>NW_027210613.1:1917500-2310000 GCF_029030835.1 Brachyistius frenatus | reverse complement strand
GCATGTCTAACCTCTGAGACAAGACTGAGCGGTCAGCCACCTGCTGCTGCTCCAAAGGAGCCATCTAAAGAGGGAAAGCAGGGCCACGTCAGGACTCAGTGTTCGTCACATAAGTCATGCAGATGTCAACTGTAAGATTAATGAGACCTGAATACAAAATATTCTAATGTGCTCTGGAATAACAGTTTAAGAGGTGAAGATCAAACAATAATGTGTTGTGTATTGTGACTGCTGCTTCAGCACTTAAATAAATTACAATTTAAGGCTTTTCCACTCTGCACTTGATATTTTAGTCCAGATGAATTTACTATTACAGTAAATTATTCAACCTCAATTTATGCGCTTTGACAGAGAAAAACATAACATTGATGAATACTCACAGGAAGGGTGCTCTCTTTGTCGAGGGTCTTGCGTTTGACACCGCGGGGCGTGGAAGGAGGAGGCATGACGGATTCATCCAAGGTCGTCCTGCTGCCCTCCATCGCAGAGGCTGCCAGCATGCTGGGCTCCTCCATGATAGTCTGGTCTGAGGGACCGATAAGGGAGACGTGAGTCGAATGTAAAAACAAATGTGAGCGCAACCTCGTTCTTCAACCGAATGTCTCAGTGAGGACCTCTGACACCGGGCTCTTTTCTCTCACCCAACTAATAACATGTCTGCTCCGGGGTCTGACCTCGTCTCGTCGCCTCCAGCATAACTTACCAATAACATCTCTGTGCTGACTCATGACCTCCTCTCTTGGCACCTCCGGGTTCTCTAGCTCTTTAAGGAACTCATCCAGACTGTCTGCTTCACCGCCCTTTCTCCTCTTCCTCATCTCATCTGGCACCAGAGGTGTCAGGCAGCGTGTGAACATCTGACAGCAGAGATTTTAACAGTTAAACATGGAGAGAAGTTTTATTATTCAAAAAAAATACACGGCACCTATCTTTATGCAAAGTTTGTCGTGCGCTAGAAATGTGGGAAGAGGAAAAGAAACTGCTATAATTATGCATCAACACATTTTCAATTCAGTATTCAAGAGGGGTACCGTGGGTGAAAGGACAGGGAAAAGGAGTCAAAAGCAATCACTTCCTCCACCTCCAGTTCCTGCAATGTTCTCATTTCAAATCCCACAGCCTGAACTGAATGTCAATGAAAATACAATGTTATGAATTTACTTCCATTAGAGTGCGTCTCAGTCGGACCTACTTGGAGAGTCAGACCTCCGTTGTGGTTCGCTCATTAGTGTTCCCCAAGCAGTAATATTGCTTTAGAGTGATTACAAGCCGAAAGTTTTACTATGCTCACACATACTGGTGAATGCGAATTATTATTTACCCACAAGTATGCATATTTATAAGAGGTGTTTGTTACCTTGAGCAGCCTGGAGTTCCAGAGGGGCTGGGCAGGCAGCGAGAAGAGCTTCTCTACTCCTCCAGTCTCCTTCCACATCATGAGCTTCTTTGTGGGAGGGGCGAGGTCCAGGGTGGTGACGATGTCGGAGTAATCAGATAGCTGAGCCCTGATGGTCTTACTGTCCAATTCTTTCACACTGTCCACAATCAGCTTTCTTTTACGCTTCGCCTTGGTCTCTTTCACTAGAAACAAAAAGAACAACAACAACAACAAAAAAGATTCACTGATGGTACTCTTCATCATTAAAAAGGTACCGTTTCCTCTCCTGTGCTGTCCAGTCATTCAACGCACACGTGCCTGAGCAAATATGTTCTATTTGAATCCCTCCAGCTTTCTGCAAAAGGGTCATAAATGTCATGTATAACTATATGAATGTGGACGGTAGCGTATTTTTATTTTTCCAAGTTTATTTTCATGTATTTTAACCGCATGACTACAGTGACTCTCTAGTGGACTCCAGGTGTTTCCAAATGCAGGAGATGTTCAGTTCAGTCCCGTGTCGACACAAACAGCACCAGAGCTGCCGCTGCTGCACTGCTAACATGCTGCTCATTTGTTATCGGAACAGAATAAGCTTTATTGGCCAGATATGTTTACACATACAAGGAATTTGACTCCGGTTGTAGCTTCTCTCTCAGCGTGCGATGTTGAATATGCTATGTGTTGAGCAGTGACGGCCTGCGGATAAAAACTTGTAGTCATATAGACGCATATACACTTATCGTTATAGTCACAATGTAAGGCCTCAGGCTCTATAGGCCAATTGTATATCAGTGCAGAGTCCTTCTACGGTCTCATTCATTTGCAACATCGCCTACGACTGCACAGTAGAATCAGAGATTATTTTTTAAAGGAACAGCTGTCTTGACACACAAGGTGAAGCAAGATCTCTATTGTTTGTCAAGTCTCCATGATACCACAGTACACACTCTATACGGTCAAATAAACCAATCTCAGTCTGTAGAATTCCCTTTTGCTGTGAAGTGTGTGTGTAGGCACCATTTACTACGAGTTCCCACTTTTAATCTCGAGTGAAATTGGAAATACCAAATGGTCAAAATTTGAGACTAAAAGACGACAAAAATGATACAAAGAGGAAAAATAAATGTAAAAATAAGATTTTCTTTAAATGCAGCCTGTTATCACTAAAGAGAAAGAGGGTCTTACCAGTGATGTCAATGGGCTCCAGCGCAAAGGCTTCCTCCTCATTGTGAACCAGAGTGGTCTGCTCTGTCTGGTCAGCCATTGCTGGCAGCGGCTCCACTGGTCCGGAGTCTGGACTCTCTGGACCCGCTAGATGGACACAAAATGATATTACCCCTTTAACCACCGATACACTGTGCATGCCACATGACGAAGCAGGTTTTATCTGCAGTGTTCGTACAACTGTGCTTTACTTACGTGACTGGAGGTTGTCAAAGTCGTCCTCATCATCTCCGTGATCTGGAGGCATCATGACACTTTCTGTGATAGCTGGAGGATCATCGAAGATGCCGCCTCCGTCTTCAGAGCTCAGCAGCTTGTCAACTGAGAAAGAAGAGATCGATCTTTATTACTTTGTCATAAACATCTCTCGGAACAACTTTAAATGGTGGCACAACAAAGCCTACAGTTATTACAGAAATAAAATATTGCTCACCCAGCATCCCTCCATCACTGTTGCCCATGGAACCGTCCCCAAAGTCATCATACTCCATGTGGTTGGATTTGTCAGGGAGGTTAGCTGGACCAGGCTCAGGCTCAAGCAAAAGGTTAGAGGCCGTGGCACCATGCATGATGTCCTCCTCAAATGTGCTGGCATCACGCATCATCTCTCGGTCGTCCATACCAAAGTCAGCTAGAGACAACGGTAGGTTGTCGTTATAAATATGAACAATTTATTTACATAACACTTCTATTATTTTGACAAAATGTAATGTTATGTCTAAAATATGTACCACCTACAATATGATAGGTGGGTGGGTTGAGTGTCAACAGCAGCATTTTAGTTGTGTCCTACCAAAGTCATTGTCTTGTAACAGGCTGAGGTTGCCAACATCTTCCCTCATGGTGATCTCTTCTACTCTGCTCTGGTTCAGGGTGAACTGCTGGGCCACATCTATGTCACTGTTTGAAAAGAAACGCACACAAAAAAAGACACCAGTGTTGAGTGCAACAGTTGCCGCTGATGTTCTCCATATCAAGCAGCCACATCGACTCACGCTTCTGGAGTGTAAAATTAATTTGTACTTAGGAACAATTGACGTTATTAATTATTTTTTTTACACACCATTTCATTTCCAACTGGCCATGTCTTGACATGCATCGAAAAACCCAAACAATAAACTTGATTTTATTGTTTGTGATAGAGGCATATACAGAAAAGAAAAGACTTTATGCTTTTAGGCCATCCTGTGTGCTTTCAAAATGCTGTAAAACATGCTGCGGCAAAATGTCATCAACACAACTCTGAACTGTGTTAGAAAGGTAATGGATGAACTTTTAGTGGACACATAAACAGTCGCCAGATTTCTGCTGCAACACAAAGCACCAGTACACTGTGGACATAAGGGGAAGCTGCTTGAAGAACACAAACATAAACCACGCCAGTGATTTTGACAGCAGCATGGGTCCTGTCCTCCATGCAGTTGTTCCTTTAACCGCTAAGAGTGTTTAATAGAAAAGACATGATGAAATGTAATTAACTTACTCCAGATCAGGAAGTGGCTGGTCGAAGTCATGGAACTCCTCGGGTAAGGTGATGGCATTGTATGCTGCCTCTCTGTTTTCCTCAGGTAGATCCACAACACCTGAACACACAAGTAACAAGTTGGTTATAAACATACAACTGTGCTCGATGGTCCCATCTTAAAAACAACAACCGTACCAAGTTTGGAAAATAGATGTTTTTGTTTTGGGGAAGCACAAACTCACAAATTCAGAAAATGTTTTGAGAAGAGAAAAACTAGTTTATCTTGTTGGTTTGACTTACCTGGCCTAAAAGCCATTTTGATCTTGATGAAGGCTTCATTACAATCAGCAAGCAGGTACTTGGCCTTCCTGTGGTAGATTCTCACCACCCCAAGGAGCAAGTGGCCTGATGTACGCAAAGCCATCTTCACCTAAAAGAAAAAAAAGTCCCAGAAAAACACTGTAAGCAATTCATCACATCAAAGAAAATTCACGCTTATAGGTTACTCTTTTATAATGTCTTTTCATTTTAAGAATTATGAATTGGTTGTTTTCAAAAAGCTCTGTGATTAACCTACAGCTGGAAACACAAATGCTGCTTTAATGTGTTTCTATTTCTACTTAAACAGCTCTGGATGTGAGCAAGACTCAAGCCTGCAGAGTGAACACAAAACCTGTCGCAGGACCACCAGAATCCAGAAACTGTACTTTTTGTCTTTTTACCTTGGGCGAGATGATGC
Source organism: Brachyistius frenatus (assembly GCF_029030835.1). NCBI lineage: Eukaryota > Metazoa > Chordata > Actinopteri > Embiotocidae > Brachyistius > Brachyistius frenatus. The sequence continues at coordinate 2,305,191 of NW_027210613.1, read as the reverse complement.
TCTCCACACTGCTCTCCAAGTTGCATTCAAATACATGAGCCTTGGTCAGCTTTTTGTCCCAATGGGCCGCCAGCCAGATCTTGGCTAGCGGCCCACGTTTGCTGAGGACAAAGTGGGCGTAGAACATTGCCCCGGTTCCCCTGGTTCACACGTTCACACTGTGGTATGGTTTACCTGGAAAACAGAATGAAATCATGCATATTTAAGGAAAAGCTTTCTAAAAGATCAGAACAGATACAAAAACTAAATACCAACAGGCAAAACACAAACTTGCAGCACACGAGACAGTGCTGTTTTCAGCCAAATCGTGCAATAACCTCCTCCATATCTCTGGCAGTTTATGACACTGGGACAAGGGGGGGGGGGGGGGGGTATTTGTCCAGAAATTTGCTGAACAGCTGCACAGAATCAATGTGTCATGATGATGAGCGATAAGAAAAAAAAAATTATATTTTAGTTAGGAAACAAAACAGAAAACTATTTCCTGAATATCAAGCTTAAAAATGCAATATTGGGCATCCAACACCTACCAGAATAACCCGGCTATTATATATATATATATATATATATTTATTTATATATTTATTATTATACTTATTTTGAAAGGGATTGATAGTCTTGTCTGATGAGTAAAGACCAAACACCATTAGTCAGCATTAACATATCGCTTACGTTAACCCTAAAATAAACAAAAGTCACATCTACGTGTTTACTTGGTATTTTTTTTTTGCTAGATATACATTATGAAACTTTAAAAAGTAATTCACTGTCGCTAAAACATAAAACGCGGTTATCGATATCTGGAAAATGAGATTTTAAATGTTATCAAAACAAGTTCAGCCTATTTCCCGGTGTGGGAGGCAAACACTGTAAATGCACATCTTCCTGAGGAAACCGGGCTCTTTTCCCTCCTCCTCGACTTTATAACAACAACAAAACAAAACAAATGTAGAAGTAGACGGTGTGTGTACTTTATGCAGCGTGACACGTTAAAAGCGCCAACATGCTGGTCGGTGTCCGCCAGTAAATAGTCGGCGCCCATCAAGTGGGATGAACTAAATTAGCCGCCAGCTAACTACAAAAAGCTCAAGTTAAAAACTACAGCATTTATAAAACTAATTTGCACGATAAAAAAAATTAAAAAAAAAAAAAAAGCAAGCAAACCACTCGGGAACAAGGCGCCTACCGACGCCTGATCGTACTTTTCTTTTTTAACACAGCACAACACTGCGTTAGCCACCAGCTAACGGCTCCTCGTCCAGCGAAGGCCGCAGCGAATAAACTCAAAACGTGCGCGTTTTGTTTTACCTCGTAAAACGCAGTAAACTACGCGTAAATATTTCCGCTGCAAACACACTCACCGACAGTCCCCTCTTTAGAGTGAAATCCCAGTGATTAGGTTATTTCTCCCACCGAGTTCCCCCCTGTTGTACTCATTAAAACAGCCAAGATGGCGCCAGTCGCCTTCCTCCCGCTCACTGCTGTCCTTTTAAAATCGGCAGGATGTTTACAGTCAAAAATGGCGGAGGAGGAGTCTGTGAGAACGGCCTGCTGTAAGCACCGGGGGCCGATAGAGGGCGCTGTGGGAACGTAATGCGGGGATAATATATATATATAATGTTGGTATTATTTACCAGTGAGTCCTGATAGTAATTTAATTACTATTATCAGCGCTCCTATTAGGTCGTTGTCTTTTATTAAGGGTTGACTTCCCACTGAGATAACTAAATGTCCAATACAATGCAATTGTGTGTACTATAGTGTATTTTTTTTTTTTTTTTTTTTTTTTTTTTTGTTTTTGGGGGGGGGGTATGACTGCCTGCCTCCTCTGCTCCCATTTTCAACTGTCCCATCTGGTCTTTTTTTTTTTTTTTTTCCCTCCCAACGTCATAACACGGACTGTTATGACCCCTTATAGTGACCCACATTCATCAGCAGTCGAAGACATTTTGATATGACAATCTGACATGTTTTAGCAGGAAAAGCACAGGATCAATTAATAACTTAAGTAACACTAGTTGAAGTCCGTTCAGGTGCCCCAGTTTTGCGTCCCAGGTATCGTGCATGCTGTCTTATTGGCTTGGCCTGCTGCAACACTTATATGGAACAGAGCCACTGCTGTTGCTTTACTGCCATGATGAAATACTGCACCTGCTGTGAGAAAGGCCCAGCACTGGCTGGTCACGTTACTGGTCAATGGATGAGTCAACCAATCAGTCATGATAAATTCAAACTAAATTTAAAGATAAAAAAAAAAAAAATGTGATTCACGGTACATTAGGAGGAAACACTCTGAAAGTACCAATTCAGCCCTCAGTGTGCAGTGAACTGGACATCCATGCAGACTGTAAAACCAGTTTCCCAACAGTATATCAGATACAGACGATAAGGAACATGCCTGACAGACACACTGACTCATCTACAATCAAATTGCAGAATCCAATAGAGCGGGTTTGTCTCATAGGCAACGGCATCTGTTGCAGTGGAGCTGCTGCCAGTTCAGCATGTTTATAATTTCCCAGCAGCAGAGCTCCATGTCGCTGTACAGAGTAGAGGCCATGCTATGTTCAATTTAGTGTTTATGTATCTGCTTTGTTTGAGAAATGATTTGCACAGTTAATGTAAGTCACATTCGACGAACATCTACGCAGATCTGAATATCTGCGGTGACAATACTGAGGGATAACAAGGTAAAGTCAGAAAGTCTGATAATGCTTCAAAATAACAGTCAGTAAGCATGTATTTGCAAGAGAAGTGATTACCAAAATATTTAGATGTGAAAATGTGCTGCATTGTACACATTTTCTCATTGATATATTATTGATCTCGGGCAAACTACCAAATATCTTAAAATGGTGATGAATGGAAAAGTGGATGAAGGTTTTCAATGTGTTGCATCAGATTTATGAAGATATTAAATCAAGCTGTTTTTGTGCAGATATCCAACACCTTGTGCAGCTTGTGCAGAAAATGATGTGTGACACATTTTAACACAGCGCTGCACAGCCATAGTCTGGGTGCTGACACAGTTTCGGGCTCCCATCTGTTAAACAAGATAATTTTACCCAGATAGCTGATTCCTGTCTGCTGCTATGATGTGACAGATACGTCTAAACAGCCTCCGAGCAGCCAGCCACTACTACGCTGACGCTCTCCTGCTTTAGATGAGCTACTTTGTTTGACGCACAAAGTGTGAGTCACAAAGCCTGAACATCTGATTATCTCCACATACCAAAACAGAAGTATATTATTATCTGCACAGCTGTATGAAGTGCAGCATCTTGTGTTTTGGATGTGCTGTAGTATTCTCATACATGCACACGACAAACAGACAAACAAAACCCACTCAGAGGAAATGAAGGCAAACAGGCAGCCGCCGATTTTTATCTAGCCAAACGCTGAAGAGTTGGACCAATTTAATCCTGTGAAACAAATTGTTTTGGGCTATTAACACCATAATGTGCTGAATCTTAATGTATTAAATCATGTCGCCACAGGGAGCCTCATCTACTCTTCTGTAACTGCTTGTCTGTGAGGAGCTGTGTGATATTTAATCGTAGTCACTGCAGATTCTGTTAAAGTACATTTTTATCTTGTGTTCTTCTCTGTAAATGTCTCATTTAGTGATATATAGTATTTGATACAGCGATGGATTTTCATTTTATTATTTTTTTTTATATACAGTCATGATAAACAAAAAATCCTTTGGAAAATAGTTGCAAGCCCCCATAATAATTCATCTAAAAGTGAAGGAGTTTTTTTCCCCTAAATATAGTTATATGTATGCAGCGATGCCTCCAACTCCGCTTTAAAACACAACAAGGGAACATGTGGTGGTTTTAGTTGCAATGTTGAAAATAAATTTAACTCAAAAAGACAGATGTTATCATGACAACATCATTTCCCCACATACCAAGGAAGCAACTTTGGATACAGATTTGTAGAATACATAATGAGTTATGAGGCCAAATGCAACAAAAACAATTCTTTCTACTCTTTCACAAGCTTGAGTGTATCTTCAACCATTTCACTCAGCGTGGTGCAATGATATCTGATGGAGAGATGATAGAAAAAAGGAGGGGCATTGCTCCAGTTTGGCCCCGAGTCACAGCACTTAATCCTACAGCAGGGAGGAGTCCTGGCTGCATGCAAACAGAGATCCATCTCCACAGCACCTCATCAGTAGGACTGGGAGAAAATGAACTGATTTGCATACCATTAAATCATACAAGACTTTTGGCAGTGAATGGGCCTCCTGGGTATCGTGAAACTCCCTGACTGTGAAGTTTCACTCCTTGGTTTATCGATGATCACATCTTTCCACTATCTACACATCTGGATCTTGTCCTTTATTTCAGATTTTTACCACGTCACGCAGAGTAATCGTGATCTTAGTGTGACTGTGAAAATGGTTTTGCGTTTGGTGTGACACAAGATAATTCCTCCTGAGAGGGCACCTGTCCAGCTTTTACATAGTGCACATCCCCCCGCCCCCACACAATTTAGTGTGTGTGTGTGTGTGTGTGTGTGTGTGTGTGTGTGCGTGTGTGTGTTTGGGGTGGTGGCAGTTTCTCCTGTAGCTGCTGCTCCAGCTGAGTTGGCAGCTCTCGTGCTCCATGGGATCATCCTGGATAGATGCTGTTATTTATGCAGCGTGTCTAAACCAATCATCCTGACACAGATTTATGTAAACACTGCAGTTTCTTGGCATAAGATGAAGTTCACACGCACACAGAGGAAGCTAAAGGTATTATTTAGTTTGGCTCGGGCTCGGTGGGCGCAGTGCGGGCAGGTCAGAGAGGGATGACAAGGTGAAATAGAGTAAAGGGACTCTGCGGTGTGCGTATCCAGGGGAGTGTGTCCAAAATTCAAACTTCATTTACAAGAAAATTAAGACCAGAAACACACAGAGACAGTCATTTATATCAAACATTTTATTTGTTGATGTTTTCCATTTATTTTTATAAAATTCATTTACAAAATTGTGATTTTTTTTTTTTTTTTCCTCTATCTTTCCATTTTAATCTCTATAAAATTAGGTCTGCAGTTACAGAAGAGAGTGAAGGAAGCAGGCAGAGGTTCATTCGAGACACAATCCTGTCTGATAAATACTGTGTTTGTGTGCGAGAATGTAATGTGTATTACATGTATTACTAGTTGTCAAGAGCAGGATTAGGGGCAGGGGGGCATCTGGGGGGCCTCGCAAGTATAGTAATACAAGGCAGTATGTGTTGGGAGGAGTTCCTCTAACAGACAAGGCAGGAATGTTAGTATCAGATGTGTGGTGGGAAGTCTCAGTCTCATTCTAGTGTTAAACAAAATCCTTCAGGGTGCCATTACATCTTACTGGGTGTTCATACAGAAAACAAACAAAACAACCTACAATGAAAAACAGGGACCAGTTTCTTGCACAAGGCCAATGAGGAAAAACAAAACAAAACAAAAATCAGTATTTCTTCTGAAGGCACATCAATATATCACCACCAGCCCTCTGAAACATGAACGCAAAGGAAGAGAAACATAAAAGAGAGAGAAAGTGTCATCTTAAATATTGCACCGAGTTCATTTCTGAAATTTGATTCTGTTTACGACCGTGTTCACGTGTCTTGATAGTACCGTGTTGGGTTACACTCGGATTGTTTATTTGCTGTCAAGCTGATAGCACATTCTCAGAAGTGGAAAATACCAGGCAGGACCCGTCTCTTCTCACACAGCGACTCTTTCCCTCCTTTTCCCACTCTCTATACAGACAGAAAAATACTTAACGAACCCAATAAATACGGGAATGCATGGCATTCCTCATATCAGATGAAAGAAGAACATGAAAGAAGACCATGAACAAATTCATGAATGCTCCATTGGCACATGCTGGGGTCAGTGAAGGACTGTGGAGCTTCTCAAAACAATCTTTTGTTTTTATCTTTCACACAAAAAGAAGAAAAGAAAGAAGCTGAAGCTACCAGAGGATGTGTCGGGGGAGTTTGTTCAACTTGATGATGCACTGATTTAAAAACACAAGTGCCCGTGCGAGACTCACTGAATTACAACATTTTGAGATAACATGATATGAAGACAAAAACAATTAAGCTTGTTTGTTAATGGATCCAAACAATTAAAGTCAGTCAGTCTGTTGATCCAGCAGCATAAAACCCCCAATGTCATGTCCACTGACAGTTAGCAGAGATTCGCAGCAAATGAGACGTGTCTCTCAGATTAAAAAGAGAACAAATAGAAACTGATAACGGTGGCATTTACGAGACATACTGAATTATGGAACATCTTCGTTTTACATTTTGCTTCTTGAACGTGGCCCGCTTGCAGTGGCACAAAGCCAATCTGATGTTTGGGTGGCTGCTTAAATCTGTGATTATCAGAGACATTTCTCATTATTTGTATTGATGTTAAAGAAATATCACAAATGGGAATAACCATTTACTTGAGCCTTTTGAGCAAAGTGAGCCTTCTAGCAGTGTCACAAGCACCTGGTCGTCTTTGTTCATACCAAGTGGGAAAAACAGTAGTCTGCTCAGCGTGATGCCAACTGTGACACAGCCGAGACGACGAAAGCAGTGTTAGCCCATGTCAAGTACTTGTCAGCCCGATCTGCTGCCAAACTTCCCACCGGACAAAATTAAATTGGGTCTATGGCATAGAGATGCGTTTCCTGGCTTTCACAGTGGTTCGTGTTTCAAACAGACCATTGGTTGGCTCAATTGGCAAGCTCAGCCTCCCTTAACCAAGGCAACTCATACGATCATGTATTGTTCTTCAGGCCAGCACGCTTTCAAGTTCACATTCGAGCTCGTCATTTAAACCTTTACGAACAAAACGAAAAGAGGCATGAAGAGGATTTCTTGCTAAAATGGAAACAGGGAATCTCACTGACTTTTCTCTGCAGTTCTGTTCAATATGCGAGGAAACTGTGTCTGTTCCCACAGAGCACATCTAGCTGGGTACTGTGGCTTTGAGACCCGGAGGGAAAACATGATTACAATGGTACATAATAATAATTTTGTTTGTTCAACTGAATTAAAAAAAAAACCTGATTTTCGTTACTTTGTAGAGGGAAAATATGTGAATGCTGACCTGAAGAATTTAAGAGCCATAGTTTCATCAATTATAAAGAAAATTACAAATCATGAAAAAAAAAGAAAAAAAAAAGAAAGCAGCAAGATCAAGGTGCTCAATCTGCACCATGTCTTTTTCTCATACTCCCAGATCCCATTAGATTAACTGTGAGGCACTGTGAATGTCAGATCACTATCAGAACCAGGTTCTGCGGTCGAGGGCTCGTCGTTCTTCTCTGAATCCACCCTACTGTTGGTTTTAATTAAGACAATACAGAGAGAGTAGTGCTGGCCATTCATTCACTGTATAAAAAAATAGCTAAACACAATCCAAAATAGTGTTATCCTCTTCATAATTATCAATAATCAGTCAGCAAAAACTTTCAGGAACCTGTGCATAGTGTACAGAGCAGGCAGTCACTTTCGGTGGGCTGGAGTTGGGAGTGGCTCGCCACTTTTTGGGACACTGAAGCAGCGAGCGATGATTTCCGACTCCAGGAACACTTCGGTTCAAAGTCGAGCAGTTTGAAGTCCTCGGGTGTCCTTCAGTGGTTGGTAGTCATGTGCTCAGGTTCCCCGCCCAAGTACACGAGAGCAGGGTAGGAAGGAGAAATGTAGGCGGTACAAAGGAGGCCGACAAATGTGGTGTCCTTCTAGTTTCTCTTTCCTCCTCTTCCTCTGCACCTGATCCAATTTGGTTCTCCACTGATCCATCCACGAAATCACGGAAAGGCTTCTCCGTATGTCCGCCCCCTCGCTCTTTCTTTGTTGTGTCCGGAGAGCGGGGGGGGCTCAGAAGGGTTATAGCCTCTCGATGTCCCTGTACTTCTTCCGCAGTATGGACACCTGGTCTTTGAACAGGACCGGGTCCAGCCTCATCTGAGAGTGGACGAGGGGCATGGTGCCAAACCAGTTGGCAAACTTGTTCATGCAGGTCTGACGCTGGGCAAAATGATCCGGGTCGGCCCAGCGAGACGCCCGGGAGCTCTGTGGACGGGAGGTGGAGGGTGGTGATAGACGGAGGGGGGAGGAAGGGTAAGATTCAGGCAGTGCAGGAAAAAGAGATCAACAATATGAATAATGCATCACCAATCATTGTGACCTTTCAGAGCCTATTGTAAATATTCATAAGCTTCTTTTACTGAAGGCCATTTTGCAAGGAAATACATTTCAAATTTTCAAATGATTACTGTTGTTTTTTTTCCCTGTCAGCAAACATTGTTAAGGATTATGTGTGTGACGTGTCTAAAGGCCATCAGCCTCTAGAATGAGCAATATTTACAGTAATCCCTGAACAATCACTAATTCATAAAAATATCAATAACATCGTGTCTGTATAGCTTCAGCTGTAAAGTAAAATGAACTACAGGATAAATTCACTTCCTCACCTGTCCCATCATGGTTTCCTTGTATTGTTTCTTCTGGGTGACCTTGATGGGTGGAAGTTTAGACACCGATGACACCAGAAAATTCATCAAAATGTCCTCGCAGTTGGACATCTGGTCGACCATGGTCTTCAGACTGGCTGGAAGGTAGGCGGTGTACAAGTAGTGGTAGTATCTGAAGGAGAGGAAGGAACGAGTGAGCGGCGCGATGAGCAGGTCAAATGGAGAAACTGCGTTAAACTGAATGGAAACAGCAAAGTGTCAGTACTTGTGATAGATGGCGGCTCCAGTCAGCACCATGGAGTAGTCGTTGGTCCATTTGGAGGTGTAGCCCCAGCGCTCCTTGTTGCTGTCCCAGAAGTGACTGCGGGCCGGGTAACCCACAATGCGGTCGGGGAAACTCTGCCACACCGTCAACGCAAAGTCGACCTGGATCGAGATCACAGAGAGACGAAGAGAGGACGGAAGACATGAGGCCAAGAAAACCAAATAAGATGCCAAATAAGATTAGAAAATCATAAGCTAGAAATTGATATTTGATGTAGTTCTCTGTCAGTCTGACCTCTGTGGTGGAGAGCACGGTGTCCTCGTCCAGACTGAGTACAGCGTCAGTGGGGATGGTGTTGTAGGGCAGAAAGCGACTGCTTATCACCTGGTGTGGTTGGAAACAGACAGGGGAGCAGGACGTGACTGCACGCTCACAGGGAGTCAACACTTTTACAATGCAGCTGGATACCAACTATCGGTATATGACCGAGAGGTAAGTCGCTCCGGCGAGCAGCACAACCAGTTTCTTCATGTGTTTGTGTTTCATCTTGCTGCATTAAGCCACATGTACAAGCTGACGAAACAGCAATGACAGCTTTTTACTAATAAGCTTAAAACTACAAGCTGTTGAGTGTGTTTCCATCCCTGATGAGCCCTGTAGCATCTTCTTTTTGGCAAAAGTGCCACGAGGTGGTTTCCAATTTTAGAAGTAAGGGCATACAGTTCTTAATGCCAGCTTCAATCGAAATATTGAGTGTGGGTTTCTGTCTCCGATAGCAACGACTTTGTTAGCCATGTTGGCGTTCAACCCACGGGACCTTGGCAAAAGAAACATTTGAGGAAGAACTTAAACTTCACTGGAACCAAGTCAGCATTGACGTCCCTGTCAAGCCCCTCTGTACTCCATGCCAGTCACATCCCTGACGGGTTACATAATTCTGCAGTTTTCTTTTAAACTAGTGGCTTCATTTTGCCTTGAACACTTGTTTACAGTATCAGAGAGCTGATGTAACAGATATCTAATCTTTTTCCTGCTGTTTGGCAGTGACCCACCTTTCTAGCAGCTTTTATAACTTAAAATTCAAGTCTTTTCCACCCGTAGGCCTGTTTTACTTACTTCGAAATCCAGTAAATCTACAGTAGGTTTAGCTGGCATTCCTTTACAAGACATTTCCTACCATCCTCCTCATGAGACAGGAAGGTTGGGGGGGTTTGAATTAGGAAAGGATGAAAGAGCAGGATTTTATGGCAAGAATTATTTCTAAATTTAAACCTAAAAATTTTTAAATGGTAAATTAAAAAGCTGCAGTGACTTCTCAAATCAAGCCCCCCAACAAAACTGCTGGGTCCCTGCTGTTTACCAATGTGTGTCTCAAAATGAAGGCTTCTGACGAAGGATGCAAAATGGCAGCAGTAACGTACGTAATGAGAGAAGCATATGGCTGAGCTTCTTACCTTGCTTTCTCCTTCGATAACAATAACAGGGACCGAGGTGGCGGGCCAGCGGTGCTTGGCAGGAAGTGGCTTGTCACAGTTCCACAGAACGATAACCTGCACAAAGGGAAGACAACATGTTCAGATTCAGATTCAGAATCCCATTCAAGGAATTTGACTCCAGTGGTAACTTGCTTTCAATGTACTTACTCAGAAACAAACATAAATAGACATATATACAAATATACAGCTAGAAATGGCGCAATTGTGCATAGTGCAGATGGAAGACTTATTGACCAGGAGTTGACACTATTTCACATTTATTTATTTCACATATTTATGTAATTCACCTCTTTACATATGTATGCATATGCATCTACTGAGACACATGTTAGAATAGAAGTCTTTTAATTTTTGACAATCCATGTCCGGTAAGACAATATATCTATAAACCAACAATAATTCAAAGGACTCCTTATGAAACTGCATATCTATTTTCAGAACTGTCACACCACCTACATGACAGCGGCACACTGTAAATGCTAATCCAAAATGTACTGACATCTCAGCTGTACAGTTCTACATCCAAGAAAACTCAATTCACAATTTCTGTCAACTTGCAAGAAATTGACTGTTCACATTGAAGCCCTGCAAAACAAATCCCAAAGACATAGCAGTTAAAATGCTACCACGAACCCATTAACCCAATACATTACTGTTATTATGTGCAATTTGGATGTTTGACGTCACACGGTTCTGCAGGTATGATTTCTTACTGTATATCTCCTGCAGTGTGTTTTAATACACTCTAAAAAACATGTGTAGAGAGAGGAGTGTTTTTGTGGATGTGCTGTAGCAGGAATGTTTGCACACTATTTGGAAAACCTCCCTTCATCTCTCCAGCATGAATAAGATATCATGAATAATGAGATTTGAATTTTTTTTTCTTCCCTGATTTGCTAAATTAGCTTTAGAGCTATTCACATCACATCACATCAGCATCAAGTGTAACCCACTGTGGATCAATGAACACACAGACTTGTGTGTTTCCATATACCTGAGCACAGTACTGTGATTTGGCCACGGCCACGAGCAGCTTCATGACAGGCTGGGACTGAGAGACCAGCGGAGTGACCACATGAATGATCGCTGTAAACTTGGGGTTCGGCTTGGTACCTGGAAAGAAAAACAGTTCGGCATTAAAGCATGAGAATAATCTTCTGAATTAAATTTACTTGTACATGTAGTTGTATGTGCAACTGAACGAATCCCAACTCTGTTGCGCGAGTAGTTTATAACTAATAATTCTATTAAAAAAATTCTGACTGCTTTAAATCTGTCTGATGTTGTATGGCACGTTGTTTTTATTTGTGCTGCATCCAAAGGGCTAAATAAATACAACTGACTTGACTATTTAGTATCAGTATGTTTTTGGGGAATTACAGTCACATCTCTTTACTGTTTCAATTTCGAAACCCGACTGATGACACTGTCTCATCCGTGATGCCTCTCTGACAGCTGCGTGTGTTTAACTTCAGGCTGTGTTTACTTGACATTCACCATCGCTGAACAGGTCTCATTAGGCTCATAAAGGAAAAGGTGCCGTTAACCAAATCCCAGTGTCAACAACGAGCCGCATGTCGGCCCAATTAACCAAACACAAATAAAACATGGCGGGTCTAATTGCTTCTCAGTGACAAATCATAAAATAATGAACATATATTGCATAACCTGTCAGTGACTTACATGTTCGTTTACAAGTGTTTAACAGCTGCTGCACGCCAGCTGTTCCCGTGTGGTGTCGTAAATGAAAGTCAGCCTCGCGACGCTCGCGGTGCGTCGTTCACATGGTTCTTAGCATATACAATACCGTGTGCATAAGTAATTAACTGACCCAGCTCAGCGTAGTAGAAGGGGAAGTCTCTCAGGTGTGTAGAGTACTGAGGCAGAGTGAAAAGACCTCCAGGAAGACTGTTCCACATGAGGTTACTCCTCGAAGTGTGCAGCAGGACTCGGTCCTGGATGATCTGCAGAAACAGACGGGGGAGGAAACCAGATGAAATCTTCTGTGAATTTGTCACTGTAACTTGTTGTGGAACAAAAACAAGATCACAAGACAACACGTTACTTCTACAATCACTGTTGATTGGCAGTGAAAAGGAAATCACTTGTGTGTCAAGATCCTTCATGTCCATTCACTTTTAACAACAATAATTATGACACTGAGTGCAGACTGCACTATACTGACGATTAATCCCTCAAATGACTCCGTCTTGGCTGAGGTAGGCTGCATGGCTAAAGATCAATTACCCTTTGTCTCTTATCTGAAATCTGATCTGCTGCTTTGACACTAAACCTATTCCAATAATTATTGTGACTATTTTACTTTTTATAGTTATTATTGGAACAATGTTTGAGACGGTCTGAATATAATTATACAGTGACATCAGTTTTATTTACTTATTTTTTTTTTTTTAAGAAAGTGGGTTGGCACATGATGATCCATAATCCTTACAAAAACGTTAAATTCACATTTGTTTGTTTACCATGATATCACATACGATGTGTCAGTGAGCTTTTCAAGTCCACAGAATCGACTATTCCCACTCCACTAAAACTCAAAAAAGACTCAGTGAGAGGATATCTAAATAAAATATGAAGCCCTCTCAGGAGCATTCACATGATGCAGCTACAGACTAAAATAAACCCTCTTTCTGTCTTGAAGGATATTGTGGTAATAAACTGATTATTGAGGTTCAGCGTTAACTTGTTGATAGTAAAATATGTACAATCCCTTGATAGATGTAGCTCACTGAGGGAGTACATGTAACGCTGAAACAGGACTGACCTCCTGGTGTGGAACAGGGTTAGGGTACTGAGAGTGTAAACAGATCGAAGATCAGCTTCTCGGGGTTGTAACTTTACCCTGCTGACAGAGAAATTCCACCTCTTGGGAAGAAGCGTCTGTAAAACTATCTGAGGAAGGCAATTAATGGTGAGCTGCAGTCAGAAATAAGACTCACGTTTGATCAGCTGATCTACTATTGCTGCCATTTAGAGGTCGTCTGCTGCGTTGATAAATAAAGGTAAAATAGTGACGGTGGCTGGCATATCTGGGGATACACAAATCCTTAAACACTATGCTTACAACATGACTTGAAATGCAGAGAGAAACCCTGCCTTACAGGCAACCTTACACATCCTGCCTGCCTCTCTGTCCAGCACCCTTATCCCTTTTCATTCCTCTCTGCTCTCATCTTTGCCTGTTTGTAATTGTAGCCCAAGAGCAGGATGATAGCCTGCAACTCACCGGGAAGAATACAGATAAATGGACTCTGACAGGAACAAACTCCTGACATGATGGAAAACAGAGCCACAGCAAGATGCAGCCTTTAAACATGACAGCAGTGTTTAACAATAAATATCGTCTTAGTTTTCAATCTCGTCCTAAGCATTTTCATTGGGGGCGTCAGCAACTACACAGTCTGCACTTCTAATATGTCCTATAACTAGGATGAAGACAATTAAGAGACTAAAAAAAGTTATATGACAAACAAGGAACTAATGGATTTTTATTTGTATGTTTTTTGTTTGATTGTATTTGTGCGCAAGTATGCATAGTTTTAAATCAAGTGAAAAATATTCAAACAGCTGTGGCCTTTTAAAATCTTTAAAGAGAATTCAAAGAGAACATTAAATGGCACTGTTATGAAGTTCAGAAATACTGACACAGAAATAACTGGCACGAAAACTGGTCTAAAAAAGATTACCAAGCCCTTATCTGCAGATATACATTAGAAATTGTACTGTGTGTATAAACGTGAATGTGTGCGTGTACCTCCAGTGTAGTCAGTACTATCTTCTCCACAGAGTTAAAGTAAGCCTCCCAGAGGAACTGTGTCTGCTGTCTCAGCGACAGGATCTTATCCTGGTGGATGGAACGCACTGTTGAGGGGATCTGGGACAGAATTAACACATGTTAGTGTACTTTTGTTTACACAACAAAACAACAATAACAAAAGTCTCCACTGGTCATTTAATATGCAAATTTCACAAAAAGTCTGAGCTATCACAGTAAATCTGATTCGAGCTTTAGAAAACACAGGTTCAGCAGTTAACAATGCAGAGAAGATGCAGAAAATGTGTCCTTTAATGCATCATTTAGCATTCAGATTGCAGTATCTGGGTGGAAAAACAAGCTGCTGTGTTACCAACCCTCTATAAAGATAAACCTGCTGACCTTCTGTGGTCAAAAGAAGCTGTCATTTAAAAAAAAGAAAAAAAAGAAGAAGAACTGGCAACGTGACAAGAGAGCAGATAAGCTTTCCTTTTCTTCTTTGATTAAACTGTTGATGTGTACTGAGTTTCCACCTTTAAGTCACAGCCTACCTGTAATAGCAGCCTTTCATCCCCAATCACAGCTGCCGTATTCCAGTCGATGATCTCGGAGAAAGGAAGCTCCCAGCCGTTACTGAGCATCACTGGCACACAAGCTGCCTACAGGAGTAACACCGCACACAAACACAAAATACAGTGCTGGTTAACGAGATGAACGGGTTTTAAGAATGGAAGCTGTGAAGCTCCCAACACCCACAGTATGGAAGTAATTCAAAAATACAATAAATGTGTTAAATCCGTGGTGTGAAGATGTTGTGTAAGACTGCCATCTGTTTGCCAAAACCATATCTCCTGTGACGTTAGTCTTAAAATATGCATATTCAAAGGGAACAACTAGGTATCAAACTTGTGATATCATTTCTGTTTTTGCAGCCAAAGTACAAAAAAATAACACAAAATCACTGACAATTAATTCAAAGAATAGGATCAAAACATTTTCTAACACATCAGTGACTATCTCTCACAGTGACTGGGCATTGGGGGTTCATAAACATGATCAATATACTGAGTGGAAAGGCAGATACACTCCAAAACATTGAACCCTTGTCTCTAACAGATTCATGAAATAGCAGTGCAGTGTGTATCTGTGTTTGTGCATTCCCCCATGTTCATGTTTGTGCTGTGAGTTCAGGTCTGTGTGTTCATGTTTGTAAGAGTTAGATGGTACGTGCAGCCTCCTGCTGGCAGTGACAGACCATTTTAATCTGTTAAGCAGGGTACCGTTCACTGATTGGTCACCGCACGCACGCATACGACGTACGTCCGGGAACACACTCGTGCATCCCGAGTGCTGCAGCGCTCGTCTAATCTCCTCAGTCAGTGTCATTAAGGAAGGTAGCGACACACTGAAAGGCCGCCATGCTTTACCTGCCAACTATTCTCAGAACAATCAGATAGAGACGGCTGTGGTTCAATCCTCAAACTCAACACATTATACACACACACACACACACACACACACACACACACACACACACACACACACACACACACACACACACACACACACACACACACACACACACACACACACACACACACACACACAGAACAAACAGTCATTAATACAGCTCAGCAAAACATGTGTGTGAAAGAGAATCTCCTGCTTTCTGCTTGTTACATGACACCAGCAGATCCTCTGCATCATCTACCCTTCATCAACAACACAGCTCTCAGTTCAATAATGTGAACATCTCTCTGGACCACTGCAATACAATCCCATCTGGCCATTTCAAATACTCAGTTCAGTCACTGCACCACAGCCTGTTTGCCTTCAGCCTTCCCAAATTCTCCAGTATCTGTCTGCCCTTCTGTGCTCCCTGCATACGGCTGTGAGTTGATAGACACACTAATACCTCCAGGCCCTGGTCAAACCCTACACTCTGGTTGACCTCTGCGAGCAATTGCATCGTTTTCTCTTCCTGTGTCGATCTGGTCGTCAGCCCGCTGTCTCACCTCGCCTCACTCCCAGCTCCCCTGAGGGGCAATTATTTTCCCAGTCCAGTCAGTACAGAGACACAACCCATTTCCTACTGTACATTCAAATCACTCTTATTCTACTTGTTGAAAAATATCTCTCTTCCTTCACTATTTCTCTGCTTACAGTACTCAAACATAAATCACAAAGGAAACTAACACCATCATTTTAAATGGTTTAGATTTTTGGAGAACATTAATATTGACTCCTGTTCATCTGTTGCACTAATGAACAGTGACACACTGAAAGAGAAAAACAGCTAAATCTAATTGTAAACCAGAGAAAACCCAAATCATGCTCCTATGAAGTATGGATTCTTTAATATATCAGCATATTATCATACTGGTTGTGTGAAGGGGAAAAAAGAATGGCCATTTTTACTCTGGTGTTTACCATCAGTGCTTCTAATAGGGCTGTAAGGATATGGATGTTTTCTTAGTGTGGTTAAAAAGCATTCACACAGTTTGGCCTTTTATGCAAATCGAATAAAGGACAACAGCTGTGCTGTGATTACGGCTGTGTTTACCTGTAAAATGATCACTCGGGTGGGAAGTTAGAAGTGACACGATTTCACACAGTGCATATTTATTAACAGTAGACACAGAGAGAGGTGGATCTCACCTCTGTATATAAAGGAGCAAAGGCTTGTCCACAAAGTTGCTAGATTTGTCCCTGTGTGCTATTCTGACAAAAGCATTGCTAAAGGGGTTTAAAAAGTCTAGTGAAAAAAGTCACTGAGTTGGTAAATCTGTGACCAATCAGAAGTTGTGTTCCTGACTGGGTGTGTGACACCCCAATAACAAGAGCATGAGATTCACCCCATTCTCCTCTCAAAAGATCTATACTATAAGGGCAGCAGCTGGAATAATAAGAATAGTGTAATAGTGTAAAGAAATGCATTAAATGTCTTTATCAGAAGAGTTTCCAGTCTGAGCCGCTGAGAATAATGGAATTAACTGACAAATAAAGAAACTTTATATTATATCAGAATTTCCATATTGGAAAAGTTTCTGTACTCTTTATATTTTCACTCTGTCCAATGACAATTCAAGGAGCCCTGTTCTGTTTCACAATACACGTTGTGTTCTTTAACTATACCTTTGGTCTGAGATAATTAGTAGATTTGCTTAGTGCCATCGTGAATGGATAGTAGGTGCAATGTTTTTTTTAAGGACGGAGGGTGTACGTAGCCAGTTACATACATTAAGCAGATGAAGAAAAGAACAATGTTATGATTTAATCAATATGATTAAGTTCTGAAAGAGAAGAGGAAAGAAGAGGATTTGAGGAGGTGGGTTAAGAAACTCAAAGGAAGCAAGAGAGAGAAAAAAACAAGAGAAGAAAGATGGCAGGGACAGCAGAGAGGACGCTGAGTCAGAGGCAGCTGAGGTAGCACTGGCTGCACAACAACTAAATAATAGGCAGTGGGTGAGACGGCTACTGGGACTCACTTTTTCCATTTTCAGGCACTGATTAATGGCTTTATTTTTCCACAAGATTTCTTTCAAACCACTTCAACTAGTATTTGGTGAGTTTATGGTCGGCTGCCAATCCAAGTTGCCACAACATCTTTTATTGATCAGAGTGCTTTAGAAACTTGAAAAGTGAACCACTTTCAGCACAACCTGAAGAATCTACTTGAGTCTGGCTTTGATTTGGATTTCATCAGGTCCAAATCTTGTGGTAATTCCTTAAAAATACATATTCAGTTTCTTCTGGAATCAAATTAATAATGTTGCTGATACATCGTCTGTTCCACTACCTGCTCAATATAACAGACTAAATAACAACTCTGCTTAGCAGTCAGGAGCATTGTGTGTGTTTGTGTCACTGACCTGCAAAGCCTCTAAGAAGCGAAATGAACCGAGCCGTCGTCCTCGAGGAACCAGACAGAATGTGGAGTTGTGCAGCATCTCTCTGTAGTCATACCTGACAGGAAAAGGACAGAAGAAGAAATCAGCAACACGTATACATCGACCATTAGCACTGCATCTGTGCGCTGGTTTGCAGGCTAAAAAAAAAACTGACAATTAAATTAAATCTCATTAAAAGGGCTTGATCCCCCCCAACCCCCCAAATTTTTTTTATTTTGTAAGCACAGAAAAGTTCCCTCTTTTTAACAATGGAATACCTAGAAAGCTGCAGTACTTTCAGGAAGAATCTCATTCTTTGATCTTGACTTTTATCCCGTCTCCTTTCTCCACCCATCTTTAAACCCAGCTGCCCTCCCACCTGCACATCCAAACATCTCTCCTTGTTCCTCCATCCAATCTAAGCCTCAGTCAGCACTTGCTTGGATTAAGGAGCTGCTTGGAATTCCTCTGGTGTCAATATAATGCGTGCTGGAGAGGAGAGTGCGAGGAAGTGTGCATTTTCTGTGCTGCCTCCTGCATTCGGTTGGGTTTCATGAAACTGGAATGGAAGTGTGAATGTTTCATTTGTCAGTGTAGACTTTGTAAACAAGCACACATGCAAATGTGTGCTATATTTCAAACAAATTGTGGTCTCATTTTCACAGGAATGCAAATATGGATTGGGTGAGCAGTGATTTGTGTGCGCACACCGTTTCCTCGCCTCGCCTTTGTGGTATATGTGATGTGTGCGTATACAGATTTATTATGCCTGAGGCTGCATTCCTGCGTGCCTCACTAAAAGTACAGCTAAGTGTCAATATTGTGTTAAAATCTGCTGCAGAACTGATGCATCAACTGATCCACTTCAACTCTACGGGTCACCACACAGCCGAGACACGTCAGCTTTATGACACAGCACTGAACAATAAGGTAGATGCAGTTCTCTCTTACAATGTAGTTATATAATGTACGACACTTTTCCTCACTGGGTATTATAGGAAATAATCTGAACCACATCCTAAACATCCTACAAGGTATCTCAAAAAGGACCTAACACTTATGACCCATCGACTGTAAATATTACACTGTTAAATTTTCATTTTATGGAGCAGCGTAAAGAAAGTCTATTTGAACCCCAGCGCTTTCAGGATTACTGCTGACGCACAAAGCAAACAGTTACATTTCTGGGCCATCTTGAAAATGACCATACAGATTAGCATTCGGCCCATCTATTGCAATAACCATTTACAGACGAATCATCCCACACAGGACGGTGTTTCTACCAAGCACCCTGCGTTGCTGTCATATAGAAGTGAGTGTAACACAACATATCAATGCGATGCTGAATCAGCTTTGGGTACGATGAAACATCTATCTGGATAATCCAACTTTGGATGACTCATGCCGTATGCAATAAACAGCCACTGCGTTGACTGCGGATTAACTGCCATAAAAAGCATAAAAGCAACAGTTAAGCTTAATAACAATACACTATAAGTAATACTTAATACTGTATTATGCAAACAGAAATACATTATCTGTGCAGGATATACAGGATACTTTAAGTAGGCCATAGTGAGCAATACTACAGAGAAGGTAGCATCACAGATGCTGCTCTGATCTGCGCATCCTCTACGAAACACAGATCTGATTGATGACTCTGACTCCATCACAGACATGATAGGCCATCATTAAGCATGACAAACAAATAATCTAGCCAGAGGCACATAATAGCTGTCCATTTTGCACGCCTATAAAACCTAAAGTATAGGTGGAGTATGTGAGCCTGGCTGGGTGTAAATTTCCCATCCATCATATTTGTTGTCAGAGAAGACCAGATGTTCTTCTCCCTGCATACCTCCATTCTTCCCTCGTCTTCCAGATGGCTGCCTGTGGGGAGGAGCAGTCTCACACAGCAGTCGAGACAATATGGATGAGTTTTCCAAAACATCCAACCAACTCCTGGCTTTTCTGTGTTATTTTGGACTTTCAAGTGCAATGCATGTCAGTGTTCAACAGAAGGGCCATATTGTACCAAAAAAAAAAAATACAAATAGACAAAAGTCTTCCTGTCCTCCAAGCGACACCAGAAAGTAGTTAAGGCAGAACTGCTACATGTCTGAGGTGTCTGCAGTTATCCATGTGCACATCTGGGTGGGAGGATATTCAAGCCCTTAGTCATCGAACAGCAACGTCTGCAATTAACTCTGCATGACAAAGCTATAATTGTTGTGTATATTGGGGATGACATACACCCCCCCCCATACTCAAATATCCCCAAATATATTGATATAAAAATACACAACTACACAACAGCAGGCAACCAAACAGTTCTGTCCGCAATAATCATTTGGTAATGTAATCAGTCATAATTAAACTACTACTGTTATTATTGACAGTGTGCTGCTGTTCTGCATGTGGTGTTACTGCAGCAAGTGTTCAAAAGTAAAGTGATAAGAAAGTGATTATTTTATAAATGGTTATTGTATCACAATGTTTTGCTGACGTCCTCTCACAGCGTGAGGGGAGGGAGGGGGGAGCCGAGTAAACACCCCTGCTGCCCACTCAAGTTCACTTCTAAATATGTCAAAATAAAAACAATTTGCTAAACTTTGGCCACAATATCCAGACTTGTCTTTGTAAAATAATGATCTTGGTTGTACTGTGTTATGTATGTTGTTACATACAATGAAACAAGACCAAGGTTAAAAAAAAAAGAAAACGGAGCACTGTAATCCAGTACGCTGCTATCAATTTTTGTAAATAAATAAAACGTTAATCCCATCTCTACGTGAATCTTTAAATATTGCATTTTAGGATGGATTTATTGTTTTTGTGAGGGAGGGAACCCCCAGATCCCCCCCCCCGGCAAATTTAGTCCCCCTCAATGTTGGCTTCCTGGCTACGGCCTTGATACGACGTAAATCCTGCCTTGTCCCATATTATCAGAGCTCCAACATGCAGATGGCTGCTGGTGAGCAGAGAAGTGTCACAGTAGCAGATTGGTCATCACAGAGTAATCACACAGTTAACGTAATGAACGTTAGTCTTTTATGCCACTTCCTCGGTTTGACACAATTTAAAGTGCTAAAATAAAACTATTAACATGAGTTATCATTACAGCAACACAACTGGCAGACAGTAAGCTTTAAAAATTGGAACAGCACCATTATAGCACAAAATAGGGTATTATGTGTGAATATAATTTCACCATAAAATGTAAAACAATGTTGGTAATGGACTAATTTGCAACTGGTGTAAGAGGTGTATTAAAACCGGGTTAATTTGTGTTATATGGATTATCATAAGGGTCAAACAATACATTGAATTTGTGCATTTAGTCAAACTGAACTGCAAAACACTTCATGCTGTAGAGCTGCGTACGACGCATCAGACAGAGAGAATACATGTGGTGGAGAGCCGCATTCGCTGAGGATTTAACCTCGACCAACTGTTCAATCAGAGCGACCACACTGTTGACATTTCCACACCATCCGGTAGCTCTTGGTCATAAACTACCAGCATTTAGCATTTTTATGTGACCGCACTGTGTGCCTGTGATTGACGGAGTGGGGAAGAGAGTGATGTGGACACCAGAAAAAAAAGACTCTGTTTTAAAAGGGTAATCAGACCGAAGAACTTCAGTTTCAGTGCCGTGAGAATGAGGTTTTCATATGCTGGGCCTACTGGGATCTCAAAGTGGTGGATGGAAAATACGAGGAAATATTTACAATGTATATTTAGTATATAAGTAAGTCAGGGGTTGGAACATATTAAATAAGATGCACATATTGGATTTGAAGTCTGCTTCTTGTATGTAGTGCAAAAAATGTGAGATATTTGATGTCATTTAGCAAAGCCCAATAGAGAGCTACTAATTCTGGAAATGGAGTTACGTCTGAGTAACTTGTGGATGGATCACTGGGGTACATTATGAACTGCTGCATAGCTTCAACTGACAAAAAAATAAATAAATAGATAGTGTCCAAGTTATAATTTAAATGCACTTCTCTCTTCTGCAAGAGGAGAGAAGAGTGAACTGTACTAATGCAACATCACTATTTCAACACCATAGCTCAGATCAATAATGAAACGGTCCATTCTTGGTACATGTCTCAGTTTTCTCTCTCATTTGGGAAATAAGACAGAACGGAAAGCACTTGGCAGTGAAATGGCAAACCTTCACTTTTAATGCTGAGAGACCTACTGTTGTGTCATCCTTGCGCAAACCTATTCATTCATGGGTATAATTAAATGCTATTTATTAATATTGCAGGAACACAGTATGATTCAGAGAGAGAGAAAAGAATAACAAGAAGTGAGATGGGTAAAAAAAAAAAAAAAAAAAAAAAGATCAACCAGTCTCCTAGCAACAAGAATGGATGGTGTAAAAAAGAAATGCACGGCTCACTGTCAAGTGCCGGAGGAGACTCAGAAGAACAGCCAGTGTTTGTCTGCCATTATCAGTGCAAGAGACCACACGCATTTACAACATAACAACTCACAGAAAGGACTGCAGTCAAAAGAGGGAAAGCATCAGCAGCTCTATGACAAGTCAACAGGCTCCTGTGGGTTCTCTTAAACTGTCTTCTGTCCTGGGACAGTGTGTCCACCCGGTACTACAGATCGATCTCCTTTAATGGGAGCAATTACTTGTTTGTGTATCGTCTACATACAATGTCAAAGCAGCATCTTATTTGATTTTTATGATTCTTGAGGATTCTTTTGCAACCCTTATCCTTCCATCTGCTTTTTTTATGCAAATTAAATATAGGCAAATAATATTTACATTCAGACACAAAAAAAATTGCATTTCTTTGTCTTTTTTCAAATTTTAGAGAAAAAAAAGTCTTACAATGATAAGAATGTCAATGTGACTTTACTAAATCATGTTCTGGACCCGATCATTTTAGATGCTCAAAGAAGTTATTCAAATCATTCGAAAAATAACGATATCACTTCACAATATAATCTCGGTCGTTGTTGTAATTTAAAGACATTAGATATGCGTCTTCATCCCGAAACACTTTGGTATGGGACATTCAGTTTAGTGTGACTGTTCGTTACGAGCTGTGATCCAAATAATTATAAGAGCAGTGTTTCAATTGTTCTCAGCCATAGCATAAGGAGAAATGTTAGCCTTAAAAGCAGTGCAGTGTAATTTATGTTAATGTTGCATGTTCACACTAGAGAGGCGCATCAACAGTGGACCTCACACTGAATGTAAGCATGAAACCTGAATTGGTTTTGTCCAGTGACTGCTCCAATACAGTTTATACACAGAAGATTAATGTGCACTCGATGTTGGTTAAAAAAAAAACAACCAACATCGAACTTGGAAGTTCTCCAGACTAACTTTTTACATCAGTTGCACTGGTGCACCCACATCATTTACATAACTCACATAATACAATTTGTTATTGTATCTTTTGGCACTGCAATAATACATTTTAAGCATGACTGTTTTTGTTGGTTCCCACAGACCTTGCTAATTTAAGTTGAGTTACCAACAGTGGACCTGACCAGTTCCCTCTCTGAGTGTCCACTTCCCCCACAGCTCCCCCCAGGGAACATTTCAAATGGAATCATAACACTAAAACACCCCAAAATCTGAACTGCATGGTGATTTACTTCAGAAAATAATGCTCGACAGGTCAGAAAATATGTTTAGAACACTTGCTCAAAGGCAAACGTCTGCACATAAACTTTGAGCTGCACCAATGAAAATGTTTAGTCCCACTTGACAGATTTGTGGTCATATATGTGACCAAAGTGGTGTCCCTCTGGAGCTCTGCTTGGTGCAACTCATGATGAAACTGCTGAATCCCGGTCACAGGGAGACTCCTCAACAAAGGAGAATTCCCCAAGATGAACTTCAGAGGCAAAAATGAAGGCACCTCTCATCATATCCTGCTCTCTTTCCCCGCTCCTACCCCATACTAACTTCATATCTAATTTTCTGCTTCCTTTTCTGTCACACTTGAGCCAAGTTGATAGGCAGTTGGCTGTTGCCAGGACCGTAACTTCAAGCCAGAGGAATTTCAGCCTGAAAGGCACCGAGTGAAAGTGAGTGTCATCGGATGAGAAAGGCACAGAGGGAAAAAAATAAAACGCAGCTGACAACTACACACTGTCTCCAAGCCCCAAGCAGCCAAAGCCAACCATGGCAAGAATGTCATACGCACACAATGCAAATACACGCACGCAAAGCCTCGTTTTGATCTCAACACACATGAGAGCAACTTCAACAGTTCATGACACTGCCAGACCCAGCTGCTTTGTTTCCCGACAAGACTGCACACCAAGAGGTAGACATGTACAACATAGTGACAGGCCCAAGAAGGGAAACTAACACACTTTACACGTATACAAAAACACAACAACTCCCAATACAAACTAACACACTCACTCTGGAAGATCCCACCTGATCCCATCATGCACAGTGTTTTCAGGCCTGAAAGCATCACATGACTGTTCTGATCTCCGCAAGGCAATTAAACAGATGCTCATAATGTGGGATTCATTATCATCCCTCATACTCATGTTACATACGGTTCATTTGCAGTCAGGACAGATGTTAAGAGAGGAGACTGGTCTCTGGTTCAGGGAGAGAGTATGAGACCTCCATGTAAAGTGATCCTTGAGGAATGTGGGAACATTATATGATAGCTGTGGTTTTATTGAGCTTGTAGCGAACTGGTACACCAATCCAATGCACGATTCCACCTACGGAGAGTCTAACTTTTCTCTGCATGTGTGGTTGGATTCAAATTACACTGTGATATCTATTCCAGCAATGCAATGCAGTCAATACCCAAGAACACGAAGAGATGAGGACACAATTTAGTGGCCAGAATAACTGCAAGGAGCGTGACACTAACTTGCCTCAAGTTATGGAGTATAAAATACTGCGTTGGCTTCAGGATGGGACATTACAGATTAATAACTAAGACTATTATAAATGAGATTCACTGGACTATCTTGTACCTAATGGCGTAGTTAATCTTGACTGTTTTACCTGCAGCCATGATAAATGGGAAGCTTTTTTGAAGCACTGGCTAACATTGCCTCGAGCAGAGATAAGGACGTAATGCTGGGACAAAAAAAATAAGTGGATGGCAGCAGAACTTCAGGGACAACAAAAAATGTAATTGAAATAAACCAGTTGGGAAGTGTTGGTCAAACTACACATTTGCATCGTCACCCTAGCTTGGGTGAGCTTTGTTAACTGAAAGATGATGGCGCAAAATGAATATTCCAGTTTGCCCTTTAAATCCGTCTATGCTTTTGAAAGTGAAAGTGAACATTGCAGCAGTAAGCCATACAATACAGGTGTTCTGAAAGAAAAGCCCCCAAAAAAATCTTACGAGGAGAGGAAATTTCTTTACGGGACATCGTAAAGAATTTCCTCCCTTCTTGGAAAAGAACAGCCGTCTCGGTCTTAATTTATGTCTAATGAGATACAGGATTGTTTGAATGAAGATATTGTAAAAACAAAATCAAAGGCACTTTCTGAGAGCCCTCTTTGAGACAGCGAGTGGAAATAAGTGCACTGGAATCGTTGCATGTGTTTATTTTTTAGTGCACATGTTGAACTGATGAAACTGTATAGTTGTTTGACTTTACAAGAAAGGAGGACCCTTTCCCCGTGGCACTAGAGGTAACACTGCAGCTTAATGGGGTTTAAAAAGCACTATGTGCTCCACCCTGAGTCAATGGAGCGGAGCCTGTTAGTACCAACATGACTTTTTCAAAAACAACGTTTTTACTCATTTCCTTGAGGCACCTTGGGCCCACTCATCTTCCACTGGTTAATGAGTTCAAAGTCAGCTTTATAAAACATTTACAGAGACACCGAGGGGGGGCCTCGAGCTCCACCACATCACATGACCCCAGGTTAATTCCTCCTAATTATTATGCTTTGAGTGCTCTATCACTCTCCTTTTTCTTCAGCCCCTTCTCGGTCTATGTCCATCGGAAGCCCTCTCTAAGCAGGAGAACCAAAAAGCAAAAACCTTTCACCCGTACATACATCGCTCCTCAAAATGGAGTCACACACAACCCTGGACTCCGTAAGCTCAACACGCACACACACAGACGCACACACTGACTACATCACGCAGCTTCATCCAAACAGCCATCCAGAAAATGTTGGTGTCCTGTTAAATTTCACTGAATCCTTCAGGAGTTCGACAGAACCGTTTCCCACATCTATAATCAGCCATCCATCAGCCTGATGAGTCTGATGAGTGGGATGCTTTGAAGTGCTCTCTGGATACCATAACCAAACCGAGGGACTCTTGGAGATAATGAAATGACTGTTGTTAATGGAACAGTCATTAGTGCTGGAATGTCAGGCCTGACTTATAAAGTTAGGCAACATAAAGATGTCAGATCAGACAGTTGGGGTCAAATTACTTGACTGCAGTGACCATGGAGTCACTGGCTTCTCTGGTAATAGCTACAAATGATTGAGAGAAATCTAAATTTACTTGACTGCATCCTGTATTTCCAAAAATGCCATTAGGCCTGAGTAATACTATTTAATCCTTAAAGCTTTCATGGCATGCTCTCAGTAAAAAAAGGGTAATGGTTGAGAGCACTGATTATTCAACTGCAATCGCACTTTTTTTTTTTTTTTTTTTTATAACTCTGGATCCAAATAGGCAATGACTCCAATTTTTGGGGTCTGAGGCTGTCAAACTTACAGATCAACTAATAGCATAGTTCTGGTAAATGACTAACTATATGAATCCGTGAGGGGCTGTAGAAATTAGACAGGTTTCTGGATGATCAGTAAGTGTATCCCATTAGGAACAAGGGCGGAAGTTGAGAAGATTAATCCGAGCAGCCTCTGAGCTCCAAGGAATGCAGTGAAACTGCCAGTAACTGACTTCTGCGGGAGACAGAGCCGAGCGTGGTGGGGCAGTCGCAGGAGCTGTTGTGCGAGAGAGATAAATTCCAGGTCAGGAATGTCTCTGTTCCTGGGCCAAGCAGGGTGGATGGATGGAGGAGGAGATAGAAGGATGTGAGAAGGCAGATAGTGATGGAGAGAGGGATTGAATGAAAGAGGTGGAGGGAGAGGCAGAAGGAAGCAGGAAAGCAGGGCGAGATGACTGGAAAGGGAGGGTGGGAGGCAGAGTGATGAAAGGTAGGGTGGGGCGTAGGGAACAAGAAAAATAACAGTGGTGGAGAATATGAAAACATAGAAAGCAGCAGCAAACTGATAAACGCGTAATCAGGAAAAAGAAGGTTGAAATTAAGTGTGCATCCTTGCAAGCATCTGTGTACCTGAATGTATGTGAATGTTTCAGGATGTCGAAAATCTCTGTCAATTCACTGCCTCCTTCCTCCCTTTTATGGTAAAGCAACCATGACAATAGTCAAGACGGGGAATAGGGGGTTTGGTAACGCCTCTCTCGTTTCAGAATATGGGATGTTATCAACCGAGGCCGCTATCAATGCAGCATCAAAAGCACTTGTGGGCTGTGTCTGATCTGATCCAATATCCATCATGCTGGAGAGGGATTTAGATAAAGCCTCGCTGCTGAGGCTCAGATGTGCCAGAGACTGAGAAGCATTTTGTGTTTGTTTGTGTGTGGGTGTGATTTTTTTGGACAACATTTGAGGAGTAATGGAACAGCCGAAATGCAGGCCCACAAATGCAACTGTGTGTTAGTGTGAATGTAAACGGGCATGAGCTATTTATATATAAAGGGATGGAAAGAGGCAGGTGTTTTAGGGTAAAGAGAGACAGAAAGTGTAGTAGTAAGGAAGAGTTAATGTAATGCGTGTCCATATAACAGTATGACCAAAGGACATGGCAAAGGATAATACAAAAGCAAGAGGGGGTCAGATGAAGTCAGGTGACGGCAGCGGGGTTTTTCATGTCATTATAACACTTAGACAGCACAGAAGTGTTTCTTTGCCTTGTCTAACCTGAAAGAGTGAAAACAAAAATGTGCTGTAAATAATTAAAAGTTAATGTGAAAACATGAAATGTTATTTAATCACACCCGACTCTTCTCTGACACCGAGCTTGCGAAATTTGCAAAGTCACTAAACTCACTGAGTGCGTTATTTCTCCTCTCTGTTTCTCATGAAAAAAGATCAGAGCACAAAGCCTCATTTCAGCTGCTGCAGATTGTCTCTTCACTACTATCACTATCAGCTTTTGTTAATTAATGGTAAAAAAATTTAAGTAACTTAAAATAAAACTGGGCTATTGGTGGATTTGTAAGACGTCTGCAGTCTGTACACTGCCAAAGAATATTTACAAGGTAAAAGAAGCATCACTAGGTTGAATCGCCATTACTTCATAAAGTAAAAGTAGTTCCAATGAAAAGTGTTCAACTCACTGGTGTTCTGTAGATCATCCAAACGAACAGGACACGAGTTATAGCATTGTAAATACCGTTTTCTTCACCACACAACATCTCATGGATAGACACCACTATATGTAAGTGAGAACATTTTATATTTGAAATTTTTGGTGAAACACCGCATGAACAACTGGTTTCTCCGACGCGCTGATGACAAGCAGCCTTAAACGCTCTGGGAAGAGCGCGGCTATGAGTGCAAAGCTAGTGTGAAGTAATGAGAAGAAACGCTTCATTTTGCTGCTGTGAGAGTAAATTAGTGTCTCGCCAAGTCGGGCCGCCAAAAACGAAGTGTAAACACAGTCTTTCAGCTCTCAGGAGGGAAAAGATGATTACCTCACAATTACGAGACCACAGAGGAGAGAAGCCCCATTGCCTCAGTGACAGAAAGAGAGATTACAGGGTGGCAGCAGTACTAATGATGATGGGGGGAAAGAGAAAAAAAACTGCAGTTCATCCCAGAAGATACACAAAACTGCAAAACCAGCAGAAAATGTGTGGCACTTGGTGAATGCATTGGCAATGCTCTTCAAAATGAAAGATGAAGATGGGATGTCTAATTTGTTGAATGTCTGCTGCCGAGATACACGGTCTCTATTTCAGTAAAGCAGCATTATACTGCACACAGCCAGTGAATGTATCAATACTCGTCCTTACAAGGCCCGTCAAAGGATTTAATAATGTAAAAGATGATAAGTGCAACATAAACACTTTTATGTGTGACATGTTATGGCATGATATTTACTACCCGCACTGACCTCAATCATTTTAATAAAGGCTCACTGAGAATACACCTTTAAACCAAGACATGAGCAGCGCTACTGAATCGTTCCATTTCTTAAGTGTTGCGAAAAGCCATCCGTTTAATCCACACAAAGTCCAACGGACAGTATGTTCAGCATCTCTGCCCTCCGAACCATCTGTCTGTCTGTCTGTCTGCCTGCAGCTCCCAAAATTCTTAAAAGGAGAAAAGCCGCACGAACAGTCTTCAGCAGGCCGAGGGACAGCAGAAACTTACCAGATAAAAATAGTTGTCATGCAGGCTGAGCGGAGCGTGCCAGGAGGGAAAGAAAAAGACTTGAAGCATAAAAAAACACAGGGTGAGTGTGGACTGACAGATTTGACAGAATGGAAGTGAGTCTGCTCCGCGAGATGGGCGATTGACGGACATCTTGCTTTCTCGTGGATTAGCCTTCTAAGTGATTGGAGGCTGCTACTGTCTAACTCAACTAATTCATTCTCATTCACTAATGTGATGACTGAGGGAAAGTGACTTAATCTGACTCCATGATGTACCACACACAGACACTTTCAGACAACCTGATTAGTATACAAAGCCATGTTTTCATGCACTGATTACAGAAAGATAAAATGTTATGTTAACTTATAGGGAGAGTGCAAAACTAGATATAAATTCTGCTGTGCAAAGCTTAGCAGACATTAAATTATTTGACAGAGAATCTCCAAAAATATACAAGAATTTGATGTGGTGACCAAGGTCATCTGTCAGCTTTCAAAACACATTGAGGTCAAAAGGAGGGCAGAGGAAGGAGGAGATGCGGTAACAAGCTTTGCGATTATTGGGAGTCGTTTAGAGCAATGTCACAGTCATCACCTTTTATTCAGAAGGACAAGAGCAGTCCAAGAAATACCAAAATCCTCTCAATGTTACACACAAGGACAAGTTAACCTGATCTCAGCGAGGAACATGGACTGCATCGATGCTGTGAAGCAGACACGTAGAACAAAGCTTTATCATCTCCTCATGAATTCCACGGCCAGCAGTGCTCACTGCTGCAGGCAGGTAATTAGTTTGAACAGCAGGAAAGATCAAAGACTACACTTCCTGTCTCGCCCTCTGGTTGTGACCTCACAAGGGGAAGTCACAGATTTCACCGGGTGAGAGAACGTAAGATGAAGTATGAAGTTTTGCCAACAGGCTCAAAATCATTTCAGTTTGAATCACGGCAACTTACAGTTTTTTGGTAAGACAACAGAAAGAGCTTCATGAAAATACAAATAAAAACAGCTGCTTTTAGTGTCTGTCAGTAATCCATATTTTGCCTCATTCGGATATTGTGCAGCTTTTCATCTTGATAAAAGTCTGGTGAGTTTGACATGATTATGGGGCTGCATGGCCGCTTCATCTGTTAAGGACTGCGACAAAGAACGGGTTGAATAAGGCCACCATTTCACAGAAGTTAGGACTATCACATACTCAGGTTTATCATTTTCAGCTTCTCTTCCACTCACAGTGTCGGCTAAAGCCCTTATCTGACAAAGTGGAGTCCAAAGAGGACTGCAACAGATAGCATATCTGTGTGTGTGTGTGTGTGTGTGTGTGTGTGTGTGTGTGTGTGTGTGTGTGTGTGTGTGTGTGTGTGTGTGTGTGTGTGTGTGTGTGTGTGTGTGTGTGTGTGCCAGTTTTATCTGATGAACCAAGTCACTACTCGGCTAAGCCCTCCAACATGGAGGCAGGTAACTTTTGGATGCTTCTGACATTAACACTGCACAAACTGGTCTCACACAGTGAAAATAATCCACTGCTGAAGTGCCTTTGAGAAAAGACAAGGACGATGGCACAACTCATCAGGCTAAATCAGTCAAATCCCTCCCCCCCCCAAAAAAAAAACACAGAAGGCTATTATTATTGTACTAAAATTCTATCCTCCTTCTCAAAAATAATACATGAAATATTAAAACATATTTTGTGGCATGAAGTCAGGAGTCCCAGACAATGACAGGCTTCATGTCTGTGGGCTTTGTAGGTCTCCTCTCTGCACTGACTGAGGGATTAAAAGCCCATAGGATTTGACAGGCATTGGTTTTAGAGTGGTGCTTAAATCTGCATGTAGCTCTCACAACATATTTCATTGTACATGAGAGATAACTGAGAAAGCTCCGGTCGTGCCCAGCAAGCAACTTATCCGAGTGTTTGAAAGGACTGTGAATGTGCCTCATGGGTAACGCAAATACTGGCTTCCTGAACAATGACTCAGTTCCATTAAGTTACAATAAGTTTGTCCCTAAATGCTCCACCAGCAGTACTTCAGATGACTTTGCAAGAGAAACCAATCAAATATTAATATCAGGTCTACGGTGTCATTTCTTTGCTTCTCCATCCGAAGCTTTGTCACTAAAGGCATTTTCAGATCCAGGCCAAACTTTCCTGGCACAATCAACCGATCACATGATCCACATCAGCAAACAAGAGTGCAGCACTTGTCTGCACCCTAGAACCCCGGCGCTTATGCAAACCTCCACAATCAGGCCAAAGTGTCAAAAAAAAGGTGAAATTGGGACTGGTATTTCATTTCAAAAATGTGTCATACCAAGCGGTCTACTGCGATGTTTGTGGACTGACATTTTGAAGTCTCAATTTGTCATTTCAGTCGTCGCTATTTTGTTTTGTAGCCAGAAGTGACCATATTTATAGGAACTTGGGAGGAGCGAGCGATGGATCTGAGGACACTGAACCCGCCCACCTCTAGCGGAAACTTGACTGCGCAACAACCTAGTCAATTTAAACCAGGCACGCTCCAAAACATGCTGCTTTTTGATGCCTAATATCAAAATATTAATGGATCAGGAGGAGCAAATTTAGCTAATGACACCATAATGACAAAAAAAAAAAATGTTAAGACTTTGTATTCTATGGGAGAATTTGAATGAGAGTCTGAAGAGCCACTGGCTTTTTGGAGGCAGTTGTATTACACTTTACAGCACTTCCAAATAGGCTTCAATTTATGGACCCACAAGCTACACCCATTTATATATAGAGTCTTTGGTTCATACCCATCATCATAAAGGTATGGTTGCAGTTCATTACCATTTCTGCTTCTCTATTTTTGAACTCCAACCCTCTCAGATCCAAGCTGGTTTGGCAGCACTCCATACTTTCTGCCATACTTTAGATTAAATGGATCACACTGGCATGCGTACATCATCCCTTTCCTTATTCCTCTCTCCCGACATTCCAAGTGGAATACATCACCTGCACATGGCGGCCAAGGACGAGGCATACATCATCCTGTCAGGACAAGAGCCGAGGTAGAAAGGGGGGCATGGCAAACAAATGGCACTGCCCTCTGTCCTGAACAAGCAGCCTCCAAAGAGAGCGAGAGGGCGGCTGAAACCCATTCAGGCGAATCAAGCATATGTAAATTTGAATCAGAGAGAGAGAGTGTGTGTGAGAAAGAGACAGAAGGAAACTACTGCAGCCACTCAAGCACATTCTTAAGTGCACAAGACTAAGATGACCATCATATACCCCATAAGTTGCCAGATTTCAACTCTTCTTTAATTAGTTTTCGCTGGGTGACACTCAGTTCAACTAAAGGTAGAAGTATAAGCATCTACTTCACAGGCACTGCTGGTAAGAAATGAATAATAAGATGTGACCACTGATGGTAAAAACCCTCTGTCCACCCTCAACCTCCCTACAAACCCTGGCAGTGAAAAGTAACACGGCAATCAACTGAAAAGAGAAGACTGAACTTCCCAGATAAAGCAAAAATATAGTATGTGCATGCATACACACTCACAACACATAAATGCACAGAATTAGTATATTTTACGTGATAAATATTAATCATCTCTTTCCTAAAAAAGTAGGAAGACATTCTGCTCACGTCATTAGCTCGACTCAAACCGATGATATTGTGAGTAAACAGGATGAGCTTCAATAGATCAGACCCATGTACCTCTGTCTTCTTCCTTTTTGCATGACATGACTCTGTTAAGTAGAATAATAATGTCTACGTGATAGCCCTGCTGCTCAGTTATCCACTCTCCTTTTTCAATAGCTATCACTTTCGATGAGCAGTTTCTAATCCCTGGGGTCAAAGGGAAACTGTATCATCCATGTCGTTGGGCCCTTCACCCCTTTAACACAAGGCTACGGGCCATTAGAACTATAAGCTAAACAAATCCTCTTTTCTGCAGTAATCATCAACCAGAGGATCCACTCTGCACATCCGCTGGTTAACAGTCGTCATATCCTTTGCTTGCCAAGTTGTTTTGTTTTTCCCTACAATGATAAAAGATCCTTGATAGCATCCAACTGTCACATAACCTTTTCTAAAAATTGACATTCAAACAAGTCATACTAAAACACAAAAGGATGGTGGGAAATTTGCAGGGCGGAAAGATAAAAGGAGAACGGATGCATGAGGAAAGCTCAGTGCACCATACTGACACGTTTCCTGTTCCATTGTCTGTCATCATTCGGAGAGATGAACATCAGCCGACAAAGATATGAAACTTGTTCCCAATCACATCATTCAGAAGAGCTCATCTCTACTTATTGTTCTCTGGAGCTCAATGGCATTTTCCTCTGTAGGATTCACCCTCTTTACAGCCTCCGAGACAAGACACAAGCCAGTGGAATAAACGGCAGATCAGGCTGGATTTATACAAGTTTTAAATGAGAAATTGGCAACATAAGTTAAACTGACAACACAATGTAAGGGATATACATAAATACTACAACATTTGGTCTAGCAGCCACTCGAGCATTGTTTGTGTGACGGGCTACAATAAACTCTTATGAGAAACAGCTCTTTGGCAAAAAAGAAATACAAAATAAAAAATGCAGATCATTTTGTCTCTATTGTAAAGATGCATGTGCCACAAAATTAATAAGTTGGAGGTGGAACTGAGCAACAGTGAACACCAGCAGAGACCAAATGAAACTTCAGGATTTGTAGACCAGCAGACTGACTACAATTGACTAGAGAGAGAGAGCTGCTGCTGAGCCACCATGTGGATATCCACAGGTCCCTGATATCCTCCACAACCTGTGCTCTTACCTCCATACACAAGCTGGTCCAGGATAATACATCACTAACTCTATTTCAAACACTGACCGTTCCAAAATTATTGTGTGGTCATGTTAGGTGCCATTACCAGGCCAGTGTCAATGAAGAAAAAAACATCCGATCTGTGCAGAGTGGTTTTGTGGTTTACCAGCCTCCTTCACTGCCCGCTGTATCGTTCAGCTCTTTTCCAGCAGTGCCGGCTGGTATAGTTGTGGTTTACTGTTGGAGCCCAGTTATACAAGATGGTAATTGTGCATTACAAAAAAAAAAACCCCAAAAAACCCATCTTTTCCTAAACTGAAGTCACTTGTGCGCCACGTCTTTGAGATAAAGTTAGTTATAACACTTCATAACAGAAACACAGACTGCAGACTGAACTGGGTAAACTGGCAAAACAGACTCCGATAACAATGAAGTCATCTTAATAAAGAAGGAACACAATCAGACTAATTATCTACCAGTTTCTCCACACAACCCCGTCAAAGGTCTACGTGATTTATGAATGACACGCAATCAAAAAAACAAAAAAAAAAAGGCCTACAACTCAATAATCCACTAGCATCTCCTGCAAGACTGCAATTTTTAAATGTACTGGCTAAAGAGCCTCAATACACCAAACCACAGGCTGGCAAACCACTCAGCTGTTGGTAGATGCCTGTGGCCAAACGTGGCCTGCAGATTTTGTGATGTGTGCAGCTCTGTTGGCACTAATCTATCCCTACCGGCGACCATTTAGCCAACTAAGTATGAATTCATCCAAAAGAGATTTCATTAATTTAGAGAGATTTTAGTCTACCATCATCATCTCTTGTCCTTTTTATCACAGGCAAAAACACCAATGCAATGCTAACCTCTTCAGGGCAATTTGTTACTTTTTGTCAGACATATTAGATCAAATAGTACCCTTACAAACATGTAGTTAGATAATTAGATGTTTCCATCTCTGTGATACTTTCTGGAATATAAATACAGGCCAAGGACTACTTGTTCTCTCACCCAGCCACAGACTTTCTCTACATGGACGTCAGCCATCGTCTCCTCGTTGACCTTGATCTTGGCGTTTTGCTCAAGTGCAACTTGTGTCTGAAGGCCTGATTTGACATCAAGTGTTTGATCAGTTTGTCCGTACCACTGGCGTTTCTCCCACATCATCGTCGTGTCATTGCCCTCCAGGTGATTTATGTTGCTATGCCAAGGTGTTGTAGAGACTATGTGCAGGTACAATTGGAGCATATGTTTACCTCCTTTAAAATGTGCATCGCAGCTATGGGGGTTGAATGTGTTTCTAAATGACGGTTAGATATAGCTGAGACATACTGGAACAAATCAGTGAATGGCTCAATCATTTCTTTCTTTTTAATAATGCTTAGCAAATGTACATTTTGTGACTTTTCAACTCCATAGGGAAATCTAGCTTTTAGATGGGCTTCATCTCAAAGCACTCTGAACAAAGAAATGGCTAAAGAACAAATGGTGCTACTCTGAACAACTAGACAGGGAGGCCATTTAAAGGGAAGAAAAAAAAACACCCAGATCCAATGTGCTGAAATGGTAGATAAGATGTTGGAGGGGGGGGGGCATTTATAGTTAATGTGCAGGAACTCGGAGATCGACCATCCTCCCCCAACGATTATCATTTTCCCCAAGCTCTGTAAAGCCTGCATCAACTTGGCTAGCAGCCCTCTGCCAGGGGCTTTGGCCAATACTGAGGATTAAAACCCTGCAAGTCTATAAATACACCTAGCAGACCAACGTCAGCATCCACCTCACCTCTTACTGCTGTGTTTTTCTCTTTCCTGCCTCTCTCTTCTACCTTCTCCCTCCATCTTCTGGCTTCTCACACTCTCACGGTTTGCCCTCTTTGTGTTCGTATCCCCCCCCTCCACCCCTCCAACTTCCTCTCAGTTTGCTTCCCACTCTTCTGTGACTCTCCCTCATCTCGCGCTCCATCCCGCTCGTACTCTCTCGCTTGGCAGGGCCTCTTAATTGGAAACAAGCTGTGAGAGGGCTTTCAGTTTGAGGTTAAAATTGCATCTGACCTGCCTCCTGCTGTATCTTTTCTTCTCTCTTTTGGCTGTATTACAAGCTGGTACACAGTGGCTGAGTGCAGATATATAAAGGACAATGTGATGAAGAGGGAAGCAGAAAGTTGACTCTAACCACTGACTGGAAACAGCAGGGACATGACAGATAACCAAGTAAAATGGGACCTTACTAAGTTTGCTTGGAAAATAAAGAAAGACTATAGAACAGAAGATAAAACTTGGCATTTTAAATCCTTGAACAACATAACCTGCTTCATTCACAAAACTTTTCAAACGAGATGTGCATAATCAGGGAACCAAGAGAGGGATTAAGCAGAATTTAGGGCTTTTGCATTCTTTCTGGCCACAGATCTTTTTACAAATGAAAAATACAATGAATCTCTTGACATGATTTTTTTTTTTTCAATCTATTGTGAGCACTGCCAACAGCGCCTTGACATGAAATGTTGAAATGCAAGTCTGTCTCACGGAGAGTACAGCGCAAGTAATATTCATCTGAGAAGAAAAGGATTCAGGAATGCCAGAAACATTTCCTTTGCTTGAGAGCTTCAAGCTAACTGGCCGAGCCCCACCTTTGATCGCCACTAACGACTTGAGCTTGTTAAAAGGAGATTATTTTGTTTAGATTAGTTGCAGTGCCCTAACAAGCCACAGTGTTTCAAGATTAGACAGAAGAGGCGTCCAATACAAAGCACAATTAAAAGATAAACAAAACTTTACAACGACGACTGTGTAAAATCCAATGTGATGTCCAGATGTCTTTAACATTTTCCCTCAAACAGCCTATGCGTGTTATATGCACATAAAAAAACAACAACAGGCCAACATCTGGAGGAGAAAGTCTCAACTATTACGCTAAAATGACATGGCCATTACATGGTAATTATGGTGAGAGGCTGCATTCGGTCTGTCACAACTTCCTTGTTGTCAGTGGGAGAGGATAAAAGGGATTTGTTGCACAAAGGGCCACAGCCTGGCACAGAAACTATTACTTCCACCCAGTTAGACCACAGACTGCACTGTCTGACCCACAGTGCTGTGGAACAGGACAGTGCACCTCATTCACAATCATACATCAACCTCCACAGAGAAGTCGGTACGAACCAAAGATGGTGCAAATCAGCATTTTTTTTTTTTTTTTACAACATGTTCAGTCACAACAAATTGGAGGATGTACAGACAGAACCAACGCAGACACCATCTGATGACAAAAGTTACGTGAAGAATTTACGTGAAGCTAACCCTACTGTAATCGCAGACAAGGAAAGTGTAAGACCTGCTTAACTCCCTCGGAAAGCGGTGCACAGCTGGGGATGTAGAGCAGGTCTAGACACGACTACCGTCCCAAAATAATTCTGCATTTTGGGAACTGATGAATCTGCCCTGTATTGATAACTAGAGCAATAACAAGAACCCAGGAAGCCATTCATTAATAAAGACCAATACAGCAGGAGCGCTAGGGAAGATCTCATTTGTCAAAGCAACCCCCAGTATAAAGAATACAAGCGCCCATAACAATGTCAAACACTTTCGGGAGGATTATTTACACTGATTACATTTGATATTATGGGACTGACCGCACCTGGAGCACCCTTACATTATGTTTCACAACAGATAAAGAACCTGAGGAGACAAAATATGATTTATAATTAATGAATCTGTGCCGTCAACACGGCTAGTGGGCCATGATGCCAAGTGATTTATGAAAATACTAAACCAGATTTTGATGGACATTGATTCTTTTCAGCCAGACACAACCTTTAACAACAGGAGGGCTATTATTGCAAACCCAAATAAAGAAGCGGAGCAGCTACACACTGAGCTTCATAAAATCACTGTACACTGCAGGATATTTTTACCAGATCCGCCGCAAACAAACTTCTTATAAAAAATGTATATCTGGCTGAGAAATGCACTCTTCACTTTGCCTCCTCCCTGTACACAAACCACGGATGACATGTATAAGGAAGCTGCTTTCCCTACCAGACGGCCTCTAACTTCTGTAAACAACTCCTTTTAAATGTCCATATATGAAATTGTATATAAAGTTGCAAAATAATTTCAGACAATGTGGTGATCATGAAATAATTACATTAAAAACGTTAAGGTAGCGCATCAGTTTACACATATTGGCATCAATCCACACGACGGAAAACAGAAAAGAATATAAATGAGAATATCTATATTGTGAATCTGGCTGCATCAACTAATTCACATATATCCTGACAGAGAAAGAAGTGGGACTGAACCAGGATTTAGACAAGGCCATCTCCGTTTCTCTTCTCTCCAGGTCTTTTGTTCACTCTCGCTCTAATTACAAACATGAAAAACTAGTTTCGATGTACATGTGTTAAGACATGTCAGTAACAATTATCAGTCAATTGGCATTTATAGACATGCACAAGAGAATTTAACACTTAACCCAAAATAGCTAGCAAACAGGGAAAACTGACAGGGTCTCATGACACACACACACACACACACAAACAAACAAACACAAACGCTGTGTCAGCAGATTGTGTCCTGTATTGAGCCGGCTGCAGGGTAAAGTTGAGGTGAGGATGGAGAAACCAGGTCCTGTCAGATTGCACATCACAGCACTGACGGATGGAAAAGGGACTGCAAGAAGGAGTCACATTTAATATTGTCAGGGGACAAAAATAGCTTCAATTGTTGAAAGTCAATCTGATGGTCAATCCAGTTTGAGATTCAAACAATTGCATGCGAGACGTCTTCATCATGCATTTTGGCTAACTGGACCATAAAGTGATTACAATCAGATCCTGGAGTGAACACAACCGTAAGTTCATGCGTGGCAGCATGATAAAAGATGGCCTCATCTAGGCCCAGTTTGTCATTTTATGTTTTAAACTGTAATGTTTGCTAATTGCTATTTGAGTCCAAGACATTTTTTTAATCACCATATTGTTTTGGGTGACATACAGTAAGTTGACTAGATGAAATATTACAAGACTTCTGCAGTGGATTGGCGATCAAGACCAATCCTGTTGACCGACAGTGGTGTGGCTTACCGAGGATGTACTGAGTAAGAAGCACTGAACATACAGTGACCATGCAATGAAACTAAGCTGGCAAAGGCTGGGGAGATATTCAAAGCTTGTTTTTTCCCCAATGCTACTTAATGACTGGAGGATTAATTTTTCCTTTGGGTTATGGCTCTGGTGCCACCCATCTCACTGTGTGAAATCCCTCCCTGGCAGCGAGCAGTGAGCTGGCAAAGAGTGGCAGAGAGAGCAGATAGTTCATGTCTTAAGAGTGACACGTTGTCCGCTGAGTGAGTGAATGAACCTCACGAGTGCCAAGATGACACTTTCCTACACTGTCAGACTGTAACCATGTGATTCCTGTGAGCATCGACGGTAAACATACACTTCAAGCATCGTGGTATGGAAACGCATCAGAACCAGCTGATGATTTAAAGGGCAGGAAGGAAACACCCCAGAGTCTTTGTCGCTGTTAAACATGCTGCCGCCAGGTTTCGTAGCTGACCCCACTCTGAAAAGATCTGCCACCCAAACTAACAACATGGTAAAGAGTTGACGTGGGGGTCAATCATAGCAAGACCCCCAAACAACGGAGGGGTCACGCAGGACACGGGTTGGGGCCAGGGCATTCCTGGCTGATGCAGTTGGGTTTGTCTGGGAAATGACTGAGCAAACAGGGGCCAGAGTGGCTTCCCCTTTCTGGCACCACAGCTTTGTCCCCACTAATCCGCTCCAAAGAGCCACAGTCAAACACCCAGCGCCATACAGTCACCAATAACAACACAGCACAGTCTGGGGGGACACGAAATGAATCCCACTGGCCAAAGCTGGGAGACAGACGCCAGTTTGCTCATCAGATTTGAGCACAGAAAACAGTTTGGCTTAGCTGAAGGACTGGGTGATGAACACGGAGCAACTTTCTGAGCTGTGCAACACTGCCTTTGTCGGGGACAGGGAGAAGTTACAGACAGCCAAATCAAGCATTAGCATCTTTGATCATAAAAAAAGAAATATTCTTCCAGTGAGTGTCAGGAGTCATAATACATTGACAGGGAGATTGAGATGTCGAGAGCAAGAGGGAAAAAGAGAATCGTGGATTCATCCACCACTAAATAGCTAGCTGTATAGAAAGATGGAGATATGAACTAAATGACATTAAAACCGTGCTTCTTGTGGCTGACATTAAACAGCAACTCTAACGATCTGTGCCTGGTGATGTTTAATTTGGTAAATAAAGAGAATATTTAAGTTACAGCTCACTTTTGTTCACTGAACGGCGGCACTCTGAAGTTCAAAATGGACAAGAATCAAATCGAGGAAACGTGAGCTTGACACCAACGTCCGTGTTTGGAAACACTCGAATGACTGTTCCTCATCGCTGGGAAGTGTCACGACAAACTATCTTTGTGACTTTTATGACTGTGAGGAAATTTATACAGCATAACAACAAATAGAAGAAACTCAAACATGGAAGCAATGACACCAAATGTATGAGGAAGCACATCAAGAAACCAAGAAGACTCGTGACAGTTTAACGTACTACTGTGTGATGTGCCTACAGCAGTCTATAGTTAAAGAGACCATCCTGAAAAATGAGTGAGCAGTTACACTTAACATCTACTTTATCATTTCTGCAGTTGGATGACTGCATGGATGAAAACATGACAGTGGAGTAGGACCTACACCAGACCTAAACATGCGAGTGCTGTGAAGTCCATTGGACAGTTGGAAAGTACTTACTTGTCATATTCTGTGTTGTCTTTGTCACAGCGTGCATCTTTGTGCTTCTGCCAGTCCTTCCCATGCTTACAGGTGGTGAGGAGGACCACATCCTCTGAGTTATGAACATGATATAAAGCATTCCTAGTGTCTGAACCTATTCCAGTCAGGTACCTTTTCCCCTTAAAAACAAGCATGTACTTCCTAAAAGGGGGGATTGTGTTGTGTTTCAGATAGCCTCGTTCCCCTCC
Organism: Brachyistius frenatus; assembly: GCF_029030835.1. Taxonomy (NCBI): domain Eukaryota; kingdom Metazoa; phylum Chordata; class Actinopteri; family Embiotocidae; genus Brachyistius; species Brachyistius frenatus. Next base: position 2,264,092 of record NW_027210613.1, on the reverse strand, counting down.
TGTCCTGGGGTGATCTTTAGAGAAGAGCGGGATAGAAACGTCAAAGTTGGGCCGGAAATTCTCCGTGCTGATGCTGGCTTTGGCCAACATGGCGAGGCCGATGTCAAAGCCCAGGTCCTCTGTGTAGTCTGGCCAGGTGCCGGAGTACAGGTTAAAGATGATGTGGTTTTTCCCCCCGCTCCACAGAAGGAGGCTCTGGATCTTTGCTTTCAAGTTGTGTACATACTGGGGCGAGAGCTGGTCCCGGTCCAGAGTGTCCAAACTCAGGACAAACAGGCATGCCTGTCCTGGGTCGGCTGTGTAGAACCTGGACGCTTGGATAGAGGACAAGATGTTCTGATAGCTGTCCGACAGCTTTTCCCCTTTCTGCTGGGGGTACACGTAAACTTTAAATCCATTCCTCTCACACAGGGAGAAGTCAAAGCAGGACTCCATCCTGCAGCGTTTCCCGGTGTAAAGGCCCGAGTTAGTGTCCCTCTTCTGCCTCGGAGACATGTGCTCGTTGAGATCATCGCTCCGGTCCTGCTCCCAGGGGCTGAAACGCTGCAGGTAGCCCGGCAGGCGACGCCACCGCGCCCCGGGGTGATGACCGGCGAGGCTCCGCTCATCGCGCCGGTTGGGACCCCGTCTGGACAGCGGGACTTGTATCCCCCCAAAGCAAAACAACAGAACGAGACACGCACCGGCGGAGAACAGAATTAAGTATCGTTTTTTGGCCTGCATGTGTCCTCCGATCTGGGATAAGATGTCCGGCAATAAATCCAAGAAGTCCCGAAGTTTTGGTTTCACCACGTCCTGCGGGAGCGTTCCGCCATCTTCCCCCGGGCTGCGCGCTCACGTCTCCCTCCTTCTGCTTCAGATGCCTTTCACAAGTCCGGGAACTGATCCACCGCATGTGGGCGATTTTATAATGTCCATCCACCTCCCGTCTCCTCGTCGATAAGACTATCGATTAACTGGCAGCCGGTTTCCCCGGACAACAGAGAGCGACCCTGAGCGCTGCGGTCTGGGCATCTGAAGTCGCACCCTACTTCCCTTTGTACCGAGCAGCCTTCAGTGAGCGATCATTTTAACTATCCGGCTCCGACCCAAACAGACGAATGACGACACACACACACACACACACACACACACAGAGAGAGTACAAACTTGAGCGGTGTTAAAGCGGCGGCTCGGGGCTGACTTGTTGCCCGGACAGTTAACTATCGTCCCCGCTGGAAATTAGGAGCCAAAGCGGGCACCGGAGCTCTTCTTCACGTTCAACGTATCCGGTTTGACGCGCCGCCGCCGCCGCCACATTTATATTTATATTTATATTTCACTCGCTGCTCCGACACACACACACACACACACACACACACACACACACACACACACACGAGCAGCTGTTCGTGGACCCGACGAGGAGGAAACCTGCAGCCGACGGAGCTAGCTGGCGAGCTAACGGACAAGCTAGTTGGCGAAAACATTCCCGGTTAGCTTGTTAGCTTCGCGGTCGCATCAAAGAGGCTTTGGAAGTAAACAACAACAACAACAACAACAACAACAACAACAACAACACGTCCCTCCGGAACTTATCCTCACGGAAACCGACAGACGAATTCCTCCGTGAATTTCTCCACTCGTGTAAAGTGTTCAAGTGGTGTCTCTCTCTCTCTCTCTCTCTCTCTCACACACACTCTCTCCCTCTCTCTCTCTCTCTCTCTCCCTCTCTCTCTCTCTCTCTCTCTCTCTCACACACACACACACACACACACACCAGTGCGGGAGCGACGGTGAGGAGCCAGGCGGAGCTACACGTCCGTCCCACCAGGACGACTGATGATGACGACGTGACGTCCTTCCCCGGCGCGCGGTGCCTTCCTATTGGCTCCTGACACATCCGAGGTGGGCGGGGCTTCCGGTGCAAACCATTCACATCCAGAAAAGAACCGGGCGAGGAAAGGAAAGGTAGTAGTCCCTTACTGAGACTCACCACGGTGTGTGTGTGTGTGTGTGTGTGTGAGAAGAAATTGTGTTTCGCCTATTGAACCATATCAGAAAACATAAAGAGGAAGGTTTTGTTTTTTTTTTCCTAAATGCAGATTTTATTGGCTCGTTAAATTGGGAATAACTAATTATTTAATTAAGTATAAATAACTACTTCAATGGATTTCAAAAGGAAAATTTGACTAAATAATAGCGCAGGACTTTTACATTGGTCCGTTAAGGCCCAAATTTAACAAGGTCACAACAAAGCAGATTAAACCCAACACCACCAGATAAATCTCTCCAATTCACAGGATACCGTTTTAAAATCTGGTGTCTGGTGAGACAGTCCCGTGAAAGCCAAATAAATGTGGCCGGGCCTAGTCCATGTGCACCACACTTGCGCTGGCTGAAATGGCTAACTTCTTGTTTAGCCCAATGCTGACTTGAATGGGAATAAAATAATTCAATCAGTGGATCAAATTCTATTTGTGAGATTAGTCATTTCGCAGTATTTGTGATGGTTAAAACAATTTATCCACCGTTTTACAACCACAATTGGCCCAGAGTAGACTACAGCTGGGCCTATGATGTAAACACTCATAAACAGTGTTATTGCAATTACTGTCATGGTTGGAAAGGAGAGACAATAATCCCACAAAGGCACATTCAATAGCTATTCTGGAGCTCTTTTTTCTTATCACAATGATCTGCATTAACCTGACTGGGTCGTCATGGAAACTGTAGATGTTTAAATTGTCGTTTATTTCCAAGCACTTCCGGGACCTCCTGTCGAGTTTGGATTTAAAGCTGACCGTGATGGGAATCTGCTGTGGTCAAGGTCATGAATGAACTCTGAAATAAATAACAATATTTGTTATCTGAAATTATTTTAAAATGAATGAAATTGCTTTAGAATTATTATAAACATTTTTATTTCCCTGACTTTTGAAGTCAAAAAGGATAAGAAATAGCCACACAGACTCACTGCAGATAAAAGATTGCATCTTTTCAGTCTTGTATAGTTCATCATTCAAGTGTTTATTGTGTTATGATATGGGATGTAGCAGGACCCAAACGCAGGCACACAGTCGGTATCTGCAGAGTCTATTTCCTCCCGAGTGGGGAGGGCAACTCGACCGACTCGCACCAGGGAGACAAAGCTGGCAGGACAGCTGGTACTGGAGCAGGACCGGGGACGGACTCACTGGCTCCGACTGGCAGCTCCAACTGGCGGTTCCGCAGCACCTGGTATCTCCCATCCCAGTACTAACCAGGTCCAACCCTGCTTAGCTTCGGCGATCAGCCGAGATTGGGAGCACTGACTGATCGCACAGACTGGAAGCAGAAACAGGGAGCAGGAGCAACGGGTGACTGGCGGTCCTTGCGGTGACTAGCAGGAACTCGCAGTATGGACTGACAACCAGATGACTGCAGGGGCAGGGTACATATAGTCCGGGGACATGATCAGGTGGTGATTTGGGGAGAGTGGTGGCAGCTGCTGAGACCGGTGAGGGGCGTGGCCATGGGAGGCACAGGAGGCAAGGAGAGGAGGACACAGAACACATGGGGAAACAATAACAAACAGACAAGGGAATGACAGAAAACATGAGGAGAGGTGATTGGGGACAAAACAGAGGAGCAGACAGGAATCCTGACAGTTTAAGTTTAAAGACAGATGATTATGAGCTGTTGCAACACTGCCCTCCATTATACAGTTACCATAAACCATCCAGGCAGACAGCTGGTGGACTAATGCCTCAAAAAGGGTTTGGCTTCAGGTATTTATATTACCAAGTGATTCTGCAGCTTAGAGATGGAATATGTCTGCTGAAAAGTCATATGTCTGTTTGTTAGATTCTTAGACCTTGTGACACTTTGTACTGCATGCCTCTGTCTTGATGAAGTGTCCTTAATCAAAATATTGGATCCCAAGTCATACCAGCACCGCTGTGTTGCTGAGCATGACCTGTGAACCCTCCATCGGGTGTTAAAAAACAAGAGAAATCCAAAATTTTCAACCTTAATAGAAACAGAATATTCAAAAAAATCACTAGGGAAAGGTAGAATACAGTTTGCCCTGAGAGAAATTGCACCAGTGAGTGAGGACCGGCAGGACAATGGCACTGCAGTGCATTAGCCAGGTCTTTTCTGGCATGTAGTAAGCCATGATGTGTTTTCACAGCTGCTGTGGTCTGAAAGACTAGAAGTGATTTTGCAGAAGCGGGGAAAGAGCAAGGAGGAATGTGAAGCTGCGTTCCTCAGGAGCTGTGGACCAGTTATCTGCACTGCCTCGGTACCCCATGGACCACTGATCAAAGACAGGGAGGGATATGATGGCCATCTCCTCATTCTCTACCTCCTCCCTTTCTCTTTGTCTGCCCTCTTTCTATCTCTCTCTGCCTCTAACCTCTCTTGCGCTCTCTATCATCCCTTCTGCTGCTCTCTGACATTCTTTCCGTCTCTCCTCTCTTTCATCCCGTTAACAGATTTTTCGACGAGGGTGCCGCCTGTGACTGATGTGAACAGATAGATGTTCCTCTGCTTTTGCCACCCAGATGATCAGATGTGCTTTGTTTGTAAGTCACCGAAGCTCTTTTAAGTGCTCTACCCATGTGGAATTGTGACAGCCCCTCACTTTGTAGTGTGAAAATTATTTTTACACTTCCAGCAAAAGCTTGTTTGGATGCCTTGTTTCAAAACCAACAAGATGACAGAGTAAGGACAAATCAACAAAAATTCAGACAGTTGAAGTCCGGAGGTAAAAAAGAAAATCATAAAAACGGGGGGTTTCGAATTAGTCTGAGAACGAGGAGATGCTGTCTCCCTGCTGTTGCATTGTGTTTGCTGAGCTGAGCACTGGCCAGATTTAGAGCAGCAGGGTGACTGAGCCATAGCAGCACTCCCACTGTGTAATACACGCAACCATGCCAATAACTAATTTGGATGCACCCAGGTCAGCATAGTTTTCCCAGCCACCTCGCAACTGAGCCAGCCAAACAACTAAACAGCCAAGTGAGGATTTAGTATTTCCTTCTGAGTAGCTTATTTTGTGATCATTAAATTGCTGTTTGTTGGAAAGAATTAAAATTCCCCTCACAAACTCACTTTTGAAATATGAATGCGTGGTATCTGTAGGAGCCATGCAGACACACACACACACACACACACACACACACGCACATGCACGCACACACACACACACACACACACAGTCACATCTGGTGGTGTAAGTGCTATCTATGTGCGGGCCTCTTTCATGTCGAGCTCAGCCTTGGATGTGATAATTTAATGCCCCCTCCTGACTGAGACTGACAGCCTAAGTGAGGAGCCTCATCCATCTGTGTTGACACCGAAATGCACAAATCGCATCTGAGCCTATCAAGACTAACAGTGAAATGAAGAGTTCGTGTGACAAATGTATGTGTCTCCATGCAGAGAGGGCACGTATCAGCACACAGGATTTAAGTGGAAGGCTGCTTAATATACTGTACATCTGGCAGCTTTTACTTTGTTGGGGAGAAGTCGTGTTGATTCATATTTCAATCTGATAGCCCCCCAAAAAAACAGTTTTTATCAAAGGAATAGTTCAGTATTTGGGGAAATCATTTAAACATTTTTTTAATTTGATTACATCCATACCATTTTTATGTCTAAGAATGGCATTCAATTTATAATCTTGACGTGTATTTCTCATAATAAAATTTTTACTTTCACTGATTTCATAGAGGATCACAACAGTGGGCTCTAATTGCCAGTCATCAATCTCAATAGAGTCATTCCAAGTTAATCAGGTCAAACTATGTTGATTATAATTGTAGTTAATCTGAGAGTAAAAGCCAATTTATTCCTTGAGATTAATGATTTAAATGGACTTAAATCCACGGCTGAAACCTTTAAATTAGTGTTTAACTAATATGTTGATTAGAGACTCTATACTTGTTTATCTGCGGAGCAGTAACAAAGCACAGTCGTTCTTTAAGCTAAATGCTCAAAGTCCTTGACCTGGTGGTGTCACTAAAGTAAGGGGGGCAATAAAATCAGTAGGAATCATCCCCTGGGAACCATCAATGTCCGAAGCATCTGAGACATTAAAGTCTTGACCAAATTTATGGACTGACAGATCGACAAACCGAATAAATCTCAGGGATCTTAAATATTGTCTCTATTTTTTTGGTCTCATTTTTAATGTCATTATAGCAAATCTAACATAAAGAAATCACAGCAATGGTGAACTCCACTTAATATGAAAGTGTGCTTCTGTTCTCAGCATCATTTGTATGATGTGCTGCAGTCAGGAGGACTTGTCACATAAATTTGAGACAAAACGCTGTCACCCTGTCGTGACCCAGTTACAATTCAGAGCAAATTTCCATTTCAATCCTGTTACTTCTTGCTAATGAACAACAATAGAGACACATTGTTGGGCAGAAAGCCATAGAGAATATTTTCTGAATTTCTTTTGCATTTACATCCAGTAGTTTTATGAAAATATTCATTATTTGTCTTGACATTTCTCTAGATTTGTGGAATACTTTATTTTATGGTTCAGTTCAAAAGAGACAGTCAGATCTATGAATTTAACCATCAGTGATGTTTAATGTAGAATAAATAATATGCATTATAATGCAATACATGTGCTACAAACAGTCTACATGAGATGAATGTCTTGCTGTTTATCATTACTTGATTATAATCACAATCATAGATGCAATGATCATCATCAAGTCCTCTTCTTTATCTTCCTCTTCTACATTTGTATTAGAAAAAAAAACACCATCGTGGTTTTTTTTGACTAAGTTAGAAGAATAAACAAAAGCACTTGTGTGTGTGTGTGTGTGTGTGTGTGTGTGTGTGTGTGTGTGTGTGTGTGTGTGTGTGTGTGTGTGTGTGTGTGTGTGTGTGTGTGTGTGTGTGTGTGTGTGTGTGTGTGTGTGTGTGTGTGTGTGTGTGTTGAAACATCTCAATCACAGAACAGAGATCAGGTTCAATTACACATGCAATAACTTTTGGGGTCTCTATAGTCCTGGAAACCATTTATATGCTAATAAGTATGACAACAGTAATGACTTGCAATAAAAAGACATCTGCTCCTTGATCGAATCTGATATTGGAGCATTACCACAATCAGCCTTTGCTATTTGTCTTGAAACTACTTGTTAGCCTCGTAACTCCTTGTGGGAAGTGCTTTGGCACCGAGCAGGGGTGATGTAATCACCCTTGTCCCGGCCTTTTCTCCTCTCTCCGCAGTGAGTATCAGGATTGCATGTGTTTTAGTTGATTACCCATTGAAAATGAAAGGGAACACGTTTTGCTGTGGAGTCAAGTTGAGTCAAACTTAATTACATGGACCAAAGTCACAATGGAGGACTTTAAAATACAGGGGAAATTGTACAAAGGCTTCATTCTCAAACCCTCGATTAACATGGGGGGGAGTTCTTTTATAAATCCCTACAATGGAAAAAAAAAAGTGGGAAACCTCCTGGAGAGCAGCACAGTAAGAACTGATCCCTCTTCTAGGATGGACAGATGTGTAACAGGTGTTGGATGTGCAGAGCCAACAGAGCAAGTAGTGAAAACGAGGAAGATCAATGAATTTAAGGTCAAGATTACGGTGTTTTTGGCCATGCTGGCTCTGAAAGGTAATCTAGCTTTTTTCACTTTGGTCCTGACTGAAATATCTCCACAGCGAATGGAGGATTTTTCACTCAATTTTGTTTAGACATTCATGTTGCCAAGAAGCTGAATCCTATTGACCTCAGTGACTTTTCCTCTCGTGATAAATGAAGCTGTCATTGTGTTCTTTGTGGTTTTCTGGAGTAAAATGTCCTGACAGCTATTGGACGCATTCAGGAAAAGATTTCTCAGTAGTAAATGCTAGCATGCTAATTCTCTAAACTAAACTGGTGAACATTGTAAACATTATGTTTAACAACATGTCAGCATTGTCATTGTCAGCATGTTTGCATGCTGTTGAGAGCACCTATCATGGTTTTAGATTGAGATTAAAAGTCCCTGAATTCCTTAGTAGTAGTAGAATAATATTTCTGAAAGTGTGGCATTGTAATACAATTATCTGAGGACAACTGGGGTCCATTTTGATTCTGATGCATCTTTACAGAAAATTTCATAACAAATAACTCAAAATGTCAAAGTGTCTGTCACTATGCGGTCCTTTTTCTCTCTACTTCCCCTCCCTCACCCCAATCAGTCGAGGCAGATGGACGCCCACCTCTGAGTCTGGTTCTGTCCGTTTTTCTTCCTGTAACAGGGGAGTTTTCTTCCTCCCAGCTGTCTCTCATGAAGGAATTGTTGGGATTGAACTGAATTGAATAAAAGATGCTCAGTTCTCCAGGTCATGTTCAATCGAAGGGGCCTCCAAAGGCAGCTGGACTACCTTGAGTTCCTTGCAGATGTTTCACCTCTCATCTGAAGGGCAGAATTTAAGAAGCCTGAAATGTCTTCAAGAAACCAAAGCAAGTCCAGTTAACTTTGAACAACTAAATAATTCAAATAACCAACTTTTTTTTTTTGCCTCATCTGATCAGTCATCACTGTAACATTTGTGTTATATATGATACAAATCACAGCGCAGGTAACAGATTTTTGCTGGTTGTAACAGTGTCAGAAGAAGCGACTACAAAGCTAATCACATAAATGTTACTAAATACCAACCGAACATGGCTGCTAATTCTAACTGTAATTAGATTTCATACATGCCTGTGAAATATTTGCTGACAAGATGTAGTAAGGCATCATATCTTATTCCAGTCAGAGAACCATGCTCTGTGCAGCTCTCACTTCAAGGGCCTGAAAAAGATCAATGAGGGAGAATAGCAGTGGGACTGGACTACAAATTGAGCGGCCTTTAATCACCTCATACAGTTCACAGCGGTGTGAAAGTTCCAGCCATGAAAAGGTCTAATCACTAGTCGAGCTGAATAGAGTCAACTTGCTGCTAATAAAGGGCACACAGGGCCTGAAGGGACACATGCACACACGTGTGTGTTTGCTAATGTCTCCAGTCGCACATTCACGGACGTCCTTGCATTTGTGAATCCAGACCATTCTTTGCATAAATGCACACGCAGGGACTTAAAATTACCCACCTACATCTGCTGGATACAGATAATAACCTCCAATGTAAACATTACAATTTTTTTATTCAAGGTTCCTAATTTGGTGAGTTTGTTAACACAAAAAGTAAATGAGAGATTACCATCATTTGCCAGGCTCTGGAGATGAGAGTGAGAGCCGTCAGTGCTCCTAATGGGCAGAGACGTGAGGGTCATTTGTTTTTTTTTTGTTTAAAATATTACTCTATAGGAAAAAAATTGCACTGTCACTGCATATATCTGCTGCCCTTTACCTGCTATTGATTCATCACAAACAATCTAATATGTTACAATAAAGGCAATTCTCCCTGAGATCCCACAAAGACCGATCAAGATAACAAGGAGAGAAAACTCCTCAAGGCAGCAGAAGGTTAATAAAGAAGGTGTGTAATAAGAGACCTCATTAGTGAAAACCTTTAACGATGCTTCCCAGGAAGCCCATGTAGCTGACCCAGGTGCCGCTGAGAATGTGACCTTGGAGTGACGGTAAACGGGTAATGAATCCGGCGGCCGCAGGGACACTGTGTAGTTTGCGGACAGTCAGGTCAATGAGGAGGCAAGCTATGAATCTAAATTGCATCTGTCTCCGTAGGTATTTCTCTCTCTTGTCCCCACTATAAAATGCATTGAAATAATGGTGCTCCGGTGGCTCGGAGAGATAAGAAGCACATTATTCAGGACGTTAAGTGTGGCTCACCTTGCCATATGTCACACCCTGTGTCTCTCATTTTCCTGTCAATCACCACTGCGCTAATGAATAAAGTAAAAGCACTGAAGGTAATCTGCACCCTGGAGCAGAGAATCCTTTGCATATCAAAGATAAAACACAGTTAAGATGATGTGAAAAATGTTGTATCAAAAGATTTACAGCTGTTCCAGCACTTGGAAGTTGAATAATGAGGACTTACAATCCATTTGGACACACAAAGAGATCAACTGGACTGAGATGAAGCCTTGTTCTGCCACACAGAGAAATGACAGGTCAAACAAACAGCTCTCACCCTATGACTATTATTAACCTCTGGCTCACTCTGCTTAGAGAAAGTGCCTGCCAGCCTGTGAGACTTATTGGCAATAAAAGTCCAATTCAATCAGAATTTGGAGGAAACATGAGGGATTATGCTCATTCATCCACGCCGACCACATGTTGGTCAAGCAGGTTTGTAAGTTATTTCAGCCGTGTTGGACACAATGTGTGGCAGACTCTGGTATTTACAAGTTAATTACTACTGCAGCCAAACTGGTTCTTATTGAATACATGACGATGAATAATGAGGGTTTTGCTGCTGAAGTTGCAGGAAGGTCATATTAACAGGCCTTCAAGAGAAGAATATTTTAGTGATAAAATATTGTATCAGTTGCCAGAGGATTATACATTTCTTCCCCGTGGTTTGATCTCTGATACAGTGGGTTGGTTTAATTTGACTTCAAGCGCATTCTTCGTATTTCATTCCTGCAAATCACTGCATCCCTGTGGAGCCACGGATCTCCACACAGGGCCTCGGTGTGGTGGAGTAACAGTGAGGAAGATCAACTGAGGGTCGAGTGGATCTCTGTCGCCACCTAGAGACACATAACTGATTATCCTGACGAGGAGGACCAGGGGGAAGATAAACAGGCTTAAACTTAAAAAAAAAAAAAAATTATCTATCGAGTCGAGTTTACTCATAATTTTAGGCTCAATTAAGATGTTTAGTGTCATGATCTTTTGCGGAAACTAAATATAAAGAATGATTCTTTCTGAAGTGCATCTACTTCTGGTGGAGGTTAAGGCATTTCTCTAAGTTGTCTCCGCTCGTCTCCGGCGTGCGGAATGAAACAAAACCCAACACACCCAGCAGCATAATCACGTGGTTGGTCATGAGGACGTAAACAGGGAAGAGAGGAGCTGAGGTAAGTGCTTTTTTTTTTTTTTTCCGTAGATGTTGGACTTTTATGCCACACTATTTGAATTAAAAGTACAAAATGTAGGAAAAGGTAATCAGCCACTTTCACGCGCTGTCGTATTTAGCATCACAGCTGATGAAAGTATCTCCCAGGCTACATGCTAACGTTAGCTCGGCGGTGACAGATCACGTTTAAAAACTACGATCCTCAAACTCTCCCGTTTAGACACCAAACACAACTTCTATCAGCAGCTGGACGACCGGTTCTCCATGTGTTCGCTGTGACGTCAAGAGATCTGGAAATTAGAAACATTTGAAGAGTTTTTCCCCTTCAGATAATTTAGGACTAAAACGTTTTCCAAATTGCTGTAATGCAAGAAAATAGTTCAAATCCTCGCCACGCAATGCGGAAGACACCCGCTCTTAAGCGACGTCCTCAGTCAGCAGGACATTTGCTCTCAGTAATGTAATTGGCTTTTAACCTGCAGCTTTTTCTGTCCCAGGACCAGTCTGTGACAGAAACTGTCTGTCGCCTTAAAAAGTACCTAAAAACGTTTTAAATCATTTTCTGTTGTTTTCAAACACCCTCTTTTTTTTTTATTTTTTTTTTTAGGAATTGCTGGAGTATTTTATCTGCACACTCACAGTATCAAAGTGTAGTTGCATTGTGCATCTTCCTCCTCCTGCTCCTCCTCCTCCTCCTCCTCCTCCAGCCACTATGGTGGACTTCCTGGCCGAGAACAACCTGTGTGGTCAGGCCATCCTCAGGATCGTGTCCAGAGGGAACGCCATCATCGCCGAGCTGTTGCGTCTCTCTGACTTCATCCCTCCAGTTTTTAGGCTCAAGGACAAAAGTGACCATCAGAAATATGGAGACATTATCTGTGACTTCAGCTACTTCAAGGTGCGAATTACCTCAGGAGTTTCCAAAAACCCTTTAACGTAGCCTTGAACACCTGTGATCTAAAGGTTATTGTGCTTAAACCTGTCGCAGTTATTACATAATCACCAGATCACCATTATTAGAGCTTATCAACCAGTTTGCATAATAAAAATCGTTTCCATTCATTTGCATACAAACAGCTGGATGACACTAGCAGAGATGTCTTATTTTCATCACTGTTTCCACTGTTTCTTTTCATTTCGTTGCATCTCCTTCTGCTGCTGTTGTTTAATGGCACACAAGTGGAGAACTAGCGCCACCAACTGTTTATCTTGAGGCACTGTCCCGTATTTTAATGGGCATCTGTCAACATGAACATATGGTTGCAAAGCCAAACACCACAGCACTGCCTTGGGGACAGTTTGGGTTTAAGCTAGATGAAAAAGGAAATTAACAGAAAAAGAAAATTAAACTGCTAATCACAATTATTTTCTTTGATCGTCAACTTAAATTTCACGAGGGGTGGGCCAGCTGTAACTGCTAACACTGAGAAGACCACAGGGTTTGATGGAAACCACTCACATGGTGCATTCTCAGTTTTGAATTCGACATTATAAGGAATTACAGTATATTTGATGGATGGTAATAGGAGGTATATATCCAGTGTTGGCTTTGATGCGTTGCTGCAAGTTTTCCCAGAGAGGAAAACATAGCTGAAAACCAGCTGTGTTACCTTGCTGTCATTGTGGCTGTATGTCCATTTTCATAAAGACACGAGTAGTTGCGTTTGCACTGCGTTGTCTGACAGTGTTTATTCCTCTCCAGGGTCCTGAGTATTACGAGGCGAAGCTGGAAACCAAACCTGATCTTCAGGACTTGGACGAAGAGTTTCGAGAGAACAACATTGAGATTCTGTCGAGGTTTTATCTGGCTTTTGAGAGTGTCCACAAATATATAGTAGATCTGAACAGGTACGTTTCGGGGTTTGTTTCAGTTCACTTAGAGTTCAGTCAGTTCTTCAGAAGTCAAAAACATATTTTGAGCTCATTCTGTTCAAAGAAATCATAGAAACATGGCCTGTGACCTTGAGGCACCCTTTAAAAAAAAAAAAGAAGTGAATTAGGCCAATAAAACTGATTCCGATTGAAGTTGTAGCCATGAAAGTATACAGTGCTTCAAATATGGATGTTGCTGCAAAGAAGCTAGAAATTCTGAACCCCTGGATTAAAGAAGATCTCTGAAATCACTGCAGTTTCAAGGTCGACACTCACAAGTGAAATATGGTCACAAGCTCATCTTCTGTTTCTGAGTTATGATATTAAATAATGGCCAGAAAAGGGGTTTTGCAAAACATTAGGATGTCACAGAGAACTCGACCTTTTCCCTTTTAGATATAAAAATGTCCTTGCTTCATAATTTCTTCCGATTAGAGATTTGTGTCACATTTTGTCATAATTAGCACATTCTTAGTTATTGCCAGAAATAAAAAATGTTTTAAGTTCACAGTGACCTTCGACCACCAAAATGTAATCTGTTCATCCTTGAGTCCAAGTTTAAAGAAAGTGTCTTTAGGTGTTCCTGAGATATCACGTTCATGATAATGAGCATGAACAAAACACTGTGATGTGATTATATTATCTTCTCTTCTCCAGATATTTGGATGACCTGTATGAGGGGGTTTATATTCAGCAGACCTTGGAGACTGTGCTTCTAAATGAGGATGGGAAACAGCTCCTAGTAAGTAACCCAAATACTAATTAGTTTTCATTTTGTAACATCACAAAACAAGTGAACTTTACACACAAGCTGTCGTCTTCTAGATATCTGTTTCTGATGAGATAATATTAGTCACCTGTGTCTCTGATTTCCGATTAATGTACTTTGTCCTTATAATGACACATCAGAAGTAACTGAAGAGAGACTACAGAAGTTGTGTGTGTTTTTTTCCCCTCAGTGTGAAGCTCTCTACCTGTACGGAGTCATGCTGCTGGTTATTGACCATAAGATTGAAGGGGAGGTCAGAGAGCGGATGCTCGTGTCCTATTATAGATACAGGTGAGCCTGTGACTCACACGCCCCCATGCGTACATACGACATTTTCTCGGTGACTCACGTTCGATACGCTCAGTTCACTTGTTAGCCAGAGAGCTCGCTCAGCAGCAGAAGTTGAGTCACTTCCCCGACTCATAGACACCTTTGTCAGGTACACACAAGACCACGCACACAAACACGCTGAAGCAACACACAGAGCAACAGATCTGAACATTCAGAATCACTACTTTACCCATGTTAACCAGTAAATAACATGTGTTTGTGTTGATGGTTATCAAAAATGCATACTTTAATTTAAAAAACTTTTTTTTTTTCTCCCTCAGTGCTGCCCGTTCATCAGCTGACTCCAACCTGGACGACATCTGCAAGCTCCTGCGCAGCACCGGCTACTCCAGCCAGCCGGGAGCCAAACGGCCAGCTAACTACCCGGAGAGCTACTTCCAGAGGGTTCCCATCAGCGCCACCTTCATCAGCATGGTCGTTGGGAGGCTGCGCTCAGACGACATCTACAACCAAGTGAGAAACAATTTGGACAGACACAATTTTGTTTTCTGAGACTGTAGCCTGAGTGGGTATAGATTGTAGTCTAAATCTTCATCTATCCTTTTGTCCACCAGGTTTCTGCTTACCCTCTGCCAGAGCATCGAAGCACAGCGCTGGCTAACCAGGCAGCCATGCTGTACATCTGCCTCTACTTCAGTCCCTCCATCCTGCAGACCCAGCAGGCCAAGATGAGGGAGATAGTGGACAAGTACTTCCCTGATAACTGGGTAAGACACATAGGTGTCCTTTTAAGCTGTACTTCGTCAAACCGGTGGATTAGAGCTGCATATAAACTACTTTATAAAATGCTACAGTGTTCACTGTCTTATATATGTCTCTGTTTATTATTGGGAATATTGGATTGATGTGTTTGTGTCGTCTGTCTGCAGGTTATCAGTATCTATATGGGCATCACAGTGAACCTGGTGGAGGCCTGGGAGCCGTACAAAGCTGCCAAGACTGCTCTCAACTACACCCTGGACTCCGCTAACATCAAAGAGCAGGTATTAAAAAATGCATTAGCTTCCATGTCAGTGTCTTCAGATTTTTCAATTTGAAGTCTTTCGGTGTGTTAATCTGTCAGAGTGACTGCACAGAATCTAAAGTGAAACACAAATCTGCAACTTCAGAAAGACAATTTGAACCTTCTCTTGAGAAGTTAGTTAAAAGGATGGTGTAATGAATTGTCCAGAATGAAAGATTTCCCACTGTACGCTCCACCATCTCTGTGTTTAGGCCACTCGGTATGCAGCCAGCATGGAGAGCCTGAGACCTCAGGTGCAGCAGCTGCTGAAGGAGGGTTTCCTCAGGGAAGAGATCATCCTGGACAACATTCCCAAACTGCTCAACTGTCTGAGGGACTGCAACGTTGCTATTCGCTGGCTGATGCTGCACTCTGCAGAGTCAGGTGAGAATATTTGTCCGATTTTTCCTGAAATACCATGAAACTGCTCGGAGAAGAAGACGCATCGAGTGTCTCGTGATGCTTCAATTGACCACCAAATAAAGCTAACTGGGAAAAGTCAAGGAATATTTAGAATTATTTGTTATTTTTCACATTTTATGAAATTCATATCAAATTTCACATCTGCCGATTTATAGTTAGCTTGAGCTGTCTTACTTGAGATTAATTCATTACTAGAGAATTTATGGAAATGTTAATACGGTACAATGACACCCATATTTCCAAACTTTGCCTTACTTTTAGAAAGGTGATGTTAATGAAACTATTGTTTTGATTTCTAAATTACGAATACAAGTCATCTTTTGTCTCGTAGCCTACGACCCAAACAACAAGCGACTGCGTCAGATCAAAGACCAAGTGCTCAACGACTCCAAGTACAACCCCAGGATCCTGTTCCAGATCCTGCTCGACACGGCTCAGTTTGAGTTCACACTCAAAGAGGTAGGACACTTTCATTAATTTCACATAATGTCATGGTGACAGAGAAAAACATGGGAAAATAAGAGCAAATTGTCATTAATAGTAAAGGAAATGTTAAAGAAAAAAAGTGTTGCGCTTCTTTTTGTGTATGACGTGAATACCTGAATCCACTGTGGCTCTCTTTTCTTTATTAGCATACAGTGAGATAGCATATGGCTAGGCAGCCTTATCATTAGGAGAGGACACAAATTTAATGTCCTAATTACACATCTCATCTGACTAATCCTTCCTCGTCGACTTAGCATCTGCGCTGTCCCTCTTCCAGATGTTCAAGCAGATGCTGTCAGAGAAGCAGATCAAATGGGAGAGCTACAAGAAGGAGGGATCAGAGAGAATGACTGAGCTGGCCGAAGTCTTCTCCGGCGTCAAACCTCTCACCAGGGTGGAGAAAAACGGTGAGCTAGGCTGGATAAGGTGAAAGGATTACACACAGTGACCATAGGAGCCTCAGCCGTGCGGCGTTTCACACTTTGAACGTCATTTCAGTGTTGGAACACAAATGCTTACACGGGTTTCAGTTGTTCAGAGGAAAATGTTGAGGCAGGGAAACATGCTGGAAAGAAATGGATTAAAGGTAGGCACGCAGGGGGAGGCGGATTAAATTTACATCAGTCATACTTAGCTCGAGCAGAGACACGTTTTTCTTAACCACCAGCTTTTGGGAAACACTTTGATAACATTTTGTGTCTCGCTTGTACCGCACACCTCTACTATCCTTCACAGAGAACTTACAGGCCTGGTTCAGGGAAATCTCAAAGCAGATCGAGTCTTTGAACTACGAGGACTCTACGGCTGCTGGGAGGAAGACAGTTCAGCTGATACAGGCTCTCGTCGAGGTGAGCAGGATAATTATATTTCCACCATGGTTTCACAGTTTCAGTGTGGATCTGGTGAAGATAATGGTGTTAATGCTCCCTTCTTGAGTACAAGAAGATGCTTTGTTTGCCTCGTGCGTGGATAATAAGTGAATCCAAGAACAATGTTGAAAAGCAGTAGCAGAACTAAATTGAACTTTTACTAAATTCATATAAACAGAAACATGACTCAAGATGCTTTTTTCTGTCTTTCGTGGCGCCATTTATTATAAAACTACAAATGGAACAACAGCTGGGAGATGTTTATATATGTGAATATTGGCTGTTTGCAAAATTAGCTAGTCGTTGCTAAATTATGTTCATGAGTCAAAAATGTGATGAGTCCCTACAGAAAATTATCTCCAAGAAAATAACAATACCAAAAAAAAATGTGCGACAATCCTCGGATAAAGACCTGTGAGTGCAGCGGTGTGTGTTTTGTGCAGCAGTGTGTGTGTGTGTGTGTGTGTGTAAAATGTTTTCCTCCCTGTCTGCAGGTCCAGGAGTTCCACCAGCTGGAGTCGAACATGCAGGTCTGTCAGTTCCTGGCCGACACCAGGAAGTTCCTTCACCAAATGATCCGCACCATCAATATCAAAGAGGAAGTCCTCATCACCATGCAGATCGTTGGAGACCTGTCCTACGCATGGCAGATAATTGACAGGTACTTAGTTGCTGATGAGGAATAAAATGATACAAAATACGGCTCATATAGAGGGGTTAATTTGTGTGATGTCATATATTGGTGTACAGTATAACCTCACTTTTGATAAAGTAGATCAGTGATAGTAAAGTAACCATGAATATACTGAAAGTGAATCAGTCTCTTCACAGGTCAGTTAAATGCCTTATAAATAAGAAATCACTGCTCTTATCTCATCATAGCTCCTCATTATTATGCAGATACTAACACACGTGTCTTTCACACGGTCAGCCAAAGACAGCAGAGGCCCTTACTGCTTAGCTTTCTGTATCATAAACCATGAAAAATGCCACAGTGCTGCTGCTGGTTTGACTTTGATTTTTGTTTTGTCTGTGAAGCAGATTTCACCAGTGTTTGCTGACTTATGTTTTATTCTGCAGCTTTACATCCATTATGCAGGAGAGCATCCGAGTCAACCCGTCCATGGTCACCAAACTGAGAGCTACATTTCTGAAGGTGAGGTGCTGTTTGTGTTCAACAGACGTGTGCACACACTGAAAAAAGAACAATGAAGAATTGATTAATTATTCCCATAGCCTTGGCTTGATATGGAGAAGTGTTACCCGTGAGTTTAAAGTGGTCATTTTGTGTGTGTTTGTGTGACCAGCTGGCGTCTGCGCTGGATCTTCCCTTGCTGCGTATCAACCAGGCCAACAGCGCTGACCTGCTGAGTGTTTCACAGTTCTACTCTGGAGAGTTGGTGGCTTATGTCAGAAAGGTACGAGACAGTAGATCTTCCAAAAGTAGATTCTGTTTCCAAATGGGTTTTTTTGTCAAGGAGGACTGATGTTCCCTGTGGTACTCACAGATGAACATGGCCTCATAACATCAACAAATGAGCTCTGCGTGCCGCAAATTATTGTTCAGTATCTGTGCAGTAACAGCTTCAGGAATGATTCATGTTTTGAAAACAATCTGTTTGGCAAATTTACCCACAAAAATAATGTGTAGTGGATGTCTGCCTTAAGACGGTGCTACCTTCTGGTGTCATCGACACATCACGCATTACTTCATGCCAGAGGACTCGCTCCTTCTAGCTGTGCACGATATTCTTCGTCCACAGCATCATACACCATCTTGCTTCTGAGGACTAATCTCAACCATCCAGCTTTAAAAAAAAACAACCAAAAAACTCAAACATAATCTAGATTCATGTTGGTGCTCAGTTTGTTTTATTTTCTTGCCGCCAGGTCCTGCAAATTATCCCGGAGAGCATGTTTACGTCTTTGGCCAAAATCATCAAACTGCAGATCCACGACATCATGGAGGTGCCCACCCGGCTGGATAAGGACAAACTAAAGGACTACTCTCAGCTGGGGGCTCGCTATGAAGTAAATCTGACTCCTACTCCTCCAGTGTTGTTCACAGTCTCACTGATGTAAATTAAAAAAAAACCTCAGATCTTATATAAAGTGCGGGCTGCATGTTGTTTTGTTTTGATGTCGACTCATCTGCTGTTCGGGAATTGGAGGCAGCAAGTTGGCCTTTTTTGGAAAAAAAAATTATATCACACCCACAGGATTTGATGTGAAATACAAATTAGAGAAGAAAGTTTGAAGTGAAAACAGATTGTGCCAGCAGATGTACTTGAAATGCATGAATTAGAATTTCAAGCACTGAAGTCCAAACTTGTTTTTATAAGGCCTCTTTTAAAATGCAGCATTAAATGCCTTGAAGTGAAATGTGAGTGTCACAGAGTTTAACTTTTCAACTAGAAAACAAAGCAACATCGCAACTGTTTGTTTATGCAGTACAATGTCTGCTTGCAGTCATCTCTATAACCATTGTTGTGGAGTAGCTTATCCCAATACTTTCACATTGGATTGTGACTGTCATCTGTTAACCTGAACATCCTGTTTCATGTGATGACAGGTGGCGAAACTCACCCACGACATCTCTATTTTCACCGAGGGCATCTTGATGATGAAGACCACTCTCGTTGGGATCATTAAGGTGAATGCTGTGATGAAGTTTTTTGGACTTTGGAGGAAGATTTCCAGACGGATTTGATGCCGACGTCAGCCGCAGCGCAGTTTGCATTATTAACAGGCTGTGATGTTTTAGGTGGATCCGAAGCAGCTGCTGGAGGACGGCATCAGGAAGGAGCTGGTGAAGAGGGTGGCTTATGCTTTGCACAAAGGCTTGATCTTCAACCCCAAGGCTAAGGTGAGACATTAGATCTGTTATGTGCTGATAGCATCATCAGTCCTCAGTTCAAGTTTCTGATTTATTTGGTGTGATTAAAAATCAAATCACAGTGATTGATAGATCTTTCTGTGGGATGCTGCAGCCAAAGTTGAATTCACCTCCTGCCCTGTGAGAATCAAGGAAAACAGCAGTTAAAAACAGGAGAGTAAACAATAATAAAATATTCTTCTCTGTCAGCTCAGTGAACTGATGCCCAAGCTGAAGGAGATGGCGGCCACCATGGATGGCTTCTACAGGTCGTTCGAGTACATCCAGGACTACGTCAGCATTTACGGCCTTAAAATCTGGCAGGAGGAAGTTTCCCGCATCATCAACTACAATGTAGAGCAGGAGTGCAACAGTTTCCTCAGGACCAAGGTCAGGCTTAATACACGAGCGTGCTTTTTACAATACTGAATAGTGTCATCAATAGGAAATGCTCTGTTTGTTTGGTCAGTAAAGGGAGTTGATTGATCGGGTTGATTTCTTGCTCCCATTCAGATCCAGGACTGGCAGAGCGTGCACCAGTCCACCCACATCCCGATCCCCAAGTTTCCCTCTGTGGACGAGTCCGCCACCTTCATTGGTCGCCTGTGCAGGGAGATCCTCCGAATCACTGATCCCAAGTATGTCTCCTCAAATACAACAGTGAACTTACAAAAGAAGGATCACTGCAATCCAACTAACTGAACAACTCAGTTTGAATCTGAAAACGGAGATCAGAATCTCAGCTCATCTATGGAGATGTCAATCTTCTGTCCTTCCTGCAGGGTGACGTGCTACATCGACCAGATGAACACCTGGTACGACCTGAAGAGCCACCATGAGGTGACCAACAACCGGCTGTTCTCTGAGATCCAGAACACCCTGGGAACATTTGGTCTCAACGGATTGGATCGCCTGCTGTGCTTCATGATTGTCAAGGAACTTCAGGTAATCAGCCCTTCAGAAAAGGGCTCAGACTCGCCGACAAAACTGAAACCCTAAAACCTTGTAAGGGTTTTTATGACGTCTTCAGTGCACGTAGTTTGAACTCCTGAATGTAACTGCAGCGTGTTTGTCTCATCAGAACTTCCTGACGATGATTCAGAAGACCATCCTGAAGGACAAAGCTGTGGTGGAAGTCTTCAAAACCATGCTGGGCGCCGTTAACCCAGTGCAGGGCATTGTGGGTAGGTATTCACTGAGGGAAATCTATAACCTGCCAGATTTTTATCTTCCTCATACAAAATCTATGTATTATTTCGTTGTTATAGGTAATGCCAGCAAAGTGTACGCCACCGCTGTGGCCAAATCCCAGAAGATCTGGGGTGGGTACCTGGAGTCCATCATGAAGGTACTAATCCATGTCGTTCTCTCATGTTAGTGAATAGAAAATAAATACCAAGACAAGATGAAAAAAAAATAATGTCACGCCTGTTTTTTGTAGGTCGGTCAGATGCAGATTCTCAGACAGCAGATTGCTAATGAGCTAAACTACTCCTGCAAGTTTGACTCCAAACACCTGGCCGCTGCCTTGGAAAACCTCAACAAGTCAGTCTTTTCTCTGCACTAAAGATCAGACTACTTTAGGAATGTCTCTTTAAGAATATAGTTTTTATTGTTGGTGTTGAGGGAAATGTGTCGTTTCATTTCAAAGTCATTAAAGGCACTGACATGAGCTGTATGCTGCTGTTGTTTGTGGTTTATGGACTAAATTGGATGTCAACAGTAGATAGTTGTTCAGTTCCTACTCTTTCTTGTGGCCTGTACTTGGTACTCAAAAAAAAAAAAAAAAAGTTAAAAGTAAAAGCTGGAAAATGATTATTTCAGTACATCTAACTTTTCTTTACAATCTTCTTTTATTCTTTCCTGTGCACTCTGGTTACGGCCTCGTCAGGTCTCTGCTGGCAGATATTGAGGCCCATTACCAGGACCCATCTCTGCCCTACCCGAAAGAGGACAACACTCTTCTGTACGACATCACTGCCTACCTGGAGGCTGCGGGTATTCACAACCCACTCAACAAGGTTGGGAGATGAAGGGTGTTTCTTTCCCTGTAATGATGTATTCTTGTTCTAATCTCACATTCCACCTGGAATCAAAAACACAAACTGAAGTGTCATCACATCATCCTTTGTTTTCTGTTCTGATTTCTGTTTTGTCCTCTAAACATGACTGATGTTCAGACCATTTTTCCTTTTTCTGCTTCATACAGATATACATCACTACAAAGCGCCTCCCTTACTTCCCCATCATCAACTTCCTATTTATTATTGCTCAGCTGCCTAAACTTCAGTACAGCAAAAACCGAGGTAAGCTTTTTTGGGGGGTTTTCTGTATCATGGCTCTCATTAAACTCAGATGTTCAGTTTCATCTTTAGAAATGATACATTTCCTAGTTTCATTCATCCATCACCGTAGCATTTGTATGTTTCCCTCATGTTTTTGTTGACGTGAGAGTCAACCCACGATATAACACCCATTATTGGCTTCTGTATTTCTTTTGAATATGGTTTTAATTGGATAGGCTCTTTACCACTCTCAGCACACATTGAAGATTACTGCTGAAAATATAAGAAGTCACTACTTGGAAGTATTGTGAGCTCACCAGATTCTTGGTCTAACAGTGGTAATTCGGTGGTAGATTTCTCCATCAGTGTACCAGAGTTACCGGCATGTGAGTCTTCCAGCTCATGTAAATGGATGACGGTTTGTGCTTTTCCAGGAATGACCTGCAGAAAAGCCACAGACCCTGTCGACTGGCCTCCGCTGGTGCTCGGCCTGCTCACCCTGCTCAAGCAGTTCCACTCCAGATACACACAGCAGTTCTTGGCTCTGATTGGTCAGTTCATCCGCTCTATCATGGAGCAGTGCACAAGGTAACACAAGAGACGGAATCATTTCTGAAATTACATATGGAATTGATTACTTTGTGTGTTTGTGTCAAGTAGGTTTTCTTTTTGGTGATTGTTTATTGATCTTATTAGTAGATGTATCTGGTTATAGCTTCATCAATTCATCTTTGAGTTTCCAATCTAATCCCATTATAGTCAGAAAATCCCCGACATGCCCTCTGATGTGGTGGGAGCTCTGATGTTCCTCGAAGACTATGTGAAGTACACAAAACTGTCCCGTAAGGTAGGTCAACTTTCACCTCATTAATACTGCCAGCAGTGCTGTAAAACAATAGTAAGACAATAGTAGACTAACGTTTCACAATAACTGGGGGTGGTGGACAACCTTAGACATTTTTAATCACTATATCTTGTATGTTAGTGTGTGTTCTGCACGTTAGTCATGTTTATTTCTCTCTATCTTCTGTTTTTCTGAAGGTGGCCGAAGCTCACGTGCCCAGTTTCATTTTTGATGAGTTCCGAACAATACTGTGAAGATCTGGATGAAGTATTTCATCTGAACACTCTGCTTCTGTTCACTACAGACATTTTGACTTATTGTAGGAAAAGCACAGGGGCTACTAACAACATAAACTATTGCTTTGTTCTATTAAAGTGTTTCAGTCAGCTGTGACCGTGAGTCAGCACACACGTCTCTCAACCAGCGAAAGCAACTAAATGAGATTCAGCCATCATTCATTTTATTATTTGCACCTGTGATTCTCCTACAGTGGGATGTCTGATGTGGGGCCTATTGAAGTGTTTACTTACATTTCGTTATTTAGACTAATAATGCTTTGCACTAATTACAGATTGTACATAGATAGAATACTGAATTGCCTCTGAATTAACTTGCCAACTTTGTCAACTACCATTCTGTGCCATTTCCAAATGAAATTCATTCATAAAAATGATTGTTCATAAGCTCGTGTTTTGTCTTTCTCTTCTGTTGCTAAATCTTTTGGACCAGGCTTTTACTTTGAAATTAACGTACCCGGAAGTCAAAACCTAGCCGTTGTTGTAGTTCCTTTTTTACGCGGGTGATTTGTGTCTATTTCTACCGTGTCATTATTTTTTAACACTTCGCCTGTTTATCTTCTTAATAGCGTTTCCGAAAGAAAAAACAAAACAAAACAGATAGTTGTTAAGACGCTGATACGAAACATTCAGGCGGTAAGCAGGACCGTGAGTAGGTTAGCCAGCGAGGCCAAACTAAGTTGGCTGACTGCAGGTTGTGTGCGAGTGAAACGTCGCCATGTCTCTGAACGAGGTCCGCGTCTCTGTGCTGAGCCTGCAGTCGTGTCAGTCAGACATCCGCACGGGGATGGACATACTGACGGATGTGGCCATGGACCTGGCGGAAGCTCGGGGTAAATATACGGCTTCATGCGTTTACATTAACACAAGTCAAAGGTAAAATGTCGCACTTCACTACACCGGCAGTGCAGATTTGACTCGAGTACCCGCACATCAATATACAAATACTCCATTACGAGTAGAAGTCCTGCATGAAACATCCTACTTGAAGTTAAACGTACACGAAGATCTGCAGCAACATGTAGTTGAAGCGCCGGTTTGGTCCCTCTGACTGACACGTGATCAATGTGTGACGTCATTCGATTATTATTAATAATAAAGCATCCCTTTGTAAGCAGCACGTGTTGGAGCTGCTGCAGGTGGAGCTAGTTTGAAGTAAATAAAAAACAGTAAATCTGAGGTTTCCGCAGATGATTACTGGGAGAGGAAAGAAGAGAAAAGTCCTGATTCACAAATCTGATTTCAATGTTTGATTCAGGTTGGTTTTTTTGCTGAGATATTGGATTATTTGAATTTATATCAAGATAAAACTACGTGAGAAGTTTAGAGGGGAAAAAAAAATCACCACTTGGTTGTTAATAACTCATGTAAGATGAAAGAAGACAAAACAGGTTCATCGCCACTGGTTTCATCTTTAAGAGTGCGTTGTATTTTAAAGGCATCCTATATTATCCCCCGTGTCCAATCTTCATCTGAAAGGTAACTAAAGCTGTCAGACAAATGTTGCAGAGCAGAAAACACAATAGTTCCCTCTGAAATTCAGTGGAGTAAAAGTATAAAGTAGCATCAAAAGAAAATAATCAAGTAAAGTACAAGTATCTCAATTGTTCAGTACTTAAGTACATTTCAGTACTTTGTCAATTTCCATCACTTGACTACATTTATCGGACAGCAATAGTTACAGTTACTTCTGAAATGTAACTTTTAAATACAAAACTTTTGATCAGCTTATTAATATGATGCATTGGTAGCTCTAGATTAAATCAGCCAACAGTATGTAATATCGGCTCACTGCCTCAACTAAAGCATCAGTAATAATGATCCAATAATATAATGATGTTTCACTTGTAGGGATCAGTCTGCAGTACGAGTACCTGCACACTCAACACAAGTTGTTAATACTGCTGTTTTCATGCAAAATGATAATTACAGGACCTTTTGTTTGTAATGGTATATTTTTAGCGCGTGTCATAGGTATTGTTAATAATGTAAATGGTCTGCAGACTTCTTTCATGACTGTGTGCTCTCGTGTTTCAGAGGAAGGGGTTCACACTGGCATCAAAGAGATGGAGGTCATGATTCTGGAGTGTGCCAAGCTGGACAGGGAGATTGACTACTTTGTTGACATCGTAGACCAAGTCACATCTGCGGTGAGGGGAAACCTGACATGGACTAATCACATAAGTGGGAAACAGGCTTACTTCTGTGCTAAATGAACTGAGCTCAAGATGCATTACAGCGTGAGGGATTGATTAATGGAACATATGTACATTAGGATGACTGAGTGTTTGAAAGGTCCTTTAGTCCTGCCATGGACTTCCTGTCATGTCAAAGTGCTACTTTTAAGTGGCAGTTAAAGGGATGAACTTGACTAATTGCAAAGATCAAGGAAACATACTTCTGTTTCTGAAGGCTAGAGCACAGCAGCCGGAGGCCTTGGTCAACCTGTCCGCCACGGTGAAGGAGCAGTTCACTGAGAGAATCGCCCAACTGTCGGACGCCGATCTGCACAATCACTCCAAAGTCATGGCCTTCAAGGACAGCATCAAGACCTCTTTCAACCAAGGTGAGGCCTGTGGAGCGACACGCGAGGTGAACTACTGGGGTTCAGTCGACTGCTGGACTCTGCAATCAGGACGTAGGAAAGTTTGATAATAGGCGTGTTCGCGGGAGGACATCTCAGCTTTCCAGGATAATTAGTTTAATTTGAAACTCAGCTTCATTCGTTTGTTATTGAATGTTGGTCTGGTCACCCCGTCGCTGTTATTTCCTGCTTTTTAGTCGGGGTTCCCATCACGGCCCTGATTACGAAGGCGGCCCACACATGCTTTTCAGGTTCTCTGCAGAAATTTAGTTAGTGTTATTATATATGAAGTTATTTTTCCCAGCATGACTCGGTCCCAGAAGCTGCACTGTGTGAAACGCGAGAAACCCCATTTTGAGGTAGATCGTTGTAAAATGAGATCATTTTCCTGTCAATGTCATCAAGCATCATTATTGATCGCTGAATCGGCAGCAAAACGTCGTGTTCCTGTTGAGAGATACTTTTTAAAGGCTGAAATTGAAGGACGTTGCATGGCTCAACCGTCTGGAAGACTTTAAGAAGGCGACACTTAAGAGTTTGTTTTGATACCTCGGGCTCAGGATGACCTTTGTAGTTGCAGCTGTGTCTGGACAACAACAACTGACAGTGAACTTTATATGTGGACTATAAACGGGAGAGATTGATGTCTGTGTACGAGTGTGAGTGGAAGAAATGTTTGCGTGTGCCGGTAGGTATCCGTGCACCTGTTGGGGGTGACGTTTCAGGGCTACATGCGCGACCATAAATGTACTGCGATTGGACATTTGGAAACAAACTCGCATGTTGTGTTTTCAGCCAATGAAGAGTCGGCAGAGAACATGGAGGAGCTCGATGAGGACATCGCTGTAACTCAGAGCCAAGTCAACTTCACCTGCCCACTCACACAGGTAGATTACTGCCGGATGCTGATGTCTGAATTTACTTTACATAATTCATGCTGTCCCAAGTCCACTTACTGCTGCTTTCTATTTGAAAACATTTCTATTTTCTTACTCGTCTCCCTAATTTCTGACGACAGTTACGGATTTGTTTCAATATCAGCAAAACACAGAGAGGCACTTTGATGTTTTAGCAGCAAAATGTTGATTTCTGTTTCATTATATTACTCGCCTCTATTGATTTGTATTCAAGGTGGAAATGGTGAACCCGATGAAGAACAAGAAGTGTAACCACCACTATGAGGAACCGGCCATACTGGACCTGATCAAAAGGAGACACAGCCAGAATAAGAAATGCCGGTAAGACCGCGGTCCCTCGGAGGACTGCTAGAAAGTTAAGTCAGGTTTTGCAGCAGTAAACAACTCCACAGGCTAACGTTGGACCAGCAGGCTGCCTTCATTCACATTTTCTTTATTATGCTGCTTTGATGTTGGAATTAAATTAAATGTGGCTGCACCTGGGGGACCACTGATGAAATCCCAGCGCCGGTCCGTGTTGTTGTCAGAGAAACCTGCCTATTGTCTCGAGCCCTGCCTGTGGTCACCGAGCTCCATTATAGCAGCAATATCCTGATTGTGATTAGGTGTATGACAGATGAAATGATGTGTACCTGCAGTCAATAGCGTTTCATCAGACGTTGCTTCCTGCGTACTGAAGTGCCTATCATTCAGCGCTACGGGGGGGATCAGTGCTTCGAGGTAAAAGTTAGCGAAGCACGTGTCGTGTTGGAAAAGTTTCTGCAATGCAACGTTTACATGTAAGAACACAGAAAAGAAGTCATCCAATCAGCAGCTGAGTCAGAGCTGGCATGGAAGTTAACAAAGTGTTTGCTCACCTAACGTCAGGCTTCCCACAGGTCCTGGAATTTATGGAATATCATGGAATTATAAAAAGTCTATTCCAGACATGGAAAGTCTGGATTTGATCACTTTGAGCCAAGTCATGGAATATCCTGAAGTTCTGTTTAAATTTTAGTAGCCATTAATCAAAATGTAATTTTTCCATGAAGTATTTTTCTATAAAGTGTTATTTAACTTTCTTCCCGAGGAGTTTCACAGCCTTTCCACTCATCAACAATCACGTCAGTGCAGATATACTTTTTTTTCCCTGCGGCTGCTAACGAAGGCAAACATGCAGGAAAAAAGACATTTCAAAAACGTTTCAATAAAGCCAGATGTAAAGTTTGTTTACTTTCTATTGATCTATTAAAATATGGAAAGGGGTTCCTTTGCAGTTACGCTAACAGCAAAAAGCATGCTGTCCCCGTCACTGCTCTGCTGAGGCCCAGTGGAGGAGAATCTTTACATGGGGGGCAGTCCAAGGGAAAAAAAAACCGACATTTTGCACTGAAACACCCGAGAACTGGTAAATATATCTAGCAAATTGCTAGAAATAAAGTAATGTGGCTGGATCTTTTTCTGATCAGCACAAAAGCGGACTGTTTTTCTGTTCATTATAGATCATGGAAATTCATTTTTAGTCAGGGAATATGACATTCACTTGATTTGAGTGGGAACACAATGTGTTGCACACGGTTTTGATCAGACATGTGTGTTTAGACGCTCTTCGATCTCTCTCTTTCAGCTGTCCCGTGGTGGGATGTGGGAACGCAAACGTCAGAGAGTCCGACCTCATTCTTGACCAGGTGCTGAGGAGAAGGATCCAGAGCCAGAAGAGGCAGAACAGCCACACTTAGTGCTCTACATTTTCATTGGCAGCATCAGTGGTCATAAAACCCAGGCCTCGGGAAGGACTTGGATACCGAGAGAGGATCACAGGAGTATTTTGAGCCAGTTTGTTAAGTTTGGCTAATGTTTTTTTTTTTAATAAATATTTTTTCAGACATTTGTTCCTCAGAAAATCTCTGCTGCTCAGTTGAATTTGATCTGGAGCATTTTTGTGTGCATAATTTTATACCAACACACTTTGTCATTGATGTCTCAAATTGTAGATATTTGTTAACAGAACCACAAGAGGGCACTTTTTGCTCAAAGTCGGTGCAGATGAAGTGAAGTCCACAGCTCTGGGTTATAAAGTCTCAGTTTCAGGTATGCACAGTATAGTATTGATCCCCATAGTTTATTATAGATGCCGGAAGTGCTCATTTGAGTCTTTCCTGCAGGTTAGTGAGTCAGTACTCTCTGCTCAGCTGATTAATGAATATTGGAAATGATAAATCTTTGCGACTTGTGATCTTCCTCAAAAGAAGACAGTCTCTTGTAATTACAAGAACAATACTGTAGAAAAAAACCCTCAAAAATCAGTTACGTGAATGAGCCATAAACAAACGGTTGTTTAACATCTGGGGGAATGCACTTAAGTGATTAAATCTCTCGCTGCCTGCTCTCCTTGTGAAGGGTCTTTGTTCCAAAGAGAAACAAACAAAGGCTGCGTTGAGATGAAACTAGGTGAAGCTAATCTTTTAATAACCTTGCATCAGGAATTTATTTTTTCCTCAATCTCTTAATTGCTCTTTCCCTCCAATGAGTGCGTCACACAGCACTAAGAGCATTTAGCCAGTGAAGATATTAACTGGCAACAAATGCTCGAACTAATGTTGACTCACTCATTTCTCCACTTCATTTTAAATGTCCTCTGTGTGAGTCTAATGTTGTTTACTGCACAAAATATGAAGTCAGGTAATTTCTCAATAACAGTTCAATTTGTGGGAAGTGCACTCAAAACCAGTGTTGCATCACAGGCAGAGCCATTAAAGCTGTTTCTTTGGGAGGGAAGCAGAGACATAAATATCATTAAGGAATTCAGTCACAATATCGCACCGACACGCTGCTGAGAACAGAAAACAATTCATTCCTCCTAGATGTTTGCTTACTTCTGGTTCTTTTTGATCTGGCATTCATGTTCATCTCTCCCAAAGCCCCAAGAAGTAGGTGTAATGGCTGCCTGAGACACTGTAAGCCTGGATATCGGCCGTGTCCAAGGAGGACTTTTACCTTTTGGCTGCAAGTAAACATGGTTTCACTTCTTAGAACGGGAGCGTTGGCCGGGGCAGCGCCACAGCCGGGTGGAGAGTGAGGAGAACAGCAGAGCTCTGATTAGACACTTCAAACTTCTGCTTTGACCCAGGCCTCAAAGCTTTTCATTGACTGATTTTCTTTTGTCCAGACAGTCTGATGCTTCACCATCAAAAAAGAAGTCTGGTTGACACACAGATTTGTCAAAGCGACTCTCCCTCCTTCTCCGATAAAATTCCCTTCCAGCAGAAATAAACTTCACAGCAACTACAAACCAAACAATTACAATTACAATGACAACCTGAATTTTAATGGAAATAATAATGTATGGCTTCAGTTTTGCAGCACATTTTATTTATTTATTCTTTGAAAGAAACCAATTTTGTCTGAGTGGTTTCTGTCTGAATGAATGCAGAAAACTATATAATTTACTTTCACTAACCCGTATGGGTATAAGCGTCAGCTAAATGAAATGTAATGTAATGTATGTTACATTATAAATTCCTGTACATACAATAATGTAAGTTGGCACAGAGTTTATTTTATAGTACAGTTGAATTTTTAGACCTCCATTTATTTTAAAGATACACGTTTCTGAGAAATAATGAAAGAAGTACTGACTGACAGGCCGACTGACCAGAGCGCTTGTTTTTTTGTTTGTTTTGTTGTAAAACAATCTCATCCTGAGGTGATAAATTCATGAGGAAGTATTACACACGGCCTCAATTTGTTTTTTCCCTTCATACGCAAACACAATTCCCTGATTTCTCCCTTTGTATAGATGTATAATGGTAATCTGTGCCCCATCAAGTCTGATAGTTGTGTAACTTCGATTCTAAACTTTGAGGCATTTTTTTCACCTCCCTTACAGAAAAAACCCACATGGGAAACACATTATCACTGAAACATGTTTACCACAACATATGATTGCAACATATGATAACATGTGGAAATGTTTTCACATTAAAATCTACATGGAGCTTCACACATTATCACGTTTCCCATGTGCAAAATAGCATATGTATGTGGTCCCATGTTATCAGATGACGGTTTGCACAAATACAAATGTTCTGCTTTTAACTTTAAAACTTGTATTTTTTTCTGCAAGGGCTCTTTTATAGATTTGTTGATTAAAAGATATGGACAGTATTTTATGCTTTTAATTCATCTTGATGATTTAAAACAAAACCCACTATTGATCACATGGATGGTTATGATGCTGAGAAGTGGGATTGTCTTGAGTTTTACGTTTTTAATTTTTTTAAAATTTTTAAATCATTTAAATAATGTATCCTTATAACATATTAAACTGCCTGGATTCAGTAAATTAGTGACAACAAATAAATATTCTCCCATGCAAATCAAACTGCAGTGGAAAGATCTCTAGTTAGTGTCTTTTTATATACTTATTTGAGTAGAAGTGAGGACTGAATATGCAAATCAGTGGGAAAACGCGCACTGTGTCTTTAAATAACAACACCTCCCAGCAGTCGCTAGATGCTGGGCGAGTTTCGCTGCAACAAACACTGTGCCTCGTACTAAAGACAGTCTATACAGCAGAGCAAACCACACAGAGCAACAGCTTACCGTACAGGAAGCAGAACAGCCGCCTACACAAACTGAAACACTGTATTGTTTCCGACGTGACAACAGGACGGAGAAAAGCTGCCGAGGGACGCTGAGCTGCAGGTGAGTGGATCTGCTGCCCGGAGACTTTACTGTGGACTGACCCAAAGAAAAGGAGTGATGGTGGAGTACAGCTGACTGACTGATCAGCAGCAGTGTGTCTGAGATGTAAAAAGTACAAATAGCTGTAGTTCTGTTGGGGGAGTTTATGGGAACTGTGAGCCAACAGGTGCGTCAGGTCACACCTGTTGGGAATGTAAACTCAGCGTTACAGTTTGACTTGCAGATAGGCCTCTCAACTCTCTCTTTAAGACACACTCGTGTTTGTGTCCATGTAGGTCGGCGCAGTTGGCGTTCATCTGGAGACTATACAGCTGGACATGGATTACTGGTTCCCGTCTTCACCGCTTTGGATTTAGTTAGGACGCTGCACTACCCTGCGCCTCCTTTCCGTCTCCTCCCCGGCGAAGCGAGAGCGCCAAGAACAGGTGGATCCTGTTTCTGTGTTTAGTCTAACCCAAGCCTCCATCCACCTTTAACCTTTATGGGGAACCAGGTGGAGAAACTGACGCATTTGAATTACGCAGAGGTGCCAACGTCGGACCCAAATGGGTTCGACCCGGACGACGACGGACCGCGGATTGGCGTATCTTACATTTTCTCCAACGACGACGACGACGAGCAGGGCGACAATTTGGATCACTTTTCATCGGAGAACCGCCCGGCGAACCACGAGGACAAGCCCTTCGACTCCCAGGACGAGCTGGAGTGCGCGATTTACTACCGAGAGGAGTGCGTCTACGAGAGAAACACCGGAGCCGCCACGCACTCCCCGGAAAGTCTCCTGAACAAGTGCAGACCGGGAGACCTGCTGGAGTTTGTGGCCACCGGACAGTACCCACATTGGGCTGTTTACGTCGGGGATTTCCAGGTGGTTCATATGCACCGCGCTGAGATAAAGAACAACTTTCTCACCGATGTGAGCCAGGGCAAAAAAGGCAGGATAGTGAACGGCCTCTACAGGTACCGCGTGCTCCCGCCGGAGGTGATCGTGCGCAACGCCCTGGACCACGTTGGGTCGAGAGACAGAGAGCTGTACTGGAGAAACTCTGAGTGTTTCGCCGCCTGGTGCCGCTTTGGCAAACGGGAATTCAAAATCGGAGGGGAGATAAGGATTGGCAAGCAGCCGTACAGGTTAAAACTCCTCTTCTCAGAGAAGAAGAGTCATGTCCTGGAGTTTCAGAGCCTGGAGGACGTGATCATGGAGAAGAGGAGGAACGATCAGATTGGCAAAGATGCTGTGATGCAAGAGCTGGCCAACCACTTGAATGCAACACATGAGATCAAAGCGGAGCACTTTGTTAACTGATAGAGGATGCTCTGGTCATTTAGGTTAAAGGAGATGCTCAGAGGAAAGAAAATGTGTGATGGTGACACCTCCAATTTGCCAGTTAAGAGCTTTGTCCATGAGCTTGTGTGTTTCCCCCCCCCTCTCCAAAATAAGAGGAAACGCCCCGGCATCTTGGATAACACTTGTTCCATCCTCAAGTGCATTGGCAGAGAAGATCACAAGGTTAAACCAGAATTTTCATACCTTTAATTTGCATTGAATACAAGTGAAAACTTCCCAACCCGGTGGCAACCCAACATGAACTGACTTGTGATGAATACATTTGCATTGAAGCTGCATCTGCAGTCTGAATCATTTGGGGATGAAGTCAGATTTAAATTCCCATAATTATTTTTCTAATCAAATTAATCTTTGCACAGATGAGCAGAAGCTCTCCACCTATCTGTGAGAGTGCTCGGAGGGCTTTGCTCCTGTACAACTCAGGTGTTGGAGACCGATACAGAGTGGAAGAGAGACAACAACGTGCTATTTGTTACTGTGTCTGAACCTCGAGGATTCCCTTCGTTTGTTTCATCTCCAATCATCACTCAGCTTTACCTACTCTTGGACTACACTCTGTGGACACTGTTCAGAGCCATGACTGTGCACTTTTATCAATTCACCCTGTTTCAACAGTTTATTTTTTGAAAAAATGAAAAAGATGTTTGTATGAAGGATTATGGAAATAAATATATATTTGAAGAGTCAAGTTTTTTTTTTTGCTTTTCTACTGAAGGATTGTGGCTGACCTTTTAAATGTTTTGCGGCAATGTTGATGCTAATCAATAACTTTCAAACCAAGAACGTCAGGGAAAGCAGGAGAGGTGACTCTAAACAAACTCTGAACTCCAGCATTGTTTTGCACTGCACAGGCGGTTTGAAAGCAGCTGCACCCTGGCCATCTCACTCCAGCTCACACCCCGACAGCCATTGCTCTACCTGTTCACCCAGTAAAGGATCCCTGCTCTTTGTTTGCCACTGTGTGTGAGAAGAGTTGGCTAATCTACAGTTAAAGCAGCTCCTGCTGCCAGTTTTGATCTAACTATTTACCTCAGCAGCTGGTCCCTGAAACTACTTAAACAATCTGCTTTGTTGGCTTGTGTCAAGTTGTGTTCCAAACGTGCTGGACATTTTGCTTTGTTTACACCTTGGCCGACTGAAGATAAGTCATTTCTTAAAGTTTAGCTGCGGGCTAGAAATGTTCTTCGCACATAATTTGGCTTTTCTTCTTTTTCTGTTGAATTACAGCATTTGTTTTTATTTAGGGCCGAAGGTGCAGTTTTGTTTGTGCACACCCACAAATTGGCTCAATTTGAACTCAAATCACATCTCTATTTAATTTCTATGAAGATGCAGTATAAGAAAATAGCATGTGGCTCCAATTGCTGTTTATATAAAATAAGATTGAAATGGAGAAACTTGCAAGTGAATTATATATCAGGATCTGACAAGAAATGGATGCACAAGTTGAGCTACCTATGATATTTAAAATGTAGAACAATAAATGCCTGTGAAACACTTTGCAGTATGTTCACATACAGAGGCTGCAACGGAAATTACAGCAAGCTCTGAGGTTGTTTTGAACTGGCAGACATTTCGGTTTTTTTTTTTTCTCCTCTGTGCTTCAGAGGAGGGTGATGATCACAGCCCTCATAGCCACTCAGTAGATGAGTTACTTTGGCCTGTGTGTTTTCCTCAGCTGATATTTGCATGGAGATAATGCTGTAGTCGTTGTGCGGCAGGTGAGGTCCCAGTGGACCCTCAAAGCAGGATTATCATTAGCACTGGTACCAAATGGGAAAGCTGCCGGACACATTAGCATTTCTTCAATTCTCTGTGGTGTGGTGATGAAATATGAATTGTGTGTGTGTGTGTGTGTGTGTGTGTGTCCATGTGATGCATATTTATGATAATCAGTCATACTTTTTTTTATTTCCACCAACAGAATCTGAGCTGCAGTGAGTGAAGCGCACAGAGTTAAAGCAGCTGCCAGTGGAACTGTGTAATTGGGAATATTAACTCACATTTTTCATCATGTGTGACAAAGCGGAAATGGAGTTACACATGCATCATATATTACGTTCAATTTGATTTACTCTGCACAAATTTGTTGTTGGTTCTCTGTGGTCCCAACATGCATACACTTTACCATGAGCCCATTAAACAGTAGTCTGCAATGAAAAACACGCAGCTAAGAGAAACCCATCAGCCTGTCAGTTTGAGTTCAAATACATTTGAGTGCTGTTTTATTGTGCAGCTTGTATGTTCGAGACATTTTAAAGTTGCCGCTAGAGCTTTCTTATCAACTATATTTGTGTTCACATGTCACCAAAACACCTCGTGGCTATCCTCAAGAACATACTGAATTAATCAAAAAACATTCAGTTGAATAATATTGATGTAATTTACATTAATTAATGAAAATAATAATTTTATGATATTTTGAATTCATAATTGTTACTTTATTGACTAGCTTTCATTCTTACTCTCTGCCTTTGTTGCCATGCTGTGTAGCACATTACAGTACTGTAAGATGTAAACAAAGCCGGGAGACATCCGTTGCCTGTGATTTAGCTTGTCTCCATATAAATTAAATCAGTTTCATATGCAGTCCAGTATCATAAACAAACGCAGCCACTTTGCATCACTGATATAACTCAAATTACTCCACTGAAAAGCTACTGGTGCGATTGGTAAGCAAACTAGATGTGACTTGTGCGACTGATCTGTTTTGAGGCCCCCCCCCCAATACAAAAAGTGTGCGACCGGGGAAAGTTTTGGTTGGACACGTTGGGGCCCATTCATATCAGTCTTTTTGGCCGGCGAGTCTGCCGTGTTTCCTTTGGACGGTTTGGAGGAAATCCCACACCCTTCAGGCAAAGCTGGCAACATTACAGACGTTGGGGACAAGCCAGAGCGCCAATCAAACCCACCCCGTGTTTACAGAAATGTTATCCATAAAAACTTCCCTTCCACACACAAATGTGCCCCAACTTTAGAAGAGTGTGTGTGCTCATGAGGAGATGGTATCTGACAGGCCTACAGGAAATGGGAGTGTATTTTAGACGTGGCCTCTAGCCACTGGAAGATTGTTATCCATGTGGGGCAAACACTGTGCAGCATAAAGATGGATACTTTGAGGATAGTTGACAATTTACTGACTGTAGAATTTGAGTCTCATGTCAAGGGATTGATTATATTGCCAGTTTTCTGCCACTTGATCTTGTGCTGCTCAGACAGCGTCTCAGAACTGCTGAGGTTTTTGCCAATAGATTAACAAGTACAAAATGGGATTTCGAATTGCTCTTGGGGAAAAGAGTGTGCTCGTAAGATAAGATAGTAAAACAGATCATTAAGATGGTGCCAGTTTTTGATTTGCTGTGCCACGTTGAACGTTTCAGGTATTTTTGATTCCCAGAATTGGCCAGCATTGATATGAAGAGTGTAAGCTGGGGGAAAAAAGCCACTTTCCTGTCATGTTCGGAGTCAACTGTAAAAAAATATGAAAGTGTTTCTTTGCCACTAAAAGTAATCTGCCATAGACAGGGACAGAGTGCCGTGGGGTTTTGTTTGTCAGGCCATTTCCACTGCCCACTCACCTGAATCATGTTTGTGAGAGACATTTCCATTTCCTGTGAATTAGAGAGAGTATAATGAAACTCCAAAAGTGCTTGTAACTCTAAAATTAACTACACTGCATTCATTACCAATCATCGATCCACAAAGCAGAAACTCGCACAATTTTTTGTTTTTCTTCACATCTCACTTCAAATTTTACTTGCACTTGCATCTGGTTAGTAATTCATACGGGACTCCCAGCTCTCTGACTCAGACTGGATTGTGTTTACGGGTCGTCTCAGACTGGCGCTGTGCTGTGATTCTTGTCCAGTTGTGGGATGATCATTTGTTTTTTCAGTCGCACAATGGCAAAGTCCGCTCCCTCCCACTTCCATGGTATTTTCAAGGCAACATTCCCATAGCCTAGTTTTAGCCATTTGTGTTTTTGCCTGCTTCTTTTCAACTGCACCGTAATTTAATTTCATTTGTATGCCGCCACACACGCACACAGACAAGCAAGAGGCTAATGGTCCCTTCCTTCCTTTGTGGTTTCCTTCACTTCCCTTGACAAATGTGTTTTCGTAGGACTGCTGTGAAGACAGAGTCACTGTTAAATGATCATGCTAGTTCAAAGGAAATAAAAAGGAGACTAAACAAGTCTGAGTGAACATACAATGCATCATGTGTATGGAGAGCTCTGTGACACAGCAGTAACAATGTCTTTGATTTGATCTGACAAGAGGTAGAGTGTATATTCTCCGGACAACAGGAGCTGATAAGGAGCTCTTCAGGGATGGAGTTAGGCCCTATCCTAGTTTGAGCTGTCGTGTCCGGTCAGCTGGGGCTGACTGGTTTACATAAGCAGAGGCAGACAACAAGACATGGCTCGAGGAAACCTTCAGTAAAAGCGACCCTGTTCTTTGGATGGTGATGAATGAATGAGTGAATAAAAGAAAGAAACAGACGGGGATAGCAGCCTTGTGTTATGACCTGAGAGAGAGAGCAGAGATTACAGTGCTTATTAAATCCTCGTACTTGAACTGAGATGTGACTGAGAAATGTTGCCTTCAAGCACTCTGACCTGTTTGTCAGTTCACTTATTTATGGCAGGCGGATTCAGGAGCTATCAACATTCATCTCATTCTGAGTCGTCACAGGATTTCCTGCCTTGTGTCTTCATCTTTACTGATTTTACTTGATGAAATTTACAATTCAGTCACAAGTCTCATTTTTCTAATTATGCAGTTGTGGGATTTTTTTTTATTTTTTATCTATAAAACATTACATAGGAGGATCATTTGCTCATTATTTTGCCTTTTGTCAGTCAACGCTGTTTTGTTTTTTCTGTCTCAGTATTTGACTACAAAGAATTTGGCTTCTAAAGCTTAAAGTAAAGACTTTAATAAACCTTAACCCACATTTATGTACCATAAAACATGCAATCCCTCATAGCAAAGGAGCCATGCAGTTTTGGAAAAGTGTCAGTTTTGTGCGTGGATTGTGCTTCATGTGAGTCATAATCCCACGACTCTTTTTTTGTCAATTAACAGAGCCTACCTTCGCAGCTGTCTTTACAAACCTTCCTGACTGATCCCAGGGAATCAAATTAGCGCTTATCAGCATTCTTGCTGGTCTTTAATTTTAATTTCATGTTGCTGCTCCAGTTCAATTGTCAGGGACAGAGCTGTGGTTTCTTTTGCCCTTCACCAAAAAAAAAAAGGAAACCCATTCTTCTCCTTTCTGTCCTTCCTTCTTGTTTACATTTTTTAAAACTTCCTCCTTACTTACTTATCTTCTGCTAGCCTTATTTTGAATGGCTTCAGCTGAATGTCTGTGACTCAGACACTTCCACATCTGCTTTTTGTGCTAACTAGGCCTATTTCGTCTCTATGAATTGCAGATTTTAGATTGACTGGAGGGGTTTTAGAGAAAGTGCTGTCCTTCCTGCAAGCCACATAGAAAAAGATGCCTTAAAAGGAAGAGTTATAATTTGAGGAAATATACATATATTCACTTCATTTCTCCTGCAAAGGGTTAGATAAGAGGACTGGTATGGTGAATAAAAAATGAAGCCAGAAGTTAGGTTTAGCTTAGCTGAAAACGTGGAAACAAATACTATCGCCTGGCTCTGTACAAGGATAATAATACCCACCTACTATAACCAACGCTCACCAACATGTCTCAACCAACATTTTTTAATTAGCAAGACAACAGAAATGTAAAATAAGAAAGCAGTCGCCAGCTTTTTGGAGCAGGAAGTTACCATATTTGGACAAGAAGATAGACAGCAAAAGGTGGATCTATGACAACTAGAGGACACTACTCCCACCCACCTGTACTGGCAACCTGACCGCACCCCAGACATGTCAGTCAACCAAGCAACCCCCCAAACAAAGCTTGAGGCCAAATGTCAAATCAATCATGAATTTATTTTCAGAAGGACCCCCAGGACACTGATGAGGAGGGAATTTAGATTATGACATCATTGTGTGGGAAAACATTTATTGACTTCTTATTTCAGGAGAGAAGTTGAGGCTTTCTGAATGAGAGTCTGTTGGAGTCAGAAGATTTTTTTTTGGAGCCGGCCACTAGTGGCCCTCAGTGGTCTTGAGCCTCCAAGCATTTCCACTTTGGCTTCACTTTTAACTCTCGAAGGTATCGTCCATTTCTATACAGTCTGTGATCGATACAGAGCCAAGCTAATCCAGTTTTCATGCAATCTCCGCTAACTGTCTGCATGCAGTAGCCTCACATTAGAGAACAGGTTTGAAAATAGTATCATTAATCTTAAATGTCAAAATTTATTTTACGTCTTCTTTTATGTGTTGAATCCAAATTAGCAATAAATGTTTCAATCCTTCATCCTAAAAAAAATAATGTTTTAATTGTTTGAATGATCTTTTAACATAATGAAAAAATAAAGTATAGATTAAGAGAATGAATCAATGATCCATTATTTTGCAGGAATGTGACTTGCAGGCATGATAAGGTTATTTTCAGGCTGTGACCACTGAAGCTGAATGAAAAACAGGTCTGCATGTTATTTGAAAAGGTTATAGACAAAGCAACGTTTACTGCGTGTAGTCGTGTTTGTGCACATGTAATTTAGACAAAACTAACCTTTGCTATGTACAAATGGCCTGTGCATGTGTGTGAGTGATTAATAAACTTGTTGATGTTTCACTGCTGTGTAAATGTGTGTGTGTGTGTGTGTGTGTGGGAGGGGGGGGGGTGTTGGGGTTGACACTCATTCATATTTAATCAATTAAATCTTTGGTGTTTACACAACAGGACCTATCATGTTGTCATGACAAACCCTCACCACAGACATTTACCCTAGCTGCCCACCAGTGGAGAGAACTGTGATTTCCTATTCCCTCTCCAGCTGATAAGCATCCCATCATCCTTTGTGGGTGTCTGCTATGAAAGCAGATGTGCTCAGTAGCAACCTGAGCAGCCCGCTGGCTTAATCAAAGATCTGGAAATGGGAGTATTAGAGCGGGAGTGTGAGAGACAGTGAGGACATCCCGATATGTGTGTGCTCGTGCATACCTGTGCGCTCATTGCACGAGTGTGTGATATAGAACTAGTGGGTGGCAGCGTAGTAGAGGTCTGGCCCTGCAGGCGAGATCTTGGCTGCTGATAATGAGGAGTTGTTGGGAGCTAATGGAGGCAAAGCTAATTTCGACTCACTCAGTGGCCGTCTGATATCACCAAATCGACCAGATTGACAAAAACTCGAAGATGAGCTGTTGAGCATCAGCATTTGAGGACTTGGGACTGCCTGGGCTAGACAGGCTTTGGAGGAAAAATTACAGGGAAAGAAGAATCAACAGGGCTGTAATTTAAAATGAAATCAGGTTAAAGCTGATGTTTTTTTTGTGAAGGGGATTCTTCTGTATTAAGACCTACTTGAAGAAACAGGCCAAATAAACCACGTAAACCAGTCTTGGCATATTCATTCATCCCACACATATAGACGCTAAACTAAACTGTGCTATGCTGCTTGTTTTTAAGGGAAACAGTGCAGAGCTGAACTTTGCTTCTTGGAGACTTGTCACAACAGCACATTTTAGCAGGGTAATTGCACTATCCCAGAGATGGATCAGTCTCCCATGTGTACCGCAGTTTATTGCCTTATAATTATGAGACTAATTACAAGGATGTATTACAACCCCCCACGTGCACAGATATGCGTGTACACAGTCTGCACACGCTCACATATTAATCAGAAATACTGTAGCCGATGATTAAAATCTCAATGTGGAAATGGGAGGCAGTAACGACTACACCGCTGCCTTCCCGAGCCGCAGTGTTTGCTCTGAAGCAATGCTAATGCTTCCCTTTAACGTCTGACTTTAAGATTTATGGTCAACAAAGCTCCCGATTCCATTTTTAACAAAAGTGTGTTGACGACAAAAAAGCAATTAAGCTGTGTTCACATTTCTTCTGCTTCTTATGACAGGCTTTTGGATCAAAACCTTTTTTTGTTGTTGAAAAATTGCCGACGCTACCATCATCGCAATTACAGATTTTATTGGTCTTGCGTAGTTTCACTTGTGAGAGTTTCTTCTTGTAAATGAAGTTCCAGCTCTCCTACGCAGCTGTCATCACCAAAGCTGATATGTGGAGTGCAGTTGCAACACGAGTACAGAAGTACAATAATTGTAACAAGGCTCTTCTGTGTAACATCAATCAAGGTACAAGAAGTACAGTAAATTGATACAACTCCACACACGGAACATTATATTCTTTGTTCCTTCGGCATATTGCAACAGATTATACGCTCTTTGTTCACAGAGAGGCAAGAGAAAGAAGGGGCACACCCAAAAACACTTCCTGAGGATCTCCGAGGACAATTGTGGGATACTGTGCACAAGGACAAGGTGTGTTGGACACAGTTGGACCAGAGTGGGTTGTGTGTTTGTACACAGTGGGGAGGCAGGGTGCACCAACAAGATTCATCTCCAAAACAATTTAAATGGGAGTAGTATGGGCAGAGAGAGCGCGCTGAAGGGATGTCCATGCTGTGAGGAAGGAAACAAGCAATTCTTTTTTTATCCTCAGACGTGACAAAAATCGATGACCCTATACAGCTATTTCAAACAGAGCTCCATCTTATACAGCACCTTCTTACCCCCAAAGCACCCATCCTGCACCCATAGATGAAGATAACACTAACGAAGTGAGCTGAGGCCTAACCGCGGACGCTAATATGCTATGCATTAAACTTTGACTGAAGTTCATCAAAGAGCATTTTGCCCTCTCAGCAAATCAAGTTGTGCTCTTGAGCGGTAGAAGCAAAAACCAGCGATAAGTAGTTAACTCTTTCATGATAAAGACTCCATTAGTGCTATACACACACAGAGCTCTGAGGAAGAGGAGGGGGAAGATGATAACTCCGTGTTCCTAAACAACAGGTGGACTTATCTCCCGATGACTTCCTGTCCATGATATCCCATTTGGCTCAGAGGGAATGTCATTACCATGGAAAAAAGCAGCAATTGAGTATTTCTATTGAGTTCACAGATTGAGCTGATATTCCACAAGCTTTGAGTTCTGCGTGGCATTTTCCCAAATCACATTAGCTCAATGGGTTTGCCTCATCTTCGGCGTGTTGTGAGTTACTAGAAAAAAGGTTATCTCGGTGTCAAATCCCTGTAGTTGTTGTGCAAACACGCCGGTGGAGCTCTGAAGGCACGGCCGCTTCATGAGCGAAAACGCAGCTATTTCTTTTTTGTAAAACAAGACACAGCCTCATGGCCTGTCAAATCCCACCAGACCACGCATCTGAATGCAGAATTTGATACCTCCACGTATCCCAGCACCACACCCACACCACAATTAATACTATATTGTTTTTTTTCCAGGACACTCATACAAAAGCATGCAAACATTAAAATGTACGTTTGGCATTTTCGCCATGACTTTCCGATGAATAATTCAGGCCTAATCTTCAGAGGGTGGCATGAATTGAACATACAGTCAGACGCCGGCTATGTCTGTCTGGTGAGCCGTGTATTGTGTTGAGTGATCAACATGAGAGCAGTTTGCCTCTTCGGTCCGCCTCTCATTGACTTTTAATGTATGTACGTGGAATGTCTGATCATTAAAAATCTGAGTGGCATCGCAGGGGGGGTCAGCCTGAATAAAAGCAGAAAGACAACCTCCGGCCTGTCGCTCTCCCTTTCCCTCAGCCTCTCTCTCTCCGTCCATTCATTAATGATATCTATAACCCTTTAAGCCCTTCATGAGTGTTGGTGGAGTGTCTGGAAGCTCTCTAATCCCCGCGTTGCTCTTTATTCTGCCCATGACGCTCATCCCCTCTGTGTCAGATCCTGAAGCCCCGCTAATCCCTTGGTGGCACTGCGCACAGGGCCCCATCTGTCGGATCCCATGCTGTGCTGCTTCTTGCCCGGCTAATTTGTGGCCCTGCTTGGGATGCTATTGATGTCACCCGGCCCCGGCTAGTCCAATAACTTTTTTTTCACTCTTTCCCACTGCTTCCTTTCTCTCTTGCTTTGTCACTTTGCCCTCTCTCTCTCTCCCCTGGCTGATGATGAAACTCCCAGCTGGCACCAAATGAAAGCTTTTGTTCGTTCTGTTGTATTAAGAGTCGATGTCCCTTTCCTCCTTGCCTGCACATTACAAATCTGCCACAGAGCCCTTCCTCCACTTCCACCAAAAGCTGAATGGACGTGCAGCAGAGGATGCTGAGATAAATGCAGCGCAGCGGGCAATTCGGACTAAGCAGCTGAGAGCACACAGACTAAGCATTTGAGTGATGGCACATTAAGAATCCTCAAGTTCAATTAAGAACGCTTAACAATGCATCAGTATGCAGGCGAGCTCTCTCAGACTTATTGTAATGAGAGGAAGGAGCACAGAGGAAAGGGAAGGGTGGAGGGCGAGGGTGTGCGTAATGATTAGCACCGTTTTCTTTCTTCCTAAGCTCCTCTGTGCAGCTCAGTGAAGCAGTGGGCTGCACAGAGATTTTGGACACCTTGGTGTCGCCCACCCAGGCTGCCACCTGCCTGCTGCTCTGTTGTTGTGAGGGAGTGCAGACACAGAGAAACTGCACAGATGAACAAGACCACCGAGCGGTATGAAAGAAGTATTCAGATCCTTCAGTGAGAAGAAGTTGAACTAAAAAAGATATTGGCCACTCACTTGCACTCACATGTACATTCAAAGCTGCAGCTGCAGCTGGGAGGCAATTAGCATTTACACAGGGGATGCACAAGTTGTCTTTTTTCATCTATCTGGTTAGGACATCATTAGGGATTTATGCACTGTAGAATAAATTATGTCAGCTGTTTGCTTCAGTTATACCAAACTAATCCAAGTAGCAACTGGTTGCAGCATATTGGGGCTGTCAATTTATATCAACCAGACCAACTTAGTCCAACATGTTCTTTTATATTTAATAATATCCTGTTCCTTCACGGTGCCTCCGCTGCCTCACTTGAGTAGCAGTTGTATTTTAACACAGACAAAGACTGCCATTAACATTCACTACATCAGACCTTTCTGAAAGCTCAGATTTTTTTGACAAACATCTGCTGACATTTTCAGAAGTTCATTTTTAATTGGTCGATAGGGTGATATATTGTAATTGTAGTTGTATAGAGTTTATCTGTGTAAATTAATGATATGTTTGTGGAAGATGTTCATGTTCCCAGCAGCCTCGTCTTTATGCTTTTGTATTTCGTATATTACGCTACCCGCCTGCCAGCTTTGCTAATTTGTTTGTTTCTGTGGCCTCTAGATGCCGTCCATGTTTCCATTGCTGAGCAATGCTGTTCTCACAACTTCACCACT
This sequence comes from Brachyistius frenatus, assembly GCF_029030835.1. Classification (NCBI taxonomy): domain Eukaryota; kingdom Metazoa; phylum Chordata; class Actinopteri; family Embiotocidae; genus Brachyistius; species Brachyistius frenatus. The sequence continues at coordinate 2,220,151 of NW_027210613.1, read as the reverse complement.
TGACCGCCAAGCATACCGTGCACACGTTCTTCCCCTGTCATAACCACGACTTCCATTCGAAGGCAGCATTAGTTCTACCTTCATTCCCCTTGCAAGAAAAACTTTGAACATAGTTGGGAATCATAAAGAGTTTGGAGAGAATGAGAGAAGAGATTAAAACAGGAGCGACATGAATAGTGCCCATTGTAGTGTAAGAGTAAAGAAGTAGAGGAAAGAGTAGTTATACAGAAGCAGATTAGAGAGGTTGAAAAGACAAATAAAGAGACGGAGAGACCAAACGAATGATAACTGAAAATTGGAGATAGAGCCCCAAGCTAAGACATGAAGTGGAGCTGACCCCATTCCCAACTTCTCTTGGCGTGGCCTCATCGATGTGACATGCATTACCATCGCAGCTCTTGTCTCTGGCCCCGCCGTCCCTTCCCTTCATTGTCGTCGCTCCACTGCCAGTCATGATCACAGCGCCACTCTGACACGCAGGGCCAACACACCACACCGCTCGCTCTCTCTCATCCCCTTCTCTGGACTCACTGTCATAAAGATAAATAAGAAAAAGAAGTCAGTGAGAATTTTCCAACAGTCACTCTCTCCCAGAGGATTTTTCTACACGGTTTCTTCACTCTCCTATGCAGCGGCAGGATTATCTCGGGGAAGGGCTGTCGGGTTAACCGAGGTCGGAGCGAATATTTGCAGGTCCGGTTCACAGAGATGGAAATGTGTGGAGAAAAAGTATTCACAAAGTGAAACAAATCAAATCTATGCGAGTCGAGTTTTCAATGAGTGTGAACCCTGGTAAAGGTGTCAGATCCCATTCTGCTGAAAAGACCGTTGCTAGCGAGGAGACACAGAGGGAGTTGAACACATCAGATTCATTTCAAAGTGACCGCATTTGCAATCGTGCAGTGCCGGAGGGTTTTATTAATTTGTGTAGTGTGGGTTTTACAGACACACCATAAAACTCAATTTTCACTTGTGCAAGCAATACACAAGCTCCACAATGTATTCCTGTACATTACCAGATAAAACCACTCATGGTGGTCATCTGCGAACTCGGCTTCATAGAAGAGTAAATTGCCAAATTATGTCTCCACTTCACATTGAACTGCAAGATTGTAATTTCAGCCATTGCTATGTGACCGATTTTTTTCTTTTCTTTCCTGTCACTTTGGTGGAGAAATATACTCTAACCACCCGCAAGTGGAAAATGGAAAGTACTCAGTGTTTGTTGACAAGAGTTTGTAATTTCTATCAGGCACCCCGAATCTGTTTTTGTTTGACAACCGAACGCAGCGGTCGTTACAATCACAGCCGGAGAGGATCCAGATAGAGAAACCGAATGCTTTGAACAGAGAGAGACCGTATGAGGAGAGGACACAGTAAAAATGAGGGGGAAATGACTGGGAGAGAACCTGACAGGAGAAAGTAGAAACCCAAAAGAACACTTTGATTTCACAATGAATGTCTTTCGCAGTAGAAGGTTGGTGCTGCAGCCAGACTGACCATAACTACTGATTATTTTGATTCAAAACTGAACCTATAATTAAAAATGGGAAAATAGTGTATGTGTAATTATAATTTCTCTATGTTTAGTCTTGTTAATTACAAATATAGCTAAGGGTCTGAAAATTGTACACTTTTGATCATAGGATGTCAGCATTTTGTTTTGAGTTGGAAAAGACTGCGGCCATAACAACTAAAAACTGAACCTGAACTGCTCAAGTATCAGGTGAATGGTGAAATCCCAAATGCGCAGGTAGCAGTGGACATAAAAATGTGGGTAACTAACATAACATGTTGATGTTGGTGTTTCTGCACTTGTTCTCCAAGTTCGCTAATGTCGCTATTATGTGTGAGTGACTAAGCTATATGTTGTCTTGATTTGTTTAATTTTGTGCAAATAAGTTGTACATTTGCAACATTAATATGATAAACTTAAGAAGGCCCACACCAGAGAGCCTGTCACAATGTAAAGTGTAGCATAGCAGTGGGAAATCATGGGAACAATTTCCTCTGAACACTGAGTGTTTATTTTGCAGTTTGTGCCACAAAACATTCTGCTGCTTTGTGCTGTTGCTCCACAAGCAGTTGACTGAATGAAGGTATTATGTGCACTGGAGTTCACACAAAGTTTGCTGGAGAGCTTATAGAAGAGCCTGAGAGGTGCGGTGCACAAGGTTATGAGCTAATTCCTCAACAACAGTGAGCCTGATGATCGTAGCTGGTGCCATGTAAGAAACTGGACAGTGTGTGCTCACTTTCCTGCAGCAGATGATTGTCCCGGTATAGGTATGTGAACATGTACACGTATGTGTTTATTCCCCGCTATGTGCTTTCTCACACACTCAACTTTCCACATTCCAACTAGGTAGTATCCTTCTCCTGCACTCTCCATGTTTCAGCAGTTGATACACAGCAACATTGTGAAAGTCTGAACAGCATGAATATGTTGACCTTCGAAAAAGTTAATATGTAACTAAAGAGATTATTTGGGGTTTCTGCTCTGAAAAAAATAGATTGTTGTATTGGTAAATATTACATTTGAGCAGTAAATAAGCACAAAATGCACACATTAAGCTCGTAAAGACACCTTTAAAACCAGTTTTAGGCGTAAGAAACATCAGCTCTGGAATTGCTTTAATTTATTTATGTGAGTGACAGAGATCTTTCACACCGGAGCACTAATAACACACAGAGGTGTTGCACCATTGCTGGGAGAAAACCCCGGGGGCAGGCTTATGCCTGGGATTTCAATGGGAATCTCCAATGGGGTGCAAAGGATGATTTGCATTGCCCCCTCCAGGCACTTTCATCCTGACCTGCCAGCACGGTGCACGTGGCGGAACAGTAGCCGGTGCTGTTGCCTGGACAACAGATCGCTGGATTACAGGTTGTGAGGAAGGAGAGGAAGAGAGAGAAAGAGGGAGAGGCACTGAGGGAGAGAGTCAGTAAGTGTTTGGATCAGTGGTCTTCAATCCTGATCCTGCTAGTTTTTCATTTTGGCCAACTAACGAAGGACTGCTTTAGGCCTGGGACACAAGTTGAATGCAATTAACTGGCTGGTTGGAAATAAAAACCCATCTGGGCTCCGAGGACGGTGGGCTAAAATTACTAAATCAATGGTTTCAATAGGCTGTCAGGGAGGATGTTTTCTTGCTGGGCACACATGCAACCTTGTTTGTTTCATCCAGTCTGAAACACTTATTACTAAACACTACATTGTATCATATAGAAAAAGTTGAGGCTGGTCTGATGTTTTGAGCCTTTCACTGTAAAACTAGTCCTAATGCGAGTTCATTGGTTGGTTTCTTTAGTATTCTTTAATATTTCCAGCTGGCCTTTTTTTTTTTTTTTTTAATTTCAGTGAACACTTGAAATACGTTTATTCCGGCTCGTGATAGTTTGGATATGTGGCTGGATCTACCGGACTATTGCTCACAGATTAAATCTTGTTTTTGTTTTATGTTACAGTCTGTAAAAAATCAGGAAAAGGTGCAAAAGAGGGTGAGAAGAGAGATTCAGAGTGAAAGATCAGTATTAGAAATTTGGAAAACTTACAAAAACACTGGGAACACTATGAATAACACCTGGACTGATGAGCACGACAGACAACAACGAACTGGCACAGAAACATGCAGACTAGATACACAAGAGAGTGAGAAGGCAATGGACACAGGTGGAAACAATCAGGGCGGCAGTTGGTAATCACATACAGGGGCATGAAGTCAAGACATTGACAGGGCAATGACTTTAGTAGGGTTGACACAATGGCTGATGACTAACAAAACCAAATATTAATTTCAGTTGATTACTGGAAGATGGAAACGGTTTCTCCCAATGAGAAAAACACAGCTCTATGCTAAAAGACTTGAAAAGCTTGCATCTGTTCACATCCAAAAGATGTTTTATTGCTGAAACTCTATTTTTGGTTTCAAGTAAACTTATGTAACAGTAAACAAGAAATGTGTCTTTGGACCATAGCTGTTTTTAAAATGAAAAAACAAATTGGGCGGCTTTTATGTCTTGTTCAAGGTTCTGATAGGTCTATTTTGTGTCTGGCGACACTGAGCTTAGTGGCTCTCTGATTTGAGTTTTTGCCATTTTAGTGAAATCAGTTTGGAGTTTGGTTGGAATCTGGGACACAGCTGGCCAAATGTGCATTCAAACCTGTTAAAAATACAGTGAAAGCAGAAGTACTAAAATAGACATTGACTGTAAAGGTATCCTGGTCTGCCTCACCCTGCATAACTTTCTCTCGAATCCATCAAGAAGCCTCTTCTCATCTCTATTTGACTCTGTTTCCATGTAGACCAGACCATCGAACTCCAGGATGTGGCACACTCATATCTAATGCCTCCAGGGAAAAGAAAAGTTTCTACTGCTTCTGCATATTAAGGCCCAGCTATTTTCTGGGAGTGTGGCATGTCTTTATTCAATATCTGGGGCTCCACAGAGACGCACACAGCTTTAGGCTGGCAGAAGCGCAGTGAGAGTGTGAGTTGCTATCTGACTGACTGATCGTTTTTAATAATGCTCAAACCCATCCATCCCCCCCCTCCCATATTTAACCAGGGAGATGTTAAACTAGACCCGTGTTGATCTGTTTTTCTATTAACCTGAAATAAAGACGATGGTCATTATTTGTAGCAACAAGCAGGAGGCTTTCTTCTTTTACTACCTAAATAAACTCAGATACCAGATACCAAGCCTGGGTCATTCATGCTCCCCTGTGCAGGAGGGAGAACCAAACAGAGGATGCACTATTTCCTCTACCAAATACTTACTGTCTCACCATCTATAATATTCATAAACACACACTTTTTGACGTGTATCTAGAATAAGTGGCACTACAAACAATCTGCCTCATGTCAATCTGCATTGTGTACTCCCGTATGCTTTACTACCGCTGACGTTGTTAGGTGCTGGGTTTAAAACTAGGACAGGTAATGTTACCTCTACTTGACTCACCATTGGGATTTGGGTTCCCTGCCTTACAAGCAAGCCTCCCGTGGTGTCAAAAGGTGATCGATCAGCAATCCATGAGTTAACGCATGCTCCACCTCCCCACCTCTGGCAACCCATCTGTGCAGGGTAAACCCAGAGGCATGTGTGGTCAAACAATTTGTTATTTAGGGCTGCTGAACTTCATCTAAGTAAAGGCATTCATACTGTGTATGGACCACCACACCAGAGTGAAGACTCCATGGTTAGGTTTGTCTCCCTCCCCAGAGATCTCACTTGGCTTTACTGGTTTTAAAGCATGTGAAGTATTTGCACAGATTTTAGGTCCATCTGCCTCCTCAAAAGAATGAGAAAAGCTCGCCTTATTCTTTATGGAAAAAAAAATGACCTTTATCCATTTCTGTGAGCCGTGCATTAACATGCCCTACTCTCGTCCAGATTCAGCCACCTGTCTCCTGCATCTTTTTGACATGGTTAAACATATGAAAATCTCCTCTAGCCCTGTGGATGTTTGGCCCTTGTTTTTTTTAAAACCAGCAGTGGTTCAAATCCTCCATCTTATTATTGATAGCTCTCTATCCTCTGGTTCAGTGTATAAGCATTTTAAGCACGCATGTTTTCATCTATTTTTAAAGACACCAAAACCTCAACCAACAGCTTCACAACAATTTTAGACCCAATTGTCTAAATTTTACTTGTCTTTTTTTAGGTACAAGAAAAAGATGTTTCAAAGCAGCTTCTGGAAGTCCTATGTTAAAACAAAAATTCAATCAGGCACTGTGCATTTAAAACTATATCGTAAAGGCTACATTTGACATTGTTGACCACTAACTATGGACTCCAGCAGTAGATCAGTGTCAGCGCTTCAACCCTTTAATACATAATTTTGTTCACAACATATCCTCATTCCAGAACAACACATCAAGTCGATTTCTACTGACACCCAAAACGACATGTGAGCGGTTAGGCGCCCTCTATAGGACCAACACGACCTCACACCTGGACAACAGAGCAGGTAATTTGTCCAGAAGAGTCTATGTATCTACAGTCTTACAGACTACACAACACATTCTCTTTACTTATAGGTTTATAGCTGCCGGAGCGCACAGAGTGAACAAAAATGAAATGTTCCTAGTTCTCTTGATGCGGTTGTAATTCATTAAAAAAAAAAAAAAGTAAGTGTTTAAAGCGTATGTCATGCAAGAGAAACAATAAAATAAATTGAAGGGTCAAAGTTGTTGCATATTGATATTTAAGGTGTATCGAATGCTTCGCAAAACTTAAAGCCTCGTTTTGATCCGCTCCCGTTTGCCCTTTTAAAGTTACTGCATTGCTCATTAATACCACAGACTGCATATAAAAATGGACTGAAAAATGAGACCAATGCAGTAATTACCATATTTGGATGAGCTGGGGGAGGATCTGACTCGATCTGACTAAGAACCCAAGGACACTTGATTTTGATATAGTCTGTGGTTTTAATCCAAATGATCACGGCCAATTTAATGAATTTTTGCATGACAGCGTTGGGTTGATGACCCAAAACCTTAAAGAGATGGATGTGAACAGAAAAGACATTATTATTACAAGTCCCATAGTTGACAGATGATGTCCTTTTTAAATAATAAGGTATATAAGTTTTGATCCAGATTTAGTTATTAAAGTTGTGGTTTTGCATCACTTTTCATCCAGTAAATCCTGCCGAGCTAAAAAAAAAAAAAAAAAAATCTTAAAATTGACCCAGTCATTATTCATTAATCTCACGAAATTTGTTTAAATTAGATGTACTGAGACAGGTCATGACACTTCTGACTTCATTGGTGCCTTCGCGAGAACCTGGTGAGATTATTGTGATAAACTCTTCATTTAAATTCAGTGTGTCAGTTTTCAATAAATCACCTCCAGCTTGTTCAAAACTCTGCTGCCAGACTTCTTGCGAAGACCAAACACTCTGCTTGCTTCGGTAGAGATTCAGCCTCATTACACAGCGTCTGGGTTCTTGTTTGAATTTGTTTTTATATTTCAAATACCTTGAAGGTATATGATGCATTCATGGAGAAAAAACATTAAACTTTTAAAAGTTTACTTTTCACTGTGTATTTAACCATCTCACTAACATCTTCCTACTGTCCGCCCAAATACGTTCTTCTCAATTTTTTTCATTCTCTTAATTTTTCATACCAATCTGGGATTTTTTGCTTATTTTTTAAGCAGTATGTAAACTCTCATTTTGGAAAATGCCATACAAATATTGGTTTATTATAATAGAGCGCAAGTCCACTACTGTGTAGGAGTTTATCTAAGGTTAGGTGGATGCTAAACAACACATTTTAACCACATCCTTTCTGTTGGAAATGTAAGAATCTTGCATAATATGTTAGAGGACGAGGGGAATTGAACACAGAAATGCTCACATGTTAGTTGTGTAAAGCTCCTTTGTACATAAAGGGCACCTGTCCCACAGCGGGTCAAGGTTGAGGTTAACTCAACATACTGATGAAAAACAAGGACAAAGTATCATTTAGTGTTTTTGAAAGCTGTCATAGGGCTGAGCACGAATGCTGCAACTTAAATATTATTTTAAATATAGGTAGATAAATGGTCATTTTCTGTACCAGTTTCTCAGTCCTTACATACATGGAGGTCAGGTGAAACTAAACCAGAGTGCAGATGAAACAAAACTTAAACTGCAATCGCAGGTCCACTGATGTAGTTCACTGACTTGAGTGTATGCCATGACACAAACTTGAGGACAACTCCTGAGGCAAAGGAGGCTGATGTTGAACACAACATAATACAAGGTTTTAGTGATGGCCATTATCGTTCTTCTTTTTTATTTCATTCTAACAAATGCTGATTTACCGCTTATCTCATGTACAAATGCTGTTTGGGTGCTGAAAAGAGCCACAGCATTAGCTGTATCAATATGCAGCCTTTCCGGGAAAGAGATACATTTATCCAAGAAGCAGATTCAGGGCTAAACAGTACATCCACAAGTCGGAGGCGTGCTTCATTCACTGGAATGTTTGTTCTAGATAGTCTTATATTGCTGTTTAGAAGATTAGCAGCTGATGTTCCTTAAAAGTGAATCTGTACACAGGCAACAAATGAGTCTGTTTTGACTAAACACTTCCGATATTAGACAAGGTCGGGACAGTCATCATCCCCAGGCGGCATCACACGAAAAGGACATTCCACTAATTTGGACCTGAGTTTAGAAAAGTGAGCGAGGACAATGAGGGGGAGGAAGGAGTGAGGAGTGCAAGAGGAATGAGGGAGGAGAGGAGAGGTGTAACAGGTTTCCAGGAAGGAACAGGCAGGATGTCAGGAGAGCAAGAGTGATGGGACCGAGTGGAACCAAGAAGAATCTGAAGGGAGTGAAGGATGATATGAGGACAATGAGGAAGAGAGGAAGGAGTTCAGCACAATGAGAAGCTCAGTGAGCTCGGGACTGGCAGGATTGAGGTGAGAGCTTGCCAACAAAAGTAAACTTCTACATTAAAAAGTATGGTTTCAACTGCTTACCACGACTGAAGGGCCCTTGAGCAAGACCTTGATCCCTACGCTGCTGAGCGGCCAGCAACAGATCAGACTGTGGTTGCACTTGACCACATCCAGGTGTGAAAGTGTGAAAGTGATCTGCTGCAAAAGAAACAACTGGTCTTAGTGAAACTTCCTCAGAAATAGCCATTAAAACCTGCGTTAGTTGATCTTTGGTCACTCCCTAAAGGACATTTACGTAAGTGTTTCAAGAGCAATCTATTAGACCAACATGTTCTCACACCTAAACAACAAAATACTGTTAAAGAGTTCCAGACCTTCGTCATCATATAACATTAAACATGTGGTTACCGTAGTGAAATGGTTGCAGTTAGATTTGGTTAAGGCACCAAAACCTTCGCCGTTTCGGAAAAGGTCATGTTTTGAGTTGAAATAACTAAGTTTATTACCTAACGTCCTTCACATATGTCACATAAGTTAGGAGATGTCAATGTTAACTTTTGGCCACGAAGGGAACCCGAACAGCAGCATCCTGAGTGAAAGTCCTGTGTTGGGTCCGTCCCACCATCCCCGTTTCTTTCAATGTTCCGGTCATAGTTATTACAAACAAAGGTCGCCGTAATCGTAGATGTTATTTTAACGCTCGTCAACAATCAACTAGCGTTGTCGTTTTTGGCATGAGGACGAGCTGCAACACTCGCATTATAAAGCTGATATGGAGGGCAAACATTTCTCTTTTATTGGGAGTCGTGTTCCTGACTTCTGACAAATGTAAGCCCAATATCCATGATCCGATTATCTGGTTGATTAGGAAGACAGCGGACTCATTACCCAGATAAATGGAGAAGCTGCTCTGTGTTCACTAGCTAGTTCCTTATCTTGTCAACTATTTGATGCTTGGCAAATAGCTTCGGATAAAAAAAAGAAGCATAGTGAGAGCAATCAATACAGTAAAGTTGAGGGTTGTAAAAGAGCTACAGGTTATTAAACCAGGAAGGGGATTCCTTCTTCCATGTGAAACTTACTATCACCTCTGTAGAGATCTCTTCTTCTGTTTACCTTTCAAAACTGTGTATTAGAGAAGGACCTGTCTGGAAATAGTGTTTACCTGCTGTTTGAATCAGCGTGTGTGAAGGAACACAAACGTCCCGCAGAGGGAGGAGTGATAAGATAACAATGAAGTCTCAATAGGAATGTGGCAACATTTAATTGTGGATTGTAGAAGAGTGGACTTTGCTTTTTATGTGTCTTTGTGTGTATTATTTCCTTGTGTTGTTGTGGACTCACTGACCCTTGCTGCTTCTTAAACCCACTCATTTGCTCTGTTTTGAAACCTGACATTTCCACTGCCTGTCCCAGCAGCCACCTCTCCCTCTGTGTCCATCTGTTTCCCTGTCTGTCTGCAAGTCGCCCAGAATACAGAGGGAGACAGTCACAGAGGCCTTCAAAGACATCCGAGTAATTTCACCTCCAGAAAACCCACCAGTGTTGTGATCCTCTCTCCTCCGACTGTATTTTCTCTCTCATTCTTTCTCTCTCTGTGGCGCTCTCCTATGTCTCCATCTGTCTCTTCATCTCCTCTGACTTTGTATTTCTGCTGTCTTTCATGGCGTCTCTCTTTCCCTCCATATTTTTGTCTCACTCCCTTTGCTCCCCTTTCCTCGCTCGCCCTCTCTCTTCTGTACCTCAGGTACACCTGGCTGGCTGCTGAGGGCTGACACTTTAAAGACATTGGCTTCAGCTTCTGCTGCTTGTGGAATATCAATATCGGCTGCACGCACACGCACACACATTCGCAACCCTCCCTCCCACACGTATGTAGCGACATATAGCCCACATGAAGACACACACAAATCCACAAAGAGCCCTCCACCCACTTAAACACACCATGCAGCCGACTCTGTCAGAGCAGACATGGAGAGAGCTTGTGTTTGTCATGTTGCACGGTGGCAACGACTGAGTGACCGCCACACCAACAAGAGAGGAACCTTGGGAGAGCCACGGTGGAGGGCACAATGAGTAAACACGAAGCGTTTGCCCCTCCACCTTCCATCTTTTGTTGTTGTTGTTGTTGTTGTTGTTGTTGTTGTTGTTGCTACAATGCACTTTCTTCCCAAATAACATGTCCTGCATGTGTTGGTTACATCAGAAGAATTTTAAGCAGCTAACTGCTGCTCCAGTATGTGTGTATGTACAAAGACACTCACTTTCACCCCCCCCCCCTCCCTCCTCTCTCTCTTTGTCTCTGTAGGCTCAAAACCTCCCTCTCGTTCTCCGTTGATTTATGTGTGGACGTCTCTCCATCAAAGCTAGATTACTGCTGTCAGTGTTGCTCGGCGTGGATCTCCTTGCACAGGGAGTTATACCCCACGGCAGATTGACTCAAGAGGTTATCGCGTGATTCTCACTGTCGGCTTCAATTGTTTTGGCAATCTGTGTCGGAGTGAATGGGCATTTTAAATTTCACGCCGTAAATGCATGCTCGCGACTGTAAAAACCTGTTACAAGATATCTCAGAGGATTAATAGCCTCATTTCTTTCTTTGTATTTATAGAAAATTGTCTGTCCCGCTGGTCTATAAACAGCAAAAATAACAATACAAATGATTATATGGAAATCACTTGTAGCGTGCACTGTATGCAGCTGTTATGTTGACTTACTGACTGTTATTTTACCCTCTTAGAAGTCACAGGGGGCAAAGTCAGCTTTTTACCACTGAAATTAGCATAATGTTGGCCTGACACCTAGTGGATGCAATCATGGTGTAATAAGTCTGAAAGAGGTATCAGCCATCAGTCCACTGAAGCTCTTGAAACAACGATCCTATTCAGCTACAACATGAATATCAGAGTTTACATTTCACAGTGGCTGTCGTCCACTCTGCGCCTACAAACAAGTCATTAGCTGAATTTAAGTGTGCAAACTGGAAATAAATTATAATTTTCCCTGAGATGGTGGGAGATTTGGGAACACGTTGTCGGTGGGAGGTTTGAGGGTTCGACTTCATGAACATTTTTTAAATAAAAATATTTAATTATCACCTTATTTCTGACCATTATGGTCTGACCATAATATTATTATTATTATTATAAATGTAATAAGTTACATTGGAAAACTAATCAAAATACTTACGTTACTTTTTATAGTTTTAAGACATGACCAGTAGTTACCCTACTATCTGTAACCTATTACATTTCAAAAGTAACCTTTCCAACACTGATTATTCATGCATCTACGAGATGAAGTTTGTAAGATGAGAGACAAAAATAGACTGTATCTGAACCCGTAGCCTAACCGGACAACGGTAACCTCGTTACGAAGGCTTCGTATTAGGTAGTGTATCATTTGGGTGTATGAGCAGAGCATTCACAGGGTCAGCATAGCACCCTGTGACTTAGTGACGCGTTCGGTAGGTAAAGGGAAAGTAGTAATATTGAGTCAGTCACTATTATGGTTTTATTATTATGGCACTTTGTGTGTATTACGTCACCCATAAGAGCCAACACATTTGCACGTTGCACAATATTTCTTTTGTTTAACATGTGTATACTCTATTGTTGCAAACTTTCCCAACATGCATCACCTGCCAAAATATCTGCTGGCTGTGTTTGGTTATTTTACAAAAAAAACAAAAACAACAACTAAACTTTCAAACACACAATAAAGTGTCAGGCTACTTACTTTTGTGTACAACAGGTGCACAGTGGGTCTTTGGAGCCACACCTGCCGCTTCCTCTGCCGCCAATTAGCAGTTTGAAAGAAGGCTGTTGGCCCCGCCCATCCCCTACATCACCAAGATGGCGACCGTCGAGGCTGAAAGGTGTCCTTTAACCAGGTGTGAACAATCTTATGCTCTCTATATAGCAAGTACAAATGTTCGCAAACTGTTGCACGTCTTCTTCTGTCAATGTCTGACAGAGTAGCTGTTTAAAACATGGATCACAGTCCCAGTTATTATTACATTGAAGTGAACATTTGTATGATTATGAAGTTCTTAACATGGCCACCAGGTGTCGCCTCATCAGGCAGAACTGTATAAAAGCCTATAAAAAAAGAGCCAAATGGCAATTTATGGTTCATAATTAAGTGTTATTGAAGCTTTCAGCATTGTACATCTCTCACACTCCGGGCAATATAACAGCCATGAATCATGTCACTTAAAAGAGAGTGGCACAAATCACAGCTTGCCAACTGAGCTAGTTTTCTTTGACTCTGCAGCGTGAGCAGAGCTTGTTTGGACCGTACATGTCAGCGTGCTCAGTGCAGAATCGGTGTCCCAGCACCAGGGCGAGCTACCTAAACAGACATGACAGTGTGACAATCCCGCGTACTTCAGACCAAACCTGAAATTCATAACAGAGCAATAAGAGTGATTTTGGGTCAGGCTGAACAGACAGCTGCTTTTGTGTGGTTTTTGTGCTTGAAAGTGCTGGTGAGCACTGTAATCTCAAAAGAACATGATTTTTCTACAGGATACCTTCTGGTTGTTTATTTTTTTTTTTTATTGCAAAGACTAGCACTCCTGCAAAGGACCTCATTCACATTGATTTAATAAAAAAGGCGTTAACTGAGCAAACAGACGTGAAAGAGAATCATTTTGTGGGCTTGTATAAGGATGAGTGCTCCCCTTTTCCCTCATTTATAGCCAATGGTCTGTGTTTTCTTTAGCTCATGAAGCACAGGAACCTTTTACATAATTTCAATGCTCCTCACATTTTAGGGTCAAGAATGATAAAGTAAAATAAATAGGGGATTTCTTATGCAAAGCAAAATATTACATTCCTGCACTGAATAGAGTACTGTCAAATGAAGTCAAGTGGAGAACAGAAAACAGGCTGAACTCACCGTCCATGTTCAAATAGGCTTTTATTTCACCAAGGAGAGCTGTCTGCCCTTCACACTCTCTCTCTCTCTCTCTCTCTCACACACACACACACACACACACACACACACACACACACACACACACACACACACACACACACACACACACACACACACACACACACACACACACACGGCCGTGCACACTCACACCACCTCAAACACAATCAGTGAGATCTAAATCCCCTGGGTATGGGCTCTATTAGACCATGTGTTTATGAGAAGATAATCATTTGGTGATATGAAGACACAGCGGCAGGCGGTGGGTGGCGACAATTACGCTGCTGCATGGAAATGCTCTGCTGCAAAGTGTGTGCAGGAGAGCCTTAACTTTTAATATAACTTGTTGCCTACAGGCAGACATTAATGAATCCTTTTTGTCAAGGTGAAGGAACAGAGATAGTTGACAATGCGCTTAACTTTAAAGGATGCAATCACCGCGCTGAATATGAGAGTGTGTGTGTGTGTGTGTGTGCGTGTGTGTGTGTGTGTGTGTGTGTGTGTGGAGGTGGGAGAGAGGGGGGGTAATAAAATGACACTGCAGACTTCTGGGCAAACAAGTTAAGCCTCTGCCCTTGATTATACAGATCGATGAGACAATTTTAATGTCAGCGCCACGCAAAAATGGGCAGATATTCATGGCTGACATTTTGTTGTATGACTTTGTCCTGCAGGTATGAATTTACATCACAATATAGCTGATATCTTTAATTGTGTACTTTGGAATAAAGCCCTGGCCGCACACAAAAAGACAGATAGAGGAGGATGTAATTAGAAGGTAGAACTATTTTCCATATAATTCGATTTTCCATATAATAACTTTTATTGGCCTAACCACTAGATGGTGCTATTTAATTGTGACTGCTTGCAATGTGAAAGGTTGTGGTGTCACACGTGGAATTATTGTGTACTTAGTTTTTAATATCACACTTGTGATTTCAGTCTACCTTCAGGTTCTTTTTTTGCACCTGATGCATGTTATTCATTGATGTCAGAGCTGTCTCTCCTTGTGTTCTATTGCAGTGCAGCGCACAAACAACAAAATGACAAACTGTTCACATAGATGACCAGTAAGCACAACTGCTTTACAGTCTAAGATGGTGACTTTTGTTGTGCTTACTTACTTACACTTAAGATAGATTTGTGCCTCTTTTCTTTATTTCTTTTTGCCTGAGCACAATAAAAACCTACCAGATCTGTATCCGTGGCGACTGAAAACGCATTTTTATTTTAGTTGTTTTATATGTGCCCACATTTAAGAAACAACCCAGGAAGCTTTGGTTCTTCTCCAGCTTTAACAATCCTATTGCCACCTTGTGGGCAGCTCTCCACCAAAGCTGGTACCGCAGGGAATATATGCTTTTTCTGTGTCAGGGAGCATGAAACAAAGGAGATGGAAATGAGCTTAATCTATACAAAGATAGGCAGTGCAAGCATCTGTTGTTGATGTACAGTTAAATTAGGCTCTTCCTTTATGCTTAAAGGATGAATACCATCTGTAAAAGTGAACCAAACAGTGCAACCAGCAGCGCGTCACATGGCCTCTCTCATTTTTCTTCATTAAGACTCTTGCTGATGTGAAATCTAAATCTAAATCTGAAATATTATCACTGAACTTGTTGTGACTTGCTTGTAATGTTAATATTATTTGTGGCCCGGACCATTTTACATGTGGCTGTTCCTATTCCTTGACTGCCGACCTCCTCATATCTCTGTTTGTGTGGCTTCTGAAGAAACATAATCCTGTTTTTATATCTGTGTTCCACCAGCCAGCCCGCAGTGTGAGCAGCCAACAAAATGAGTGGTATCAAGTATCAGTGCTGTTTTTACGGCTACAATCATGTGCTAGACAGCGATAGAGATGATGGAGAGCACAGGAATGCAAGAAAAGAGAAGTCTTGTGTGGGTTGCAAGAAAGGGAGGAAGAATATGATATCAGAGGAAAAGGGAAAGAAAGAAAAACACAGCAGGAGAGATAGAGATTAAGTGATGGAGTCAGACCAATACTGAGAAAGCTTTCCGACACGTCACATGTGAGTGTGCAGCAGTGTTGCCAAAGAGAGGCTCTATTTTTAGGGGTGGAATGTACACATGGGCCTCGTGGGGCGAGACCATAACAACAAACAGAGCGCTAAGCTCTCCTACAAAGAGAGAGGTACAGTCACACGACACCAACACCAGAGCAAAGAGGAAGAAAGAACACGAAAATGTCAAGGCGTCACAATTTCTGCTGTTAACTTGCTTTTGGATACAGCAGGAGCCCCAGACTTTCAGCAAATAAATAGTAAAGGAACAGGTAAGAGCTGCATTTCCATGAAGCCTCCTGCTGCAAGGAGCATTGAATTTGTCTGATGTTAGCAATTTCTAAATTAATTTAATGCGAGTATTAATCCATAATGAGCTGTGCCTTGTTTTATACTTAGCTTGCATAATGTGTACAATCATCTGTTAAGTAGGCGTTTTTTATTACGTTGCTTTAAATGTACAGTCATACATTTTTTGCACTCAAATCTAATGCATTAAATGGAGGGAGAAAAGGATGCAGCCACGTCCATTGAATTTAAAAGCCAATAATATATACATTGAAGCTGCACATAAATTATATTTTGGAGCAGCTCATAAAACATTGATTCACAACAAAATAACAAAACCATCACTGGTCCCCCAACGATGGCACACCAGCAATACAAATATTTACAGAAATCTGTAAATCTGCAGACTGTTAGTCTTCAAAATGATCAGACAGGCTTACTGGAGGCCCCATTCATGAAATATCAGCGTACTGCGGTGCTGAATGTGACCCATTTGTTAAAGGCAATGACCTAAATCTATATAAAAACAAAGTTAATGTTACAGTTATGAGTTGAACAGTTTGTAAATCTATTAATTAGACATTTGCACTGTGATTGTAGGAGAGGTTTACCGTTAATATTTAGAGGATAAATTTCAGACACGCCACAGGACTGTGTTGAGTGTATGGTAATATGTTTGAATTTCGACTTGCGTAGCTTATGCCCCTTGATAGTTTACTGTATTGGTAATTATTAATTCTAAAATGACAATGGCCTTGTATTAACATCAAAGTCAATTTGCTAAAAAAGAGTTTCTCTTTCTTTACTATTTTTATTCACTCGTGTAAGAACGTCTAAAATCAAATCCAGTTTTGGTAAACTGGATTCCTCATTAAAATAGAGCTACTATTTTCTCGGCTGATAGGTGATTTCACAGCAAGCCCAGAAATCATATCATTAAATGGTTTTAAATTAAAAAAAATGTGTAAAATATGCAACCATTTATATAAATTGAGAATACATTAAAACAAAGCCTGAAAATCGAATGATTTGACTGTAACCACTTGGTCTCCTCTCAGCATGGATCGACCAGCAGTTGAGGTCGTCCACTACAAAGACAAAGAGCACTCGTCCCACCTGCTCCTGCAGCTCAACAGACTGAGACACGAGAACGTCCTGACCGATGTGATGCTGTGTTCAGGTAACACAGAGATCCCCTGCCACCGCAACGTCCTGGTCTCCAGCAGCCCATACTTCAGAGCCATGTTCTGCAACAACTTCATGGAGAAACAGCAGACTAAGATCAGCTTAAAGGGCGTCACGTCAGCCATCCTGAGCAGCATCATTGACTATGTTTACACCGGACTCATTAGTATGAGCATGGATGTTGTGCTCCCACTCATGCAGGCGGCATCCATGTTCCAATTTGACCGCCTTTTTGATGCCTGCTCGAGTTTCCTTCAGGGGCAGCTGAGGCCAGATAACTGTTTGAGCATGATACGACTTTCTGACATCATGAACTGTAACAGTTTAAGAGACAAAGCTAAAGAGATGGCCATGAGGAGCTTCTCCGATGTGTCAGCGTCTGAGGATCTGTGTGAGCTCTCTTTACCGGAGCTCATGGGATACCTGGAGGATGATAGTCTTTGTGCAGAGGAGGAGCAGGTTTTTGAGACACTTGTTGCTTGGATTCATCATGATCCTTTATCCAGGCGTGGTGCCATCAGTGACCTTTTCAAGAAAGTTCGCCTTCGACATATCCACCCCACCTACCTCTTCCAGTTCATAGCCAACGACCCCCTGATCCAGTCCTCCAACCTCTGCACCGAGCTCATTGAATCTGTCAGACGCCTCATGTTTTCTGCCAGCTCTAAATGCATCACAGATACTGTCGTAGACTTCAAACCTCTCTGGGTTGCACCAAGGCGCTACACCTGTCGTGACATGCTGGTGGTAGTAGGAGGGAGGAAGGACAATGAGCAGACCTCGAGGGAGGCCCTAGTCTTTGATGAGAAGAACCAGAAATGGCAGTTGCTAGCCAAGCTGCCCGTTAGACTTTACAAAGCCTCCTATGTCGCCCTTCACAGCATCCTCTATGTTATCGGAGGCCTGACCACAACAACAAAGTACGACGACGTCAGTGCGACCGTCTACACTCTCTCCCTCAAGACCAACCAGTGGAGGACGACAGAGCCCATGCTGGAGCCGCGCTTCGCCCATCAGAGTGTCTCCTACCTCCACTTCATCTTCGTCCTGGGAGGCCTCGGACCTGATAGACGACTGACAGACAGTGTGGAGAGGTGAGAAGGTCCACCCTGAATCCAGAAATGCTCTTGGTAATGACAGCGTGCCACAGACAAAATTAAACACATCTCTCAATGTTGTTATCAGGTACAACAGTATGTTCAACCAGTGGGAGTCGATGGCGCCCATGCCTGAGGCTGTGCTGCACCCTGCAGTGGCTGCTACTAACCAGAGGATCTATATGATTGGAGGAGAGGACACCATGCAGAACGCTGTCAGAATAATACAGGTAAAACACAGTGTTATCCCTGTATTACACAGATCATGTATATTTATCTGTTTATTCTAACCCATTTATCCATTGACTCCGTTCATTTCCCTTCACTTATGCACCTCTGCTGTAGGTGTATCACATTGCCAGGAACATGTGGTCTAAGATGGAGAACAGAACAGTGAAGAATGTGTCTGCCCCTGCTGTCGTTATGGATGAAAAAATCTACGTCATTGGAGGTAGGCGGCAGCACTTTTAAGGGCGAACAATGCAATGTCCAAGCAACATTGATAACTGCATTATTGTACTGGGGATTAAGTGATTTAAAGGTAGCACATATTTTTTTAGACTATGATAAATTATTTTTTTAAGTCAATTTAGAAAAGAAAAGGAGAGATTAATATAGAGCAAAGATTCCCAAATTGTGGCACGTGTACCACTGGTGGTACAAAAGAGCCTTGCTGTAGGGCCTTACAATTGAACCTCAACTGGCACAGATCCAAAGAAAATTTAATTTATTTTATTTTATTACAGACAATTGTTGTTACATGACAGTGATGTTAATATTAGTTGTTAATCATTTATATATAAATATGACATATAATAAATACTTTAGAAATAAAGTTTGCCTATTCTGAGCAATGTCAGATGACATTATGTCACATAACGCTAGCCTGACGCAGTCGGATATGAACTTTTGAAATGGCTACAAGGTCCTAAAAAACATTAAGCGACTGTGTTGGACCTCACAGGTCAGAAGAACATTTGAAAGCTCAAGAGGAGTCGGAGTCTGCAGTTAAACCACCAAGTGGTGTCTTTTTTAACAAGAGATGCAAATATAGTGTTTGAATTTTTAAACAGTAGCCTTATTTTATTGGTTTTTTTGTGCCATTTTGGTGCTATTGCATGGTTAAATCAGTGAAGTTTATTTGCTGGTATCTGGGAGGTGGTCCTCGTGAAATTTGGTTTTAATACATAGAGGTAAGTAGTCTTAAAAGCTCGGCATTATTTTTGCCTAAATTCATCAGTATCGATTTATTTCAGGATGAATCACATTATAGCTCTACATCAGCACATTGTGCTGGAGCCCCACATGCTGCCTCTCTCATATTAATGTTCTCTGTGTCACAGGATACACCCGGAGGATGATTGCATACGACATTAAAGCCAACCGGTTCATCAAGTGTGCCAACCTGAAGGAAAGGAGGATGCACCATTCGGCCACCGTCCTCAACGGCAAACTCTATGTCACCGGCGGACGTTACATCAGTGGCCATGACGTCATCGAGGACTTGGACACTTTTGAGTGCTTTGACCCAAAGACAGATGCATGGACATCTAAAGGGAGTCTGCCATATAAACTGTTTGACCACGGTTCCCTGACTATGACATGTGTCTCACAGACGTGGGCAAAATCCTGAGGCAGAGAGAGCAGGATTTAATGCTGTGATTTATTTTTAATTCAGTCTTTTATCAATTAAAGGTCTGATTCAAATTTTTATGATATTAATTTGAGATTAGTTTATTTCAGTGGACTGTCAATAGTAAATAGCCCAAAGTTTGATTTGGTTTTCTACTTTCTTAAGTGATTTAAAAAGTACTTGATTCATAAAGTCAACATACCATGTGTGTACATAACCGAAAGTGTATTTTTTTGCGTATTCCATGGCTTTCACATGTTTTTATTCAACACCCAAACCTATGAAACCAACCTGCACTGTTTCTTAGCCTGTTCTTAACCCGTCTGACTTCACAAAGGGTGAAAGTGCTATTTTCAGCCTGCTCTAAATCACAAGATTTCACTTGTCATGTTTAAATCCCGGGGGCTGTGTACTATTTGGTCAAAGTCGAATATGTGTTCAGCTCTCAGGTCTGAGCCTACTGAAGTGTCTAGTTAACTTCAGGATCAATGTCTGTCGCTTCAATGGAAAATGATTATGAAATTATTGTGATAAGATATGAGGTTTACGTCAAAATAAAAGCACGATAATTCAATATTTGGATTTAGGTTAAAATTAGACAATCACTGGCAATGGTTCTATTTTTGCCTGTTTTCCCACTGTTTTGGACCTTCTGTATTACCCAATTGTGATATAATGCTCAGCATATTTCTGTGTCATATTCAAGAATAACTTCCAAATAATTGTTTACGAATGTTTTTGTACTGCTGTTTCTGGTTTTAACAACTGTCTTTTTTTTTTTAACATCGATATTAAAATGAAATCCATACATGTGGCCTGTCTCCATGTCTCTGACTTTTGGTACAGTCATGTCGTCGCACTGCTTTGTCAGTAACAGCGAATGTAATCTGAGCAGCACGTGTCCTGCATGTCTCACTCCTGTCCACGCAGGACCTCAACATGTCCAGACAGGTTCCTGTACTCTGCACACAGAAGGACACAGAAGATATTAGAGAAATGGTATCATTTAACAAAGAACAGCATAAAATATTATCCAGTAGGAACATGTTCAAAATAATTTGCTCCAGCTGTGACAGGTGAAATTAAAAGCCCCCAAGAAGTCTCTGCTGGTTTTTAGTTGCAGAAATCACACAGGGATGGACAGGAAAATGTGAGACACCAAGAACATCAAATCCAATATTCAGATATTTTATTTTTCAAAAATAACATTTGATGTAAATATGAAAAGCTGCATGTTCAGATTTCTGTGAATAATTATACCAACTCCTTCAAAACAATCCCACAGAGTCAGAATCAGCACCAGCTGTAATTATTGTATAATTTCATTCATCAATGACTTCTACAGACAAATGTCAGCCTTTCATATGAGGTAAACATAACGTGACCATGGTGTTGCATGGGAAGACATTTCTTTGAAACCAGAAGTCACTGGGTCAGATGTTTCAGTCGTGTGATGCCAGCGAATAGAGTCCAGGGGACAGAGGGTGGAGCGGAAGAAAAAGATGGTGGGGGGTGGGCTGGAAAAACTACAGGTGATCTGATGTTATTTTGAGAAACGAACAAGAGGGCAAATGCTACACCACGTGAGGTATGTGGCTGTCAGTTGCCCTGAGAGAAGACCAGAGAGAGAGAGAGAGAGAGAGAGAGAGAGGGGGAAACTGATGAGTGGGATTTCACAACAGAAAATCTGAGCGAGTGATGAAACACATCCAGGAGGAGCAGCAACAGGTGTGTATTTCTGTAACTGTGTGTGTGTGTGTGTGTGTGTGTGTGTGTGTGTGTGTGTGTGTGTGTGTGTGTGTGTGTGTGTGTGTGTGTGTGTGTGTGTGTGTGTGTGTGTGTGTGTGTGTGTGTGTGAGTTTGTGATTGAGGTTTCTGGAGGGTAGAGCAGGACTGACCAGCTGTCACGTCTGGTTGCAACATCACAACAAAAACAGGGAGGATGGACAGAAGAGAGAGAGGAAGAGAGATCATTCACTGATAACCTTTCAAAACTTTTTATGATTTCAAGTCTCGTGTCCATGAGTCTCAAAAATATTGACATACATATGGGAGGGAAGTAAGTGAGTAAGAGTGCATTTCTGATGGACAAAAGGTTAAACATACAAACATATTACATACTGAACAATCTAAACAAGACTCAGAACCTTGAGCCATGCAAGGTTGTGCCAAAATCATTAATACATGTACTGTATATGCAAGATTTTTATATTTTAAAAGATAAGGAAAACATTGAGCTGCTGGTGGTGCAGAGTATAAAGTCACGGAATCACCAGAGTCGTCAGGACCGTGAAGGTCTGTGCACAATTTTTGGGCAATCCATCCAGTAGTTGTGGAGATATTTCAGGTTGATGGTGGTGGTATCAACACAGCCATCCACAGCCACCAGGAAGTCTAAAAGTTATGATTTCTTATCCCTTCTTGTCAGCGTAGCAGCAGTGTCAACTACCTTACCTTACTAATGATTGGTTTAACAGTAAACAGAGCAGATCTCTGATTCAACATTGTTAATTATTTGCTGAATAAACTAAACCCAAACTCTCTGGAGTCATAGGTCAGAGCTGCCTTCTCGGTCAGTCAGTCATCAACTGACCGGGCACTTGTTGGGACTTTCCGTGTCATCCTGCAGTTTAGTCTACTCTAGAAATAGACTTAATTAGACTGCAGGGACTCAAAAGATCACAAACACAACTGCATACCCCTGCAGTTCACACAGTAATAATTTTTTTTAAAGTATGGAAGTTCCACTTTTTACACACAAAGCTTACATACACTGCATGGTTACCCATATGGGGAACTGTTGACTAGTATTATTAGGACACTTCTGTGGTAACTGAAACTATATGTCCTGATCTTTTCATCCAACCGGACACTATCTGCCCAATGTGCTTTTAAATATTCTCATGTGATGTTGCATTGACAGATTTTCACAGGTAACAGAGCTCTTTGACCTTTTGCATATATTTTACACTGAAGCCTCATGAAGCCGCAGATACACATGTTTCAAAAGCTTCTGCAATGAAGCTGTAACAAGCAGTGCAGTAATGTGTGAGTGGATTCAATAATACAGATGAATCTGAGACTGAAATGAGGTTCTTGCTGAATGAGAGCTACTTTTCCTACTTGTTCATTCATCATTAGTGTTACAAAAAAAGCAACTAAATGCACAGAGGAAGAGTATTAACGCAACTTTCTAGCACTGCAGGGTAGTTTGTGACCATCATTGATGAGTCTGCTGCACAAAAGCCATATCTGCATGACTGGTCCTGCTTCACAGGACTGGATATGTCCCAACCCAAACACTTCGATGAGCTGAAAAGTTGTCTTGCTGCTTTCTTGGAAGACGGGCACACTTGTTGTGCGCCATGTGCCGCTGCTGACCTGTTTTGCATTGTATAGTGTGTCATGAATTATGACTACAGAGAAATTCCCCCCTCGTTCTTTCTCGCTGCCTCAGTGCCGACAGACGTCTAAACACTCATCCACATGGATACAGATACACATGCTGCCTTTTACTGAGATTGAACACAGAGAAAAAGTGTTTGTTGTGTGAGAGGATTTTTAGGAAGTAGCCCTTTACATGCATGACATCAATGATCAGTGTCCACTGCTTTAGGTGAGATACTAAAAGCACTTCCTTGATGATCACTTTTATTATTTTCACTAAATGATGATGACAAATCTTTCAGTCTGCCAGTAAAATAGAGATTCACTTTTTCAGTGAGCTTCCTGGTCCTTGCCTATGAAAGCAACAGGCTAAATGGCATGAGAAAGGCTATTAAAGCAATGAACAAACATATATAATCTTTAAATTTGCTTCCCAGAAGCCTCCCTGCTGAGTGTGTAAATATGTCATGTGTTGAATTAAGCTGATAGGATCTGATCCACTGGCCTGGACAGGATTTGTTACACTTTATCTCCAATGGCTCAGTCCAAAATCAACAAACACCCTCATCCAGTCTTCATGGATCAATTGGTGCTGTTTTGGGAAAGCTGAACGATGGTGGTAAACCCCCCTCCACACAGACACACAGTCACCCTGCAGACACACACATACACACACTCCTACACAATCCACAGTGCAACCTGATACTCTGGAGGAATCTAAAGGACAACTCAATCTATTTATAATAGCAGGAGTGACTAAGAATCAGGGGACTTTATAGACATATTGCCAGGAGGCCTGAATGTTTTCCCCCGTGTATTTACAATTCCATAAAGTCAGTACTGATAATCCTGGTCAAAAACACTTCCAGAACAGTCATTGTTTTTCCTCAACATCAATGCATTAGGCATTCATAATTGTAGTGACTGCAGGCTATTGTTATAGAGATCCTGAATTGCATAAGGCAAAGTCAGAAGTAAAATGCAGGATTTCACCATTACCTCACAAGGGATCTTAATCTATAATAATGCACCAAATTTTTCAAAGTTTGTCGAATGTTTTCGACCATTTGTTTGTGGGAAGTCGATGAAACAACCAGAAAGATACACAAAAGGAGTGAGAGATGCCAAAGTACTCGAGTAAATGTACTTTCCACTCCTGGTGACAGTTATGTAATCGTCTTCTAAGCCGTTTCAAGTTTTTAGAAATGCCTGTATATCCTGTTAAAATAGTTCAATATGTTCAATATGAGTTTCCTTTGTGTCCTCTGTCTATCTTTCCATGTCATGTATAGTTGTGGTTCCTCTGCTGGTCTTCCAAGAGATTTTGCAACGCTCAAGTTGATAAACAAAGCCACGTGTTGCAGGAAAGTTTCCAGAGGGGGCGGGGCTAAAGTGTTTCCGGGTTCTGACTTGGAGGGTATAAGAGCTGCGCAATGACAACAGTAGACCAGAAACACATTGAGGAAACAGAAGAAGGGACACATACTTAACTCAAGCAGGGACTATTTCCTGACATTATTATTATTTTTTTTTAAAGTTTTATAAAAGTCATCGAGTGAGGATGCCTTTTCTCGGACAGGACTGGAGGTCACCGGGTCAGAGTTGGGTTAAAACCGAAGAAGGATGGAAAAGGACAACAGCAGACGAGAAAAACAACAATATCTCCGTGGAGAGGTTGGTCCTCAAACGACTCCCGAGAGCTTTAGCCGTCTCACAACACTTTGGCAAATGCGCAACCCCTAATTGTTGCTTTTAAAATGAGAGGAAAATAGAAGGACAGATGGGGAAATTTGGTTTTGAAGAAAGCACAAACAGCATAATGAACAAAGGCAAGGGTGACGACGAGCTGGCCCACACCTTTGTGTTGTTTCCTTCTCGTGAACCTGCGTGTCTTTGTTTTTTTTTTCTAGCTGCCATGTTTCTTTTCCAGGCTAATCACTGAGCTATTAATAACCTCAAAACAAGTGAGGGGATTAACAAACTGTCTGTCGACTCTGATTACACTCACTCTTAACAGGAAATGCTTGCATTAAAACATGAGGGTAGAGAAAGGCAGTCAGAAATATACTTCATTCCAAACAGTCCACTCAGCTGAAAAAGCATCAACAACTTTGCATATAAGCATAAACAAGTGGCGAAACTCCTGTAAATAAATGTGTCCTTTTTTTTTCTTTTCTTTCTCCAGCTTCTGCAAATTGGAGGAGGAAGAGGAGTGTTTCAACAAGGAGAACCTGCTGCTCTCTCTCAGCTATGACATGGCTGCCAAGAAGAGGAAAAAAGACCTCATGAATAACAACACCAAGGCTCCCTGTGAGTCACAAGGAAAAGAGGCACACACTCTTGACTTATTACACAGACATGCAAAGGGTAACATTTAGCTATTTTCTGTGTGGGTTTAGAAATCGAGTAATAATATACCAAAGTTAAGTACGACATCAAGAGCAGGAGGAACTTGCAAGGATGTTATGTAACATTCAAGAGAAAAAAAACCTCCCAGTGATATTCCCCACCTTTTCATAAACTCCATTTCAATAACAATACCGACTGTGAAAGTGTATCTTATTTGTGATTGTGTGCTCTGTGATTCTAAGCTGCTTAATGAGGTTAGGTCACTAACATGAACACTGTGCTTTCTTGCAGATTTCCACAGGGAAAAGTGGATTTATGTTCATAAAGGAAGCACCAAGGAGGTAACGAAGCAACTCATTTAACATCAACTTTTCATATCATCATTGCTAATGTAAACATGCAGAGAAAACCCTATACTCCTGCCGAGGATTGCAATCTAATACCCTGATAATTAAATTCCCCCAGCGACACGGATATTGTACACTGGGAGAGGCCTTCAACCGCTTAGATTTCTGCAGCGCCATCAAGGACACAAGGAGATTTAATTACGTTGTCAGAGTGAGTTTCATCTCTTTCTTTCCTCCTAGTTTCTACTGTCCCTTTTTGTTTGTCTTCCTCTTTGTTTTTTTAATAATGGTCTTTTAGTGGAAGATAAGGGGTTAAAGTTAGGAGGGTGTGTAAGGCCTCCACTTTGCTCTTATCAATGTTCTGCAGGCAGGGGTCTATCAGTGGCGATGACACTGACCCAGGGAGGGTGTGTGTTTGTGGTATTATGATTGCTAAACCACTCTTAGTATCCCTAAATTCAATTTATTCCTTTATTATTTGATATCTATTGCAATTATAATGTCTGACTTTGAAGTATAAAACCAGTGCATTATGTAGTGACCATGAAATTCCCTCAATGCTCATAGAACATGCATTAGGGATACCAAATGACCGGGCGATTTACTACCCTCATCGATTGCATCATTATCAGTATTGTAATTGCGTTATGTGATGTCAATTGAAAATCATCGAGCTGAATTTCGAGTGCTCCCCCTCCACATGAAAGTGTCACTGCAGTGGAGTGAACACCAGCTCTCCCACATGTGCTCCCATGTGAGCAGCTGCAGGATGTTGTGTTCTCCTGTGCTGGTCGGGCAGGGGAGTTTTTGAGGAGGGGGTAGGAGGGGGTGACAGCTGTTCGGTGAGGTGCGACAGGGGTTTATGAAACCAGACCCGGTGGTTGTCAGGTGATTCAGACCCCCAAACACGCATACACACTTGCCTCTGCCAGATTAAACCTCCTCCTTTTGTGCCGTCTCCTCCTCTCTCTCGTTTCTGTCTCTCTTTATTCTTCCAGTGGCAAAAAAAAAAATTGTTGAATGTATGTTTCTTTGCTAAAGTAGCATCCTAATGAGTTTTCAGCTTCGTTAGGAGGATGCAAACCAATTTTCCATTTTGGCAGGACAGTGAGATTTGTTTTATATATGCTGTCACCAACTAATAAACGCACTATAGACTATCAGAATATAGAAGCATCTGGTAACACAGGAGATCTGAGTTATCTGACTTTTTACAGAGATCTAGTTACAGATATTTGTTCCCATCTCCGTTGGACTTTGGGATTGGCCTTTTATTGCAGGCTCCAGCTAACGAGTGCAGTGTAGTGTGGTAAGCCCAAAAAACAAAATGGCTTTGTAATACTAGCGTCTGGTCTGCACACAGTGTCCTAGGTCACTGCTCTTCACCGGTTGTGTCTGATGGCATTTGCGGGTTCATTTAACTCTGTCTCAGTTACAGTTACACAGATCGGATTCTCCCACAGAGAGACAACAAGTGCTCCTCTCTTGTCTCAGAGCAGACGAATGGAGGTTATTTCAAGGAGAAGCCACGAGTAACCTTAAAATGAGCTTTTGATTTTTTTTTTTTTAAAGCAGGGTTATCATATAATAACAAGAAGAAGTAGTGCTTTTAATTCTGTTGGTGCATTTGTGGAAAAGTATGAGCCTCCCGCCAAGCTATGAAGTGCAGGTTTAGTGAATAGTGGGGGCTAAAAGTAGATACGGAAACGCGCATTGTTCTGCCCGGTTGCTCTACAAAGAGGGGCACACTTGATGAGCTACTAAAAGAAGAAGGGCTTGGGATTAGGTTTTAGGAATGGAGCTGGAGAGAATGGAAAAAAAAGCAGCCAGGAGGGAGTGAAGAAGATTAAAATTGGCAAAGCTGACAGAGAGGTTGAGGATGAAGGAGTTCAAGACTGGGTATTATTAAGACCCCAAACTCGTCACCTTTTTATGGTGGATTTGTATGGATTCATACCTACATTGGCGGCCTTTCACAGTAAATTTAAGCCTAAAACATGAAACAGTTTTATTATGTTAATAATATAGAATAAGGAAAGTTTACTTCAAATTTTTAAGCTGCTTGTAATGAGTGCATCCGCCCCACAATGTGATGATATGATGACAAGGGTCACATGAGTCCATGTCGGGGTCAGAATTGAGCAAGGGGCAACTTGAGTTTCTTCATGATGTTACAGCATCATTTACGTGCCACACATGCCACCCTGGAGCCCACTGTTTGTCCGCCAGCCAACAATGACAACAACAACACACACACACACACTCTCCGTCAAATGATTCAGCTAATTTACATGACGGGAACATCAGAAGTCACATGATTAAAAGCTTGTTTGTTGAGGCTGTTGACAAGCCGGGCCGTCGTCCAGCACCTTTCCAGTAGCTTCTTCCCCCAAAAGAGACTCCGATCAGGAGCAATCAGAGCCAAGAATGCTGTTACACACTCGCTGGATCCGGCTTGAGCCGAGAGTAAATGACCAGGTGGGGCGTCTCCAAATTTGTTCTAGACAGCATTTAATGTCAGTAGTGCCTTTTTTGTAAGAATGCAGGATAACAAGCATTAAGTAATGAGGCAGTGGAACAGAGAGTCTCTGCAGCTGACAGGATGAAATTTATGTTGTTTCTTTCTTTCTTTCTCTGCTGCAGCTCCTGGAGCTTATCGCCAAGTCCCAGCTCCCCTCGCTCAGCGGCGTGGCGCAGAAAAACTACATGAATATTCTGGAGCGAGTGGTACAGAAAGGTGAGCCCTGTCGCTCTTGTCTTGTTCTTTTCTTTACACTCACTCAGCTGCTCTGCCTCTCGGTTTCTGTCCTTTGTGTTTTAAGGTTTTTGGTTTTCTAAGTACACAGTGTAGTTGAGACTTCTAATCTTTCTGAAAGGTATAAACACAAATAATGTGAGCGTAGCAAAGGTGAAGCCTCCCTGCTCTGTTGTTTGCACCAGTGGGTGAGGAAATGAGCCTCGATGACATCTGAAGAAGGCCTTCAGTGCTTTAAAGGCTCAGTGAAAACCACTGACAGTCACCAGACCTCTCTGCTAGCCACAGTGTAAACTAAATGTTCCTGCTGATAAACAGATTCAGGTTGTTTAGGTGGCGTTACGAAGCCTTTTTGCCAAATAGTATGAACGTAACCGGGAGGAAAGAACAGCCACTCCACAACATTTAATGTGATAGTGTGCTTTTTGATGATTCATAATAAATCTTTTACTGGCTTCTTGGCCGTTTGCCTGGTAGCTGCTCATCTCTCCGGATTTAAAACTTGTCTTTGGATTATCTCTGTATTGATTAATGGAGGTTACTGGCTTGACTTTCCACAGTTCTGGACGACCAGCAGAACGTGCGTCCCATCAAAGAGCTGCTGCAGACTCTGTACGTCTCGCTGTGTGGTCTCGTTCAGGACATGGGCAAGTCGGTCCTGGTGGGGAACATCAACATATGGGTGCACCGCATGGAGAACATCCTGCAGTGGCAGCAGCAGCTGGATAACATCCAGATCAACAGGGTAAACATCTGCTCCTGCAACACACAATTCAAGAGGGGCTCAGAAGTTCACATTTCTGTTATAGTCCTGACTATTTTTTTTCCCCCTTCAGCCCACATCTACAGGCATGACGCTGATCGACCTGCCCACCAGCCTGCAGCTAAACATCATGCAGTGTGTGTCCGACGGCAGGGACCTGGTCAGCCTGGGCCAAGTGTGTCCCGAGCTGGGGGCCCTCGCCGAAGACCGGCTGCTGTGGAAGAAACTCTGCCAGTACCACTTCACAGACAGACAGGCATGTAGACATTTCTGCATCAGTGAATGGAAGATAATAACGCAACAGAAAGCTATCATTAAAGTGGATGTTTCCCTCTCCTTGGGTCATATCTTTTAAAGTCTGTTTTTTCCTCTTCTTCAGATCCGTAAGCGCCTGATGGTGTCAGATAAAGGTCAGCTGGAGTGGAAAAAAATGTACTTTAAGCTGAGCCGCTGCTATCCTCGCCGAGAGGAGTACAGTGACACGCTGCACTTCTGCTCACACTGCCACATCCTTTTCTGGAAGGTACGGTGCTATATATATATTTTTTCACTTCATCAAAGAGGATGTGAAACTAAAATGTGGGTGCTGGTAAAGCAGCGCTTAAATGTTGAGACGGTAACATTTTAAAACGGATTATTGTGTGTCTTCCTTTCAGGACACGAATCATCCCTGCACAGCCAACAACCCAGACGGCTGCACCATGGCCCTCTCCCCTCAGGACTTTATCAACCTTTTTAACTTCTGATCCCTGCCTCCCCCACATACAAGACTGTACATACTGTTACTGTACATAGAAATGTATGAAAGAGTTTTTGTTTAATATCACAATCAATTCCTGGATGTATAATGAATGGAAGATAATAACGCAAGAAGCTGGAGGGGGGCTCAGGCAGCGGGACAATTATGCAATCGAGTTTTCTTTTGAGCGAACGCTGAG
The DNA here is from genome assembly GCF_029030835.1 of Brachyistius frenatus. Taxonomy (NCBI): domain Eukaryota; kingdom Metazoa; phylum Chordata; class Actinopteri; family Embiotocidae; genus Brachyistius; species Brachyistius frenatus. Next base: position 2,190,041 of record NW_027210613.1, on the reverse strand, counting down.
GCTCCGAGGAGGTTTCGCTGTCGAGAGCGCACGAATGTGACGGAGAGCCAAAGTGACGTAGAAGCAGTCATCCCGTAGATGGAGGAGGGGAGCGGAGGAAAAAGGGGAATGCTCAGCTGTTCGGAGTTTAGTCTTAGTTTAATGTGTGTTTTGAAAATGCACCTCCAAAGTAAACACACCTCTTGACCTTCAATTTGTGCACTCACTTGGAGGAATTTGGTTTGATTTAAATTTTGCTTTTTAACACAAGAAGTGGGATAATTAATTTTGCTCGCATGGGGAGATGCAATGTGTTCAAAGTTCAGATGGCGTCTGCAACAATGTTCTACAGTATTTGGTACTAGGAGGGAAAAAAGCACTTCCGAGGAAATTAATGTGAGCAAGAGTTGTTAGTTAATCGTTGGACTGAGTGATGTTTGTGACATGTTGACACACCACAGTATCTTTTGTATTTTCCTTTTGTTCTTTTTCACTTTTATATGAACTTGATATTTTTTTTTATTGTGTGTTTGTTTTTCCTGCTGTGGCTCTTATCGCAGCACCTGAGTGCAGTATTACCAAAGATTGTAATCAAAGTCAGTAAAACAATGACGTGTGCCTTATCATGAAACTTGAAACGGGACAGGTACAACTTATGCATTGTTTGCAATGCTTTCAGATCCTAATGTTTTTTTTTTTTTTTGTCATAAAGATAATAGAAGAGTTCAGATCTGAGGCTCTGATACCAAAGTTGACTGTTCAAAACATCTTATTTTTCTAGAGCCTCCTGCATGATTTTTTTTTTTTTTTTTTTTTAAACACCCAGCTGATTGTGTTTACTTATTTATTATTGAGACTCGGGCAGGTGGTTCAGCTCGCACACTAAATACCAGTGTAGAGGTGCACTCTGACCCAGGCTTGCCCTACCACTGCTCAGAAAGTGAGGGACGATGTACATGCTATGCAATGGCTTCTGTTAAGGTTCTGTTGAATGAATAAAGGAAGATAACTATACCTCCGCTGTCACTTATATGTTCTCACTATGCCATGATTTTGCACATATGACTGTGTTAACCCCATTTCAAGCACAAACTGACAAACATTATGTTGCACATTTCCTTCAGAGTTGAAGTGCACGTGGGCTTTTTGCCGGAGGTGAACAGTAAGCTGCATCAGAGGTTTGTGTTGCAGAAGTGTGCCCTCTATTGGACAAATGACCAACTGCAATGTAGCAGTTTAAAAAGAACAATCTTGGTGGGTACTGCAGGTGCTTGGCACTGAGTGCACCTGCACCGTTGACAACTTTGCTTTGCCCCAGAGTTTTCGCTGCAGTTTCCACTCGACTGTTTCTCACTGACATAAACTTCAAGCAGTAAACTAAAAGTACAAATAAATCATTTAAGTATCTTTAAAACAAATGAACTAGGGGCGAAGTTGGCAGGATAGTGTATAAAAACTCTGACTGAGACAATGAGCTCTGACAACAAACACTGGGTTCACTTCACTTTCTGAATGTAATTTTTTTTTTTTTTTAATTGTTGCAGTGAAACAAATTTGTTAAAACAACATTTTAAAAAAGCAAATTAAAAATCTTTTTACACAACACACAACATGAGCAATGTAATAATGTACTTCTTTTAAGACAATGTTTTTAAATAAATATTTATACAAATGTTATGTAATTTTCCTCAGAAATATGATATAGCACATACAGTAAGTCGCAGTGTGTGTCTCCCATCGCAGCATTGCACGTACAGTACAGACCTGCTCTTCAATGGAGCAGCTCAACATCTGGGAGCATGATGTGTGTGACTGGCAAAAGGCTGCGGTCAAAGCAGCAATACACAAGCATCATTTCAAGGCCACAGACTATAAAAGAGTAATTTTTCCTATCTTGAAAGCCAGTGTTTGTTTTTCCTATCAGTCATCCTCATCTTCCTCATTCACCCATTCACAAACCTGCTGGTTTAAGGAAAAACTGCCCATCAGTGTTGCATTAAAAAGGTGCTGGAGTATTGATGCCTTGTGAATGGAAAAAGAAGGCAATGTTAATGTTATATACATCTTTTTTGAGATGCAATATAATATCTTTTAATTTATATCTACATATTATTTTTTCTTTACTAGTCCTCCTCCTCCCTTTTTTTTTTTTTTTACTGCTACCATGCAAACATATCATCTACAGTGTGTGCCTGTTGTAACACATAATAAGCACCAGTAACATGTTTCAGATTTTACTCCCTCCTACTATAAGAGTCTGCAGTGTTTGACATTACAGAAGAATTAAATTAGTTAAAAAAAAAATAAAGTTATGCGGTTTGTTGCATATTAATAACATTGTAGTTTCAAAAAAGTCCGTGCATCCTTACTCTTGTATCTGCATCAAGTATTTTTCTAAACGGAAGCTTTGAATGACATCAAAGTAAATGTGGGGTAGTAACGTAACATTCAAAGCGGTGAGGTCTGGTGCAACTCTCTGTTTTGCACAGACTCGCACCGTATTTAAGGAGTTAATATGGGTTAATGAGAACCGAATGAGCTGAGTCACGTCTACCAGACTTGGCCTCACACCCTTTAAAACCCACTTTGACAACCATTCAGCTTTGGCAGAATTTCAGTGTCTGTCTGTTCTTCTCACTCCGGAGGTGAGAGTGGGGTGAAAATCCACAAAAATCTCCCAGACGGTGCGTCTGCAGAGGATGCGGAGATGCTGAGGATCCTCAGCCAAGGAAAGCAGTCCCCGCTGTAGACCTGGAAGTCCTGTGTATGCAAACACATAAGCACTGAGCATTGTGTGAGCCGTGCACACTGATGAAACACAGGGAGAAAGTGGCATTCTTATGGTCAGTTGGTACGACTGAAGGATGAAGTTGTACAGGAAAGCAAAGAGAAGAGTTACCAGCGTTAGTAAATGTCACAGTGGTACGTTCTCTCTTTCAGAGTTCTGAATAATCCACTCAATAGCATCCCAACCCTACAGATTCACACAGAGAAAGAGAAGATTAAAGAGAGGACACCCAGAGACCGACAGGTGAACATCACTGGAAATATGAACTTTTAGCACAGACATGCAAAGAAATCATCAGCAATGTTTTCATCGTTTGAATCCGAGCTCGTCATCAGACCTACACGTCTTTATTTTGCGTTACCTTCCTGGCGTTAGCTGACATCCTCATGGCCATCATCCCCTCCAGGTAACTGCTTAGACTGACTCCCTTCACTGTAATGATGGCTTCCTGGGTCAGGACAGTACTGAGGAGGAGGAGGAGGAGGAGGAAGAGGAGGGAGAGGTGGTGTGATTACTCTAACATACCTGCAAGAACACATTCTGGTCCCTATCTCTCTGTGCACGATGTGAAACAGACTATGAATATACTCCCAAATGAAGTGCGAAGTGGAATAAAATGTACTTACACTTCAGGGTTGTCGGGGTGAGGTCTGTACAGAAGCCTCTCATCCACTGATATGAGGTTGGTGAGAGTAATCTGCAGGATGAAATACATTTGGATTTCCTTATCAAGTACATGAAGTCCCTGATTCAGATTTAATAACACAAAACGGTACATTTTTGAAGCACTGTGATGCGTTCGTTGTCGCAGTTTGTCCCGGAGCAGATGTGGATTTTCATGCTGCAATAACTCGTGCTGATGAACGTGAAAGGCTCAGTGTAATCTTACGTTTGTTGAACACAGCTCCATCTTCTTCTCGTCCGGGTCGACTATAGAGTGCTCCTTCACGTAGGTCTGCGTATGGTTGGTTCCCAGGATCTACACACAGAAAATATACACAGTATGGAAGGTGAACCATACTTGAACATCAATTGCTTGGACTCACGCTGCTGAAACCTCTGCAGGACCTCGGGGGCCACTTAAAATCCTCAGTCCTCTCCATGTGTACATGTTTCTGAGTGTCTGTACGTCTCCGTGTCTGTTGATGACTGACCGCTCGTACGATACCGGGTAGACCCCACTCTGTGCTGAGGAGTCTGTGGCTGTGAAGGCGTCCCTCTGGGTCCAGACTGCGGTCCAGCACGTCCACTCCGACCACGTTGGGGTTCATGGGATTGGGGTACTTCCTCATGGCAGCCTTGATCACCGTCTCCCAGGGGTAACTGGACACAAAGCAGAAGAAAATAACATGTATTTAACATGATTACAACAACTTTACAGCCATCAAAACCTTCCACTCTGTGCTTCTGGACAGCTGTGTTACTAATAGTCATCTTTGATCTGAAACAATAGGAAACATCTGCAGTGTTGTTAATGCTCATCTGGACTCACAACAGGCTTTTAATAGAGAGCAGGTGGAATTTAATAACCAGAAACGTGGAGTCAGGAGCTTCAGAGTTTAATGCGCCGGTTTAAACTTATTTAATCAAGCTGAAGGTATCATCATCATCATCATCATTAATCTGTCCCTGCAATCACAGGCCAGTTCAATCTACTTTATTCTGAACAAATAAACCTCGGACGGACCAACCTGAAAACATGCTCCGTGCTCCAAATCTTCATTTTCCCCCCAATGACAGTCTTGACCTTATCGCTGAAATAACAACCTCGCGCGATCCAAAACTACATCTCACCGGACCATCATCACATGAGGAACTAGCTCGAGTCCGGTGAGCAGAGAAGGGGGCCTTTGATGGACGCTCACCACCATCAGCGAGGTGACTCCAGGGGACACATCTCCGCTTTCCTTCGCATTTCAGCCTCGTGACAAGACTGCGCAAACCGCTCTGGTGATCTCTGAATCCCAGTAACAACAGAGGGTATATGTCATGGGCAGATTAGGACCGACAGCGAGGACAAGAGACAAGCCGGTGTATGAACGGAGCCACCAGGTGTCAAGCAGCACAGAGTGAGATACAGGATGCTGGTCAGGATTTTCAAAATAAAACCCTGCCATGGTTGAGATCATCCTCAGTCTTACAAAATGTCTGTTTGAACAGCTGGAGGTCAAACTTATCTTAATACTACACATTCTTCCAGTAAACAACAACCTACATTTGGGCATTTAATCAATTTCCTTAATTATGATCATTAACCATAATCATGGTTATAATGAGAACTTTAAAGCACTATGAAGCAATAGACTATGTCCTCTATCTATAGTACAGCGATACCGACTCGGTTTTACTGTGCTAAGCGCACTGGCAGCTGTCCACAGGGCAGCTTTTGCGCTTCCTGTCTCACTCGGTTGTGTCTCGCTAACTTGACGGAGCTGCTGGAGCTGCTGCTGCTGCTGCATCCGCCTCCGTTTGTGCGCATGCGCATAGCATCTTCCCATCATTTCCCCGACAAGTGGCAGTAAAAGGAGCCGAGCTGCGTCAAGCTGAGCAGACTCACCGTGAACCGGAGCGGACGTGAAGTGGTCAGGCTTTCAAATAAAAGACTGAAGCGTGCGAATACAAATAAAAATACAGTCAAAAGAATATAAGGCCAAGTGCTGCAGCAAAATCTTTTTTTTTTACTGTTACTCTTGTATACAGTCACTCAAAAACATGTTTTTTTCTAAATGCTTTTTTTTTTTTTTTTTTTTTAATGGATGTTTGGCTCTCACTGTACAGATTGACGTAGTTTATATGAAGTCTGAGTTTTGACAAAAAGAGGGAGATTCTTCATTTAAGTATTCATTTTCTTCATTTAAGTATTCATTTTCTCGGGGCTCACCTGATTTCTGAGTCGAAAGTGCGTCTCTATGAGCAAGATATGAGACAGCACAACTAGTTTCAAATTGGAGGGCTCTCTTGGTCCAATAAGCAACTTACACAAGTGTGATGTGGAAACTTGAAGCCTGTATTTCATACACACAATCAAGTGTTCAAAAATATTTACATATTCATATTTATTTATAAGTGAGGAGGCAAAGATATACATTTCTAACCAGTTGTCTTTTTAAATACTTTTTTTTAAAGGGAAAAAAAATGCATCACACACAAGTTATTATTTTTTAATACAAGTTTTTTATATATATTTTTTTATATACATGTTTAATTACACTTGGGGGTGATCCTTGGCCTGATCTGGCCTGAAAAGGTGTAAGAGGGAGCCTTTTGCATAGGGATTATAATGAAATGATTGACTACTGGTTATTATTTCAGTTATCTCATTTAATTATTCAATATGTCTAATATCATTTCCATAGTTGATTTTCGTTAATTCATCCACTATAAACTACCTATAAGGTTGTAAAAGTAAACATTCTGTAGTTTTTACGTTTTTTTTTTTCAAATTCTCCCGTGAAACAAGTAACTGATGCGTCTTAATTTGAAAGTCTGGCCGGAAGTGTAAGATATATTGCGTTTGCCTTGACGCCTGTGTTGTCGGGATCCGAGGAGCAATTCATTGAAGCAGACTCGCAGTGGAGGCTAGTGTGGTCCCCTAACGAGAAATTCGTGCCATCACCGTTCATCCAGCGGCCCGCTTGTTTCCCTCTGGATACCGAACATCGATCGGTTCATATAAAACCAGATCAGTCGATTAGAAGTCGGAATATCGCACATTGCATGACCTTGCATTGAATGTCATAATTTACGGATTTTTTTTTTTTTTTTTTTAAAGCACCGACACGGTAAGGTAATAAGCATCCTCACGGAGTAGAAGGCGAGACGAGTGTACAGACTGCTGTATCACGCATGCAGTGTTGAGTTTGAGAGCACCGGTTATCTGTGTTATATCTAAAGTGTTTTTTCTATTTTTTATAATGGCTGTAAATCGGAAACAGCTGAGGATTTATGAAAAATCTGATTGATAACGTGACCGCTCGTGCAGCCTATGGGCCTATAGGCTGCATGCTGCAGAACCCGAATTCGCCATCCCAATTAGGCTATTCAAAGCACATATTTTATCCTCAGCATTTTAGAGGTATGAACTGTGCCATTAAATGATATTTCAAACAGTGATTAATGCTTTATTCTCTGAACAGTTTATGCGGAGCGCGCGTGTAGGACCGTACGACAGATGCTGCAGCATCAGCGCTTGATCCGCTCCGGGCTGGAGTGGGAGAGGAGGAGGAGGAGGAGGGAGGGGAAGGGGGGGGTATCTTTTTAGGCTCATTAAATCACACCGTGCGACTGAACGTGCGCTCCGCTACTTATCAGTCTATGCGTCAGTCTGGCTCTCTATAGATGACCCATTTCAGGGTGAAAGTGGGGCACGAGGCAATCCCTGCTCTGGGTAGAAGGGCCACCAGGTTGGCTGTTGGTCGTGCTTCAAGCCAAAAAAAAAAAAAAAAAAAAAAATCTGCTGACACATGCGCTCTGCCGACCGGTGCTCCCTGCCTTTGTGCGCAATGGAGCCTATAGCCCATCTATCAAGGCCTCATGGGGCCACAGACTCCTATAGGCTCATAGCTGGCCTCTTGTTGGCCTCAATCTATTAATGGCTTCATACTTTTTATACACTGATTATTGTAGAATAATCTTTAAAAATGGAATCATACTATTCGGAGGTTTAAAGAAATAAACACAGACAAGGTGAAGATAACATCACTCTGACTCAGTAGATTTATTTCGCTCTCTTTACTAAATGCTGCTAAACACTGAGACTATAAAAGACCTCCACATTCACACCTGTCTGTTTAATTTCAGGTCATCGGCCACAACCATGGAGATTGTCACACATTTAATTAACGACACCATAGAGTTCTACAAATGGACCCTAACTATTGCAGGTAATACTCTTGAATACTTGGTGTAAGAGTAAGATCTATTTCAAGGAAATTGAAAACAGAGCACTTATTTTACAAGTGAGTAAATACACAATTTACCATGCATGCAGTTAAAGTGGCACAACAATGCTGAAAAATGGACGTATCGCAGTATATTTACTTTAATGTGTCCTGGTTTGTTTAAAGGCATTAATGTACCTCTTGTACTGGAGTCAAGCCAATAAAATATCAAAGCTTTAATTTAGATCCATCTGTTGCTGTGAGTCACATTAATGAAAATCTTTGTCATTTCAATCATCCGAAAGACAAGTTTGAATTACTATCACATCCATCACTGACCTCCAGACAGCTCACCTCATGACGATATCCACTACCTGCCCTCCCACTCAGCACCTGTTTTACCTGTGCTTCCCCTTAAAATAAACCGACACTGAACCGCGCACTGCGTCAGTGTAATGCAAACATGATGAATAGTTATGTAACACTCTGAGAACATCTGTCCCGCAGACAAGCGAGTGGAGAAATGGCCCCTGATGGACAACCCGCTGCCCACGCTGGCCATCAGCACCTCCTACCTGCTCTTCCTCTGGCTGGGGCCCAAATACATGAAGAACAGAGAGCCCTTGCAGCTCCGCAAAACCCTCATTGTCTACAACTTCAGCATGGTCTTCCTCAACTTCTTCATCTTCAAAGAGGTAGATCGCTCCACTGTTTAGATGTTCAGCTGTTTACCTGCAAGAGTCCAAAACCTGAAGTGAGTGAGTTAAATCTGTGGAAGTCTTCTCATCCCAGCCACAAATATGAGCAGAGGTTTCATCCTGTGGGTTTAAACCAACCTAATTACTCCGCCTTTTTCCTGCACTCCGTCTATGTTCCTCTCTCTGTCAATATTTGTCCTTTTATGTCAGTGATTCAATAAAGATACTCTTTGGTTTTTTTAGCTGTTCATGGCAGCGCGAGCGGCCCGATACAGTTACATCTGTCAACCTGTGGACTATTCAGATGACCCCAATGAAGTCAGGGTGAGTGTTTGGAGCTGAGACAGCATGCAGACGTTACACTGGCGCGCGTGCACGCAGGCACGCACATTCTCCCTTACATAAAACATTTACTGCAAAACACTGACCTCACCTGCCCTATTATGTAACGTACTTTCATACAGTTCATGTGGATGCAGTAGTTAGTTTCCACAAAGAAACAAAACACCTTATTTTAACAGATAGATTCAGATCTTTGTGCCATAGTGCTCCACTGTAACCAAATGATAAAGAAAGTCCATGTCAGCCTGCCAGGAAGCTTCAGTCTCTAGTGTTTAGAAACATGATCAGCTTCAATTCATTTGGATCGTCCTGTTATCCGAAAAACTGTGAGCTGGAGGGGGGGATGCGAATGGTGTTCAATTTCACCTTCCTTCCTGTTGCTCCATGACGTAGCCATTGACACAGAAACCAGGACGAGTAAGTCAGTTTTAGAGGTTAAAATGTCAAAGATTAAAGTAGAAGGGAAACACATGACTGTAGCTGCTGATTATATTTAAGGTGAGAAATCTGAATCCAATGTCTGCTTTCTTTTCTCATTCTCCATTTCTGTTTATGCTGCTTCACGCGCACCTCTTCCCACATCTCCCCTGTCCTGTCGGAGACAGGTGGCAGGAGCTCTGTGGTGGTATTTCATCTCGAAGGGAATTGAGTATCTGGACACGGTGTTTTTCATCCTGAGGAAAAAGTTCAACCAGGTTACCTTCCTGCACGTCTACCACCACTGCACCATGTTCACGCTCTGGTGGATTGGCATCAAATGGGTGGCAGGAGGACAGTGTGAGTAGCTCGTGCTACAGCAGATGTTAACATGGTTTATGCCTTTTCCTAAAGAGATATATTGAACCATTCGCTCTTAAATTTAAAATTGTTGTGCTCTTTACCCCATTTCCTAGCCAATTAACTATTAACCCTTCTATGTATATTATATATAGCTTAGAAATTCTTCATACTGAATGCAGTATGTAATGTAAGTAAGTAAGTAATGCTGCTTGCATGGCTGCAAGCAGCTCTGTAAGGCTTTACTCTTACACCGCAGTGCTTTGAGCTGCATGCTAACGCTAGCAGAGCAGCATGCTCATTATGACAATAATAATTTACTGAGGTATAATCTCTACCATGCTCTCCATATTAGCATAGCAAAATTGAGACTTGACGAGGATTCCAGATCAAAAGTTGGGGCAGCCAGAGGCAGAGATGATTGTCTGCACCAGATATCATGACAATCCATCAAACAGTAATTTAGACATGACAGTGAAAACCACAAATGCATATACACAGTATGTATGTACAGTATGCTCAGGGCACCATGAGTGTCATTACAAAATGTCATTGTAATCCATCCAACAGTTTTTGAGACACTGACCGACTGACACCTTCTTCCCTGGAGTGACACCTGCTTGCATGTCAAATAAGAAACCAACATTATTTTCTATTTACGTTGTCCAAAGAAAACGGGACTTTCTTAAGACATTTTATCTCTAATCTGAAAGTCTTTGTCAGTTCAGAATCTTCACAGACTCTATTATTGTTTTTGTTTTTTTAAATACGATGAAGAAATCAAGTACTGATCTGAAACGTGTGACTTGTGTAAGCTTCAAAACAGTATTCTTGCTCTACAAATAGCATGACGAAATAAATATCACTGCTTTCTTCTACTTGCAGCATTCTTCGGTGCACACATGAACGCAATGATCCATGTCTTGATGTATCTGTATTATGGCCTGGCCTCCTGTGGACCTAAGATTCAAAAGTACCTGTGGTGGAAGAAGTACTTGACCATCATCCAGATGGTAATATATCACTGCCCTCTGTAGCTGATTTCTTATGATTTATGTTCATTTAAAACAGTTCAGATGGTTAATCTTTCTGAATATCAAACTGAAACCGTGAACCTCACACTGAAAGGCATTAAAAAGCTGTGAAGCCATTATGCGTGAAATAACATGGCTTTGTTTCTCCCGTGTCTCAGATTCAGTTCCACGTCACCATCGGCCACACGGCCTTGTCGCTCTATGTCAACTGCGACTTCCCCCACTGGATGCACTACTCCCTCATCTGCTACGCCATCACCTTCATCATCCTGTTCGGAAACTTCTACTACCAGACCTACCGCCGGCAGCAGCCCGCGCGACGCGAGGCCTCCTCCTCCTCCTCCTCCAAAGCCAGCAAGGCTCTCTCTAACGGCACCCTCAACGGGTTAAGCAAAGCCGCCAACGGAGCAGTGCTGGTGGGGAGCAAAGAGGAGAAGCCCCAGGAGAACTCCGGGAGGAGAAAGAGGAAAGGACGAGCCAAAAGAGATTAAAGGAAGCCGGAGGGGTTCAGGTGAGGTGGGGCCTTGCTTTGGCTTCTAGGTTGATAGTGCTAAAACATGAAAGACTTAATTTGAGGAATATTTTAGAGGGATGGATGTGTTCTGGTGTGATGTGTTTATTTAAGCCATGATCTGAGTTGTTGTAGATAAAATATGAGAGGCTTTTGTTGAGAGAGGATCGTTCTGTTAGTAAAAGGTGTCAAAGGTCCCACCTAAGATGACCATTATAACAACTAACCCAAAATACAATAATGTCTAGTTTGGGATTTGTATTCCTTCTCTTTATTGTGGTGCCAAGTACAGTAGATCTGCTTCAAAAAGTGACTTACAGCCACTAAAAACTGGACCTGAAAAGGTTCATTTGGCATGCTGGGAAAGCTACATCAAATACACCTGAGCTGCTTTAAAAAGATGATGTACCGTTGATATCAGCAAACACTGCTGTATTGAGACAGGAATACACATTATAACACGCGCACAAACATCTCAATTTATATATTCGTTTTTGTTGTTCAGCTGTACAGATATAAAACTGGCGATAATGAACTCTATCATGTCATTTTGTTGCTGTTACATGAGCGACTTTACGTTTACAATTCCTGTCTACTGATACCAACACCTCTGTAGTTATCAACCCATTTGTGCAGATGAAATTCTCTGCTTTATTCCTGTTTATTTTGAGACGTGGACTCTCACTTTAAAGCTGTGATCCATTAGTGCAGTTATTATCTAAAGAAGGAAAACAGATCCATATCCAGAGGTAAAGTGTACATAGAAATAGAGAAATAAATTTCCAGCCCTTTGAGACGTGGATGGTGTCGCTCCATCGCTGTTTTAAGATGGAATAATCATCAACTTTAGCTCACAGGGGTGAAATTTAGATTGTTTTTTTATTTCTGTACACAGCCACAACCCATTTTGTATATTATACTTGTATGTAACGTGATGAAATGTGACAGTATAATCCAGAGAAATGATGGAAATGATCATTAGCTCAGTGTTTCCCTCTGACAGCGAGGCTCGTGGAAATTTGTCTTTGCAGATGTTTACCTGTCTTTTTATATTATATCCTCTCTGACGTTGTCGTTTGTCTTAGACGCTGGTGAAAACGTTGTGTGCCGAACAAAGACGCGGTTTTGTTCTGGGCTCCCTTTTTATATTCATGGGAAATTACAGCTTACAGCCACTTTATATTATCATGTTAAGTAAACCTTCTTTTAGCACTGTTTTCTTTAAGTGAAATATCTACATAGTCAATCAAATAGCTTTTTGCATCCAAGCTTTCAGGCCTAATTTATGTCCTGAGCCAGCTTGAATGTAAATTTATCAGGGGACAGATTTGGATTAGAAAAGACAAAGGTTATGATTTCTATACAAGAAGAGCTGGTGAACCTATAGTGACTGTGTATGTTATACCACTATGAAGAATACCTTCGCTCTGCCTGTAGTATATGGAGTATAAATCAATGATCGGCTCTATATCAGCAAATCCTGTTTCATATCATCCATCTTCCAATGCATTTTGATGTTATTTATTGGTTTTATTTATTGTTATGTAAATACAGGTTTCCATCTAGCTGAAACTGCTTGTTTGTGTATTTGTCTTCTTTTTGTGTTGTACATATTACATTGTGATATTTTGTACACTGCGCATTTGGAAATGTTCCCAGCTTGTTAGCTTGGACATTTATATGTCCACATTGCTTCTGTGTTTTCTTTTCTTTTGTTTTCTTTTTCAGTATCATAACTTTGAACTCTCTTCAACTCAAATTAAACTGAATGCCTGTACAAATGCTGACTTCCTATTAACTGTCTACTTTGTGATGTTGTAAATGTCATTGTGTGTTTTTAACAAGGATATCCATACTTTTTTACAACACTCTCTACTACAAGACTGCTAATGACTTGGCTCCTCAGCAATAGTGAATTTCAAGATTTCCAACGGTAGGGGGCACCATGGTCACATCAGAGTATATGAGCATCAGGTATTAAACAGTACTATCACTATGTTCCCCACGTTTCAGACCAACTTCTGTAATTATGGAAGTAACTTCTCCAGATAAAAGACCTCTATCAAGTTTTATGATAAGAGGAGAACAATATTATCACTCTTAACTTTTTAATAGACATTGGTGAATATTAAACTTCAATTCCCAGTTATCACTTTGTATGGGTGCATTATAAAACCCCATTTTGCAATACAATGTTTCTTAGCTCTATTATCTGTAAAATGGGCTAAAACCCAGTGCTGGAAAGTAACTAAGTATATTTACTCAACTAAGAAACTTAAGTACTTGCATTGTACTAGAGTATCTCCTGTCTGCCACTGTATATTTCTACTCCCAACACAAGATAGAAATGTACTTTTTACTCTTTTACATACAAATGCATGATCAACATATTGCATGATGTGATGATATAAATTTAACTCCCCACCACACACAGTATTATGTTGTTCAAGCGAGTTACACCGTAATCATAAACATTAAAACACTGCTTGCATGTTAAATGCTACAGCAATAATAATCAAACAGTTCATCAGTACTGGGTGGGGTCACATCTGGCTTTTTTTTATTTTTTATATCATGTATTGCTTATCTGATTTAAAATAACTGTAACTGATACAATCATATTGGTTGACAAAAAAAGGGGGAAAAAAACCCTATAAAACCTAAAAAATTAGAATTTTTTATGACTGCTCAATTCATGTTAAATTCTCCTCCCATTTTGACAATTTTAGACAAAGGTTTCCATGGTGACTGTATACAGCAGCTGTCTGATGCACCCCCCTACCCACTCATCCTCCCAAACCCCTCCCAACCCCAACCACTCCTCCAGCTTCTTCTTGGTGAATCAGCCGGCGTCCATGTGGGAAAGAGCACCAGTGCAATAAACTATTAAACAGGGTTTTAGTGCTTGTGTGTGCATGTGTGAGTTTGTGGATTCGTGAGTGGATATTTTGTGTTTATGTGTAAGTTTCTATGCGAGTGCACGCCCCCCGCACCCATGCAGAGTTTATGAGTGGGAGGCCTCCACCAGCAGAGGGGTATTAAATGGATGATGTTTGTGTTATTCCTCAAATCCAGAGCAATAATTTCACAACTCAGTAACAGAAACCCATAACCACATCAACAGGCTTGTTCTTGGATGGTGGCTCCATGTCCTGACAGTGTCTTTCAACCTTTTCCTAACAGTGTGTTGTGCTGGACAAACACATCTCTGTGGCATTAAGAGTGTGAAGAAGAGGTTTCTAAGAACAAATGCTTTATAGCTACTTGAATGAATTACAGGCTGTGAAATATCTTTCAAATACCTGCAGATTAATACAGTTTATTTTGTCTGATATTATCTGAATATCTATTATACTAAGGATTCTTTTAGCAGATTCTTAAATGCCTTGCATGGGTTCCTAAATAGCAAGCCAAAACACATCTTTTTAAATGGATGCAATTGCACATTTAGCCTGCTCAGCAATCTTGGCCCTCTATGTCTGTTAATGTGTCATGTGATGGTTTTAACTGGCATTAGCATAACCTTATTAATGTGTGACTTTTCAATTTCATGTCAATCTAATGCTTTCATTCAAATGTTGGTCTGGAAGGAAAACAAAATGACCCTACTCCTTCCTCTGTCTCCACACAGAACATGGAAACATAATAATAAATACAAAGCCACAGCTAGATACTGTGTGCAGAACATCAGTGTGTAAAACACACAATACACTACTCACAGCATATGAGTGCATCAGCATGTATAATGTATGTGTCAGTGTGACTGTATCCGTGCAGGCTTGCCACTCCATTCAGTGAGGTCCCCTGTGGATTTCATAGCAAAGTAACACTTTCCCTCCCTGTCAGAAGCTCAGTTGATATCTGGAACACACCAACTGAGACCGGAGACAGGCATGCTTTTTATGCCTTGCTGGAGAAATGGATTGCACCCATGACGTATGAGGCCCAAACTTCCAAAACCTCTCAGCTGCTTACCTGTCAGAAAAAAAGGGTTTAAAAAAGCATTATATTTTAAAAGAATTATAATTAAGAAATTAATGAAGCAATGCAAAATGTATATTTATATGTCTTTTCTTATGTACAAACTGTCTCTTTTTTTTTGTTGCAAAAAATGTTTTTGTTTACACTGTATTTTAAGGCCAAATATAATCCAATTAATGGCATGGAAAATTTTGTGTGGATCCCATTTCTCTTATTCACAGTCAAAATTAATTATGGTCATTATGATAATGTTTCAAATGTGGGCAGGATTAACTGAAACTACAACATGAGACTGCAGATTACTGCTGATAATGTCAAACAGTGATGAGTGCACCGCCTGGGATGTCTGTCTACACACAGTGTTTCTGTGATGATCTGGGGTAAGGGTGGCTGTGAATAATAGAGGAAGTCAGGATCAGAGCGAGACTTGGATATGTGAGATGAATGAGGGTGTTATTTTTAGATGGATGTTCATCAGGGCCTCTCTCTCCCTCACTCTCCCTCTCAGTCCTCTCATAGCCTGTCCTGATAGCAACTCTTGTGCTCCCACAAGAGCTAGTAGCGAAAGACTTAAGAATATGGACACATAAAAAAAGAGCAAACCAGTGACAGTATTGGTTGTAATTTAAATGTCCTGTTATCACTACAGAAAAGGTCAATTTTAATTAGTCATCCAATCATGTATAACGTGTTTAACAAGTTAATATTTCTGCTGGTAGCAGGACTTGTTTATGACACAAATTGATTCACAATAAATATGTTTTCATCTAAAGATTCAATGTAAAATATGGAAGCTATCAAAGTGTGGAAGGATTCAACATTTTATGGGGATTAAATAAACTGAAATCTTCTCAGATCATGATATGATTCCTTCTTAACCAACTATCACCTTCTTTTGTTTTACTTTAGACAAGGCAGAGTCCAGTCATCTTGACTCAGACTATGAGCCTCCATGATGCAGACATCTGTCACTTTAATGCAAGCAAATGATTGAATAGTCCTGGGGCACAATAAGGGCGGTCGAGGTGGGGGAAGTGGTGAATGCATGTATATGTCACGTGAAAGGGAGTGTAAGACCCCAAACATCTGTTATCCTATTCAGAGGAAATAGATCTTTGTTCTTGCCCAAAGCTGGCTGATTGGCTGCTGCAGCATTTTGTCTGATAATCAAACTGTGATTACAATAGAGAGCCGTCTTGCTTTTGAGCAGATTGAGGTATAGTGCTGTAAAAGCCAGCAGTGACAGAAGCAAATGGATTGCACAGAGGTAAAGGAGGCCAAGAGCTGTGGTTACTGAAGCCTTGACTGAAGCTAAAACTCATGCCATAAAACTTTCAGAGCAGAGCAAAGCCAAGCTTTCAATCCAAGTCAATCCCTGGCACTTCCTGTGCTTGTTATTTTATGCACATAGAGGTGATGCAAACAACACCAGTCCTGCTCCTTTGCTGTGTATCTGTAAACAATCTTATACTACTTCTGATGTGTGTGCTTTTTATCATTACATATAAGGGAGCTGTTGGCACAAGGCCAAGAATTAAAATCTTCAAATGACTGGTCGGATGAGTCAGGCCCTGCATGGTCCAATACAGTACAATATAACTCGATCATATTGGAGATGCCTTGAGTTCACGAGGAGCCCGAGGGAGTCTGTCCTGTTTCCAAGCAGAATAAATGGTCCTAAGTAACCATTTCCACTGGAAAAAAAAACTCACACTAACCTGTTTTCAAATCAAATCTTTCTAATTTCCTGTTTTCATATAATGACATCACAGATTCAGAGAAATGCGGAGAGAAATGAATGGCATACACAAATCCAAATTAAATTTCTTATGTATCCCCTGACAATATTAAGTAAGGCCTACAGTCTCCCCTCTGTAAAGACTAAATGTTTTTCCTACTCGGTATGGAAACATTTTTGTGATTTTGAAAAAAATAAATAAACATGAGAGGATAACACAGCAACAGCCATGAATCCCAAGGAGCTACCAAAGTTTTTAATGTTTGTAAATACAACCTCAGCGTCCATGACTGAATGACATGGATGTCGGACTTGTGATCACCGACCCAAAGTCTAATAATTTAAGTCTAAATATAAGCAAACAACAGAATATGTTTCAATCTTTTCATGTACGCTTGGTAAAACTTTTTCAAACTATACTATCTAACTATATGTTATGACAAGGACAAGCAGGACATACACAGAAAGATCATGCATTATGGTCAAATTTAAATGCTGACAGAAAACCTTCAATTCTATATAAACATGCTGTACTTGCTCTTGCTCAATGCCAGCTGTCACATATTGTCCATTGAGTTTTCAGTTATAATTTCTGGCATAAAGTGAATTGCTGTAGGTGCACCTCTTGCTTGAAGTGGAAAAGTTAAGTGCATGTACATCCCTAATTCTTACGTGTGCATAGGACCATATCAGAAAACTATTAAGTAGCCCACTACATTTAAATGTTTTCAGTGAATAGAAGATAGTAGGAGATAATTGCTGATGTTCACAACAACAATTTCAGTTAAAGAGTAACAAGACAAAGTGAAATCTGATTTGGCTGAATTGTGCACAAACTGCCAAAGGGTTATTAATTTGAAATGAAAACAGGAAGCCGGTTGACAAATGGGAAGTATCATCTGATTGAATATTTGATGGTAGTTTAAATTCAGCAGCACTAAACATTCACGGGAAAACAAATAGCATATTCATAACAAATACGATGTTAACATACCTACAGAAATGACACCAATATGTTCTGCTGTTAGACTGAATTGAAGCCACAGATGTTTTCGCTCTGTTACTAGTGGTAGTGACCCAACTCTTAGCTCGATGCTCCATGTCTTTATTTAATGCTGGTTGGGGGTAGGAATTCACTTCCAACACTCTACTGTGTCATTGTGTGACTCCAGGGGCCACCTACCTATTTTCAAACTGCGAAAATTGGCGGTTAAGGAAATTACCATCAACATAGGGAATGTGCAAATGTCAGCTGTACAGGTCCATACAAAAGTGTTACTTCTTCACCAAGCACCCCTTCACTGTTGCATGGATGGAAGCCATAAGTGTGGTCATTGTGTTCGTGAAAGAGGGAGGCACAAAAACTCGTTCATTTTTCGGAAAGTGAGCAGACAAAGGCTTGCAGATATTTTGGCTGGTGATGCATTAAAGTATTGCAGTCGTGTGTTCCGGTAAGCGCAGAGCGGCCCGTGCGACTTGAGACAACACTACCCTGTTGAAATTCACACAATACAAGCAATTTACCATAGTACACATAGTTATGGAGCTTACTAATGGAAGTACGTATAATGCAGGGCCATGCATACTACTGAGCATTTTGGAAAGGGGGGGGGGTATTATAAAGTTTCAGGGTTTAATTGAAGTCCATATCCAAGGGCAATTCAAACGACTGAACACAAGGTGTGTTTAACGTTGCGAGTGCCTGCGTCCAATCATTGTTCAGAGAGACGCGTACAGAAAGAGAGGGCAGTCCGGTCTGTGCAACCTGTTTTCTTCCAATGAGAGCAGCCTGCTGCGTGCAGCGCTCATTTCCGTGCAGCCCCGGCCCTCCCAGCGATGATGTAATGTCATGAATATTGAAACAGGTTGCTTGGTGGTCGGGAGGCGCTCGAGTCAGCATCTATTCTGCCTCCCCATCACCACTACCCTTTCAGCATCCGACAAAAACACAGAAAACGGTAAGAAATGCATTTGGGGGTTATTTATTTCCACGTGGTAATGACTTCTCTTGGAGCACACAGGCGTGTTTTAGATGAATGTGACAGCAGTAACCTGTATGAAGGGCGAATGTCTGATTATGATCCACATTATGTTCTCTAGCCATCTGTCAGGCCTCTAAGGTGGGATTTACTTTCGCTGCTCCCACATGTTAATTTGTACAAGATAATAAATTCGTCTACATTGAATTGCGCTTTTTTCTTTGTTAATGTTATTCAGTTAGTTAAGCTCAATGACCGACAGTTGATTCTTGGTGCTTTTAAAACCAAAGCAACAAAATAAAAATGCAGAAACTGCCAACACGTGGGCAGCTGGATAAAAAGACGTTTTGTTTGTTGCTTTAGACACTTTTGTTTCATCCATTTGAGTCATCGGGCATGTTGGATGTAAGATGATGGCTGACAGGAAACGGCTGTAAGTCTGGATGCCTCTCTTTTAGTATCAAGTGTCTGGTTCATCCTTTGTTTCTGTTGGATGGGTCCGGTCGGGGTTCATATCAGGAGCCACAGAACCGGTGTTTTCAGCTGTTAACAGGCAGCACTGTTTAATTGGCTGGCTGCTGCTTGAAGTTTGATAGCCAATGACATTACCTTGTCTTTTGCTTGCTCTCTTTCTCGCCCACTGCCCACCCTTTGGGCGCATATGACGCGAATGTGGATTGTCTAATTACCCGAGCTGCTGCTGATCTCACACACATCTCATTACACAAGGGCTGACGGCCGACTGCACAATCTCTGGTGGATATCTCTGCACTGACATTGTACCTAATTAGGCTTTGTAAAATTGCTTGTTTTCCCATTTCTTTTTACTTTAAGCTTTAATCAGTGACAGAAACTTGGATTATATTTGATCGACCTGTAGAGCAGTGTCACCCTCTCCACGTTTTGCAGCGTTTATACCTGAAAAGCTAATTGTTTTCCAGCTGCAGGGATATTGGTGAAGGGGATGGATGTTGTCGAAGATGAGCTGAGCCTCTGACACCATGATGAACCCATCATCTGCCGACTCGCCGCGGCAGCCAGACAATAGCAGCCGGAAGCAGCAGCAGCAGCAGCGATCGTCGTCTCCGGCCGGGCTGAAAGACACTGGATCTAAAAGTACTCAGAAGGGCAGCAACTCGTCAAAGCCCATCACGTCAAAGCAAGCAGGAGGGGGAGGGAGAAGTAGCCGAGGTCATTCCCCCGTTTCCACAGGCAGGGAGCGGCAGGCCGGAGGCGCTCCTGCCGTCAGAGGCGCGGCTGCTGTCCAGGCTGCTGGTGCTGAAAGCCCGACGCTGAGCAGGCCCGCGGCGGCGGCGGCAGACAGAGGCGCCGAGGACTCCCCCCGCCTCGTCGCTGATGCTCCTTCGCCCTCGAGAGCAGATCCGAACCGGGTTGTCTCCGACCAGCCCTGCGCATCCAAATCCCCCAAACTGCGGAGCAAAAACCCAAGAGGAGGAGAGGCCGCCGCGGCTACAAGTAGCAGCAAGAAGAGCTCCAAAAGCACGGTCGGCTGCGGACCCGGTTTCTGGAAGGAGGGATGTTTGCAGTCCGAGCTAATACAGTTTCACTTGAATAAGAGCTTGGGAAAGAAAGGGACAAAGATGCAGACGAAATCAGCATCTCCACCGGCGTCAGAGCCGGAGCTGTCCCCCGAACCTCAACAACCGGCTCTGCAGCCAGACCAGAGACTGCAAGATGAGATCGAGAGGCTGGAGGATGAAAACGATGACCTCAAGGTAAACTGATTCGGATATGATTCAAGCTTGACAGTTCATTTAAAAGGTAATTTCAGTGTAGTTGTACCTGTTGTATTTGCCTGCAGGGTGTATGGTAGCCTAGTTATAGTGCTAGTGAAGAATATATTTTTGAGAGGGCCTGATAATTTTGTGGACAGATGCAGGGTTTAACAATTTTGGGATGCATTTTATTTTGCTAGAATGAAATCGAGGAGATGCGGGCAGAGATGGATGAGATGCGGGACACCTTCTACGAAGAAGATGCCTGCCAGCTGCATGACATGCGCAGAGAGCTGGAGAGAGCCAACAAGAACTGTCGGATCCTCCAGTATCGGCTAAAGAAGGCTGAGAGAAAGAGGCTTAGGTTCACAGAAACCGGCCAAGTGGATGGAGAGCTGCTTAGAAGTCTGGAGCAAGACCTTAAGGTGCGCCTGTGGAGAGTCGACCATCATCCCCCTGTATATTCAGGATCAATAACCATCAGTGTAACTCCCTTCTTTCCTTCTTTCTCTGTTTATTTTGTTTTGGCTCCTGTTCCAGGTAGCGAAGGATGTGTCTGTGCGCTTGCACCATGAGCTGGAAAATGTGGAGGAGAAGAGGACAAAGACGGAGGAGGAGAATGAGAAGCTGAGGCAGCAGCTGATAGAGGTGGAGATCACCAAACAGGCCCTGCAAAATGAACTCGAGAAAGCCAAAGAGGTGAGAGGCACCTTCTGTGACACTTATCCAATGCAAATTGTTGTCTGAAGCCTAGAAGTTAGGTTGATAATATGAAATGCCATTTGAGATCTACTATTACTGAAAGGTGGGTGAACAGTGCAGTGTTTGTAAGACAGTAATGGTGGTCAGTCTCTGACAAATACAACTGTCAATGTTTACAATATACTACATAATTCTATATCAGACTTTCTAAACTGTGTTTCTGCAAATAGCTGTAAAAAAGTTATTGTTTTAAAAAACAACAACATACAGGCTGAAGACATACTTAACAGCCGATATTTGCGGTGATGGTTTGACTATGGACTCAAATTGGAAATAATTTCCATAATACAGATGGAAAAAGTAAATGTAAAACAAACCTCAAGTTGTAGATAAGTCTGGTTAAGCACAACATCAGAAAACCAGTGTCCTGTTCACTGCCAATGGAGCAGCCCCCACTGCCCTGCAGTAACATCACAGATTTGTGTCTTAACGTCCTTTTACATTTTGTGAGATACACAAATGTGATTCTTTTCTGGGGTTGTATTTCACTTAAAGGCTCTAAAATAACACTTTCACTGAGAGCACCTCTGATTTGCATTTGAATATTTTACCAGAAGTGTTCTTGAGGGTGAGTTTAAGCAGTCCTGTTTTTCCATTAGTGAGCCTTCGGTGTTCCATAAATCTGGATGATATCACTGCCTTTAGTAAGAAAACAGCAAGCGAGTGATGATGATGATGATGATGATGTAACCACTGTTTCCTGCAGCTCTCACTAAAAAGAAAAGGAAGCAAGGATGGGCAGAAAGCTGAAAGAAAGACTCCACAGACCCCAATCGAGGTGAGTCAGCATTTACATTATTAAATTATGAAGGTATAGGCTTAATAATGAGGTTATTTTCCAATGCAATTTCCAAATGAAAACAAAATGTAATATGCAGAACTGGGCATCAGAGAGTCATAATTTAAAGCAGGCGAAAGTAAGATGGAAAAACATGAGCATCACCACATTACTCCACTACAATGTATGCTGAGGCAATTAATTATTTCCAGGAATGTAAGCTTTTTAAACAAGTTACCAATTGATTACACAAGAAAAGTTTGTCTGAAAATACAGTTTGCACTCAAAACACTGAAACCACTGTACAAAAAAAAAATAAAAAATGTTCACTCTTCACAGGAGGACAATGAGGATCTAAAATGCCAGTTAGCCTTCATCAAGGAGGAAGCCATCTTGATGAGGAAAAAGATGGCAAAGATTGACAAAGAGAAGGATCGACTCGAGCAGGAGCTGCAGAAGTACCGATCCTTCTACGGGGACGTGGACAGCCCTCTGTCTAAAGGTGAGGCCGGAGGGCCTCCCACCACCCGAGAGTCTGAGCTGAAGCTCCGCTTACGCCTGGTGGAGGAGGAGGCTAACATCTTGGGGAGGAAGATTGTAGAGTTGGAGGTGGAGAACAGGGGGCTGAAGGCGGAGCTGGACGACATGAGGGAGGAAAGGTACTTTGCACTTATTCATTCAAATCTTGAGGAATAAACTAGTACCAAGCTGGCAGAAATGTGATAGCTTTTATGGAGTGAAAAACATCATATTCCCACACTGTGGAGAATGAAATCTGCAATTTGTGACACAGAAAGTAACTGAAACCTTTGTTTTTTGAAGAACTAGAAAAGATTTGGGTCAGCAAACCACATGTCATAGTTATCAGTGCTTCTTTTCTCTGTTTTCCTAGTCTGGCGGCATCAGGACTGGATGGCTCGAGCAGTGGAGGTCAACAGAGCCGAGAGCAGGGCGAGGCGCTGTCGGAGCTGAGGCAGCAGCTTCAGCTGGTGGAGGATGAGGCTGAACTTCTCCGCAGGAATTTAGCAGATGTAGAGGAAGAGAACAAAAAGGTGGGTGGTGTAGACTTTCTATAAAAAATAAAAAAATCACCTAAGAGTTCTTTCTTTTGAGTCAAGAAGAAACTAGTTTTGACTACGCAAAGTCACTGCTTTAAAAGTACAAGTTATAAAATGTATAAAATGCCCCATACAGTTTTTCTGTCTGAAAAACTTTAAATAATTTCCATCGCAAATGCAGCAGACTGATAGTTTATGCGCCCAGTTTTATCTCTGCTACACAACACTGCTTTAATTTTAGCAATGTGAGATGTTACGTGTCTCCTCTTTCCTATTTGTTGCTATTTCTGGTATCATCAGTGACTTTGAAGCATTGAAGCTGTCTGCTATCTGAATTCATACTAAACAAACATGGGAATAAGACTCAGTTTCATCTTCAGGTGACAAATGAGCTCAATAAACTTAAATACAAGGCTGGATCCCATGAACCTGGATCAAGACATGGAGGAGGTTTGTTTGTTTTTAATCTCTCAATAAGTTGTTGTTGCACGTAATAGAACAGCACTGCAGAGAAAGGGAAGGATATCTCTCCTTTTACAGCTTAAAAATGTGTTTCATAAAACCTCCAGGATATGCGCATTAAAGTCTAATTTGTGGAGGTGTTCCACTTTTCCTTGTTGCCTCATTTCAACCCAAGGAGGAGCTGACCCTGCTAAACTGGAGGCCCTCCAGGAGGAGCTGAAAGCAGCACGTCTGCAGATCAATGAACTGAGCGGCAAAGTCATGCAGCTCCAGTACGAGAACCGCGTGTTGCTCTCCAACATGCAGCGCTATGACCTGGCCTCCCACTTGGGCATCCGCAGCAGCCCCCGGGACAGTGACGCGGAGAGCGACGGAGGGCGGGACGACGACACGCCCTCGGCCTCTGCTTCCTCCCCTCGCCTCCTCCCGCCCCACCGCAAGCGCGAGGGCCCCATTGGAGGGGAGAGTGACTCGGACGAGGTGAGGAACATCCGCTGCCTCACCCCGACGCGCTCCCTTTACTCACCAGTAGATAGCCGTTTTTTATCCAGAAGCCTGAAGGACCGACAACAGATGATAGACATCCGCATCGAGGCGGAGAGGCTGGGTCGGACCATCGATAGGCTCATCACTGACACCAGCACTATCATCGCTGAGGCCCGAGTATACGTCAACACTGGGGAGCTGTTTGCAAGACTGGATGAGGATGAGGAGGGTGGCAGGTAATTAATACACAAAGAAGTATTATAAATGATCTCTCCGCTGTTATTGTATTGTGCAAACCTTGCATTCTAATTTGCATGATTTTTCAAATAGGATCAGAGAGCATGAGCTGCTGTATCGTATCAACGCCCAGATGAAGGCCTTCAGGAAGGAGTTGCAGAGCTTCATAGACCGGCTGGAGGTCCCCAAACAGGACGACAAACAAACAGAGGAGCCACTGTCTGTAAGCTGTGCAATCGCACAAGTGACGGTCCATTTCATGTTGTCTTAACATGCACTTTTCTTCTTCTGACCGCTTGTTATTCTGCTCTTCCCTTCCACCACCCCCCTTTTCATTTAACTGTCATCCATCCAGATGTTTCAGCCCATTATTTTGCTGATCCTCATTCTTGTTCTGTTCTCTTCACTCTCTTACGCCACCATTTTTAAATTGGTATTTCTTTTCACCCTGTTCTTTGTTCTGTGAAGCACATGTTCAGTATCATATTATATATATTTTTCATTGTTTCCTTTTTTTTTCTACTTATTCATTCATTTCAATTTTGTTATGTTGAACACATCACATTAAGGTCACTCAAGGTACAGGACATTATCATATTCCAAGTATGACTCAAGCCACTCAGATGCTTTCAACCTTTATTGGAGACTACACACCTTGGAGCGAGTTAGGTGAGTATGTCATTAAATTCTCTGTGTTTTCAGTTGCTCTGCCGAAGGTAAATTTCTTCTCAGGACTGTGTGGGCAGGTATAGGCTGTGTTTGATTGACATGTCTCACTTTCCTGTTAATTAGGGTAGGACAATTAATTTAGCTTTAAAAATGCTGTGGAAACGCTTTCGCCGATGTTGGTAAGTGCAAAGAACCGATAATGTCGAGGTGCTAAAAAAAAAAAACCCTTTTCTGTTGCTTTTGCACCAATTTATTATTGCCTACAGTTTGAAATGTCTGTAAATTCAAAAGTTTATATGATTTTCTTGACCAATCCAACTTTTACTTTGTATGTGTACATTTTTCATGTGACCACAGCAATAATCAAATCCATGAGGAGTACTTTGTAAATACTGAAGTTTGTGTACACACAGACCACACACACACACACTCCCACAATAACATTGACACTCAAACTGTCTGACAAACAAACATGATGTTTATGGATCTTGGGTAACTGTACTGAATCATGACAAAATGTCAACTGTAACAAATCATCCAGACAGCCGTGGGCGACATGATGTGGGCATCGTACCCACATTTAGATTGTGCTTATGTGACTTTCAGGGTTGTGTAAAAAAAAAAAAAAAGGTCCTGAGGTGGGTCAGAAAAATCAAGCCAAAGGTTTTTCCTATGAAGGATCTGTTTAAACCAGCGGACATGACCACCGTGCAGGACCGGGGTGGGGGTGGGGGGGACCGGCCCGTCCACTTCTTTCATCCCACCGGTGGGATGTTTTACGTCACATATTAGGGCCAGCTGTGGAGGGAGAGAGAGAGAGAGAGAGAGAGAGAGGGAGGGGGAGGAGGGGGGGAGAAAGAGAGAGAAAGGGACATTTTATTCCAGTTAATGAAAGCATCGTTTCAGCTGCAGGCTCTCGCTCTCCAGTTGTTTTTGACTAACCTCTGCAGTCCTCTTCAGACAGTATTTCAGCTGAAATGCATCCTCCCGAAGCTGCTGATGAATGAGGACATTCATTACAATATTATAAGAGCAGGTAAGGGTCCGGTGTTCAGTCAAATGACACGTGCTGCGCAGTTGTTGTTGTTGGTTGTTTTTTTTGTGTGTGCGCTTGAGCGGAACATTTGACAGACAGACGTTTAAAAAAAGAGGTCAACGTTACCTCTAACTCGCGTTACTTCTACTTACCCTGCTCGTTACTCCGCTGCAGTAACGACGGGACGAGTTACTTTCTCAGGCCCTGCGTTACAACCAGTGGACCTGTAGTTGCTAGCCACCTTTGTGCTATCTCTCGGTCCGGATCAACACACTCCGACCCGCCGTCGCTCCCCTCGTGGTAGTCGTCCCCCTTCGTGCTCGATGAGACACGGCGGGAGGAAGGACTCCCACAAAAAGAGGACAGGAAGACAAACTTGGCTCTGTTTACGGGCGAGGTAAGACACCCCGGGTTTATTTGCGACAGCAGCTGATATTGAGTTGACCGGTTTCTTCTTCCTGGGTCGTGAGAAGTCGTTTGTTGTCAGTGACGGTTTGCTCTCAGCTGTGTTTCAGTCTCCCGCGTCGCGACGCGTGACTTGGTCCGTTGCCATGGGTACAGCGCAAGGTGGCGACGTAATTAGAGCAGTCCGGTGTTGATGAACGGACGTTCCCGCGCGGCCTCGTCCAGGCGCCGCTCAGCTATCTGGCTACAGGAAAATAAACTCGTGGTTACAGGGGGGGTAAAAATACTCCGCTGCTCTTGCATCAGAGCACTCACTGATATTTTGGGGATCTTCTCCCGTTCGCCGCGGAGTGGTTACCGGGTGGTTACCGGGTGTCTGTCGCCGCCTGTGAGCGGGGCCAAGAGGCGCGACACGGAGAGCGGCCCGAGATCACCACAAAACGTGTGAAAAGCAAACAGCGCCGTTGTGGAGCAGCGAGGAGACCTTTGGAAGATATTTAGAGAAAACCACGCGGGAACTGGCGACCGAATGACGGCTGGACTTTTGTCCCGGTGAAGATATGGAGGGGACCGACGCGTCCGGTCCCGTCGCAGCGACTGCTGCCCTGAGTGCTGCTGTGTGGCCGACGGGGGATCTGGCCGGGTTTGGATAATTGAAAAACTTGATGGGAAAGTGTGCTGAACTGAACCAATCTACACTTTACAGAGCAGAAATGGATATTTACAGAATAGCTTGGTGATCGGCTACTGATAATTTACTCGATTAAGTTGTTTTTTTTTAATTTTTTTAATTTTTATTTTAATGTACTGGAGATATGTGGACTGCGTTTATGAACGGCTCGGGGCTACACGGTGGGGGCGGTGCTGGCGGGGGGTACGTCCCGTCTCAGGGATGGGAGTTTGTCCCATGCGCCAGGATGGAGAGGGCAGACAGAGGAAGTGGCAAAAGCCGCAGCCCGCTGAGGAGGATCTCTTCTCCACCCACCGTCTTCAGTCAGATCTACGAGCCCCAGTTTGGCGCTTCACCAGGCGGAGGAGAGGGTGGAGCAGGAACCCAGTTTGAGATCCTCCGGGGACAAATGTGGCCGGGTCCCGAGCCCCCGCAGCAGCAGCAGCAGCAAACACAACACACACGGCTAAAAATGAAATTTGAGGTTTTGAAAAAGCGACACGTACAGGACAAAGAAGAATGGATGCGCGAGAAGG
Organism: Brachyistius frenatus; assembly: GCF_029030835.1. Taxonomy (NCBI): domain Eukaryota; kingdom Metazoa; phylum Chordata; class Actinopteri; family Embiotocidae; genus Brachyistius; species Brachyistius frenatus. Next base: position 2,162,499 of record NW_027210613.1, on the reverse strand, counting down.
AGACGTTGTTGAGAGAAGTGGCTGACATACAAGTAATTGGGAATTTCTGACCACCCCTGTGAAAGCTAAATATAGTTGTGTGTGCATTTGGCATCAGCAGTCTCCTGAAATGATGCATTTTTTTTTCTGTGCCAGTCTATAAGTTAAAAGTCTAGTTTTCCCACAGCGTTCCTTCCAATTCAAAACTTCCTTATTTGATATATCAGTGTAAACGCTGTAATTTACAAATAAATGATTTCATTCTTGGTTCCTCCGTGATCGTGATTTGAACAGCAGTGCTGTCGCTGCAGACAGCTCATCTGGCATGTTTGATTGACAGGCTTGCTGCCAACTGTGTCTCCATGCAGGGAGGGGAGAACAGGAGGATTCTGCTGGACCTGAAGACGGTTTTAGAGGAAGTGCAGGCGGAGGTGAAGAGAGAGGAGGAGAAGAGGAGTGAGCTCCAGCTGCAGTATACCAGAGACAGATGTGCTTGGGAGCTGGAGAAAGCTGAACTCAAATGCAGGATTGCGCAGGTAGGTGAGGGATGATGCTGTTGGACGGGTGGGATTTTGAGTCTTGGGCTGTAAAAAGCAAACAAATAACTTTGGTGCATTAGATAGTGGTGTGTGTGTGTGTGTGTGTGTGTGTGTGTGTGTGTGTGTGTGTGTGTGTGTGTGTGTGTGTGTGTGTGTGTGTGCAGGTGCGTGCACAAGTTGGGAGGGCAGTTATCCAAAAGCAGTCACATTTATCATGTTTTGCAGCAGTCCTTAAGTGCAACACTGCCCATGCAGGGCAGACGGCTTTGTTTCAGTAATTTAGATTCTTGTGTATATTATCTTTACCACTTTCCCATGTCTGTGCATGTCTGGCATTCAGTGTGGTGCAACTTGGACTCACCACCCATATGGCAGGGTGATAAGTCACCATGGCATGCATCCAACTCGAGCCTCAGTTGAGACAAAAGATTTGCACAGAGGAGACGAAATTAGTTATCCCCGCTCAGCCAGACAATGACACCCAACTTGGCTTTTAACAGCCAGCTCTCAGTAGATGAAATATTGGCCTACTTTGGCAATGAAATGGGCAGAAAATAGTTAAGTTTGCATACCAGTGCCATGCTGTGTCAGGCAGTGTACGGATCACTTGAACAACCATGCATAGCTTTTCTTCAAAGCAATGTGGCTTTAAGGATTTACCTTCTTTTTTTTTTTTTTCTGGTTCTATGAGAATTTCTTTGGCTGCCCTAAAGTAGACGTCTAAACCGGATGAGACTTGTTCAGTCTTTGTAGATCAAAAAATTGAAAACTTTTGTTTCCGTGAAATCTGCTCAGATTTAGGTTTCAGCTCTGTGTGCTGACTGTCTTTGCACGTCTCTGTGCTTGTTTTATCTCTAGTTTCTTTGTGATGTTATTACACCCCATCTTTATCTGCCAGTTGAAGCCCATATGATCCCTATCACAGACTTAACAGTGAACGTTTATGCATTCACCCCTCTCTCACAGCTCTCTTTTTGTTGTCTCATTGCAGTGACGAAGCTCAGAAATTCAATGATATGGTGCTGGACATTAGCAAGGTGGTGCAATGATGCTGCAGAGCAAAAGGGAGAAATCACTGATAGCAGAGGAATTAAACAGTAACTTGGCTTTACCAGATCACAGATCTCTCACACACAGAGATGGTTTAACTACCACAATGTTATTTCCTTTATGTGAAAAGTCACTTCAGCTGTTATCTTTGTCTCACCAGCCTTCTCTCAGTGTGGCTGCCAAAGAGACATTTAAAAACAGACAGTTACTGTTTTGCGTTGTGTTTGTAAATCATTTAGTTAGTTTACCTGTCACTTCGGAGAGCTTTATTTAGGGCAGGACGCATCAGTGTCTCACGGTCCTTTTTATTTATTTGCAAAGTGCTCTTGATTGTGTGTGTGAATATTTCAAATGTACAGTAATTTAACATGAAAACACACATGCGGACACTCACATACAGTTTCTTATGCTGAAACAGACCAAGAGAAATGTGACTTGAAGTGAAGCCATGCAGAGCAGGCTTAGCTCCATTGTAAAAGTGGTTTTGTCTTGATGCCACATCCTGCCACAGTTTATACTTTTGGGTACATATTTACCAAGTGCTACTGCACATAAGGTTCAAAACACAAGCCAGGTTTTCTGAAATCATTTTCAGCTGAGTAATCAAACCACTAATTTACACACTTGTTACTAACTTGTCTCTCACATGGGGCAAGTTCAAAAATTGTCCATAAACAAATGTTTGTCTTCTTCTAGTACAGCAAAGTAAGATTATATGCAATTTGGCTGTTGATTTTCTACTTGATTGTTGAAATCATTCTCCTTATAATCCACTGTTAAATGCAACATTTTGACAGAATAGAAAAGATAGTGTTGGATTGGACCGAATTGCCGTTTAGTTTCAATTCTTTGATTAATATACAAACTGCCCAACAAATCAAATGTGGCTTGTGATTTTAGACTGTATGCAAATCAATGCAAGGAGGTCAGTCTAGTAAAATGGGTGTTCCTTCATTTCACTTCGAAGTGAACTGTGAACAGTTTCAACATAGGTGAGAAAGTCCTCGTTCATTTTCCACACTTTTGTTTCACTGTACCAGGAGACACGACGGCCCATTTTTAGCTCAGACAGAGTGAAAGCAGAGGGAGTTAATGAGCTAGAAGGTAATCATTAGGGCAGTTTAAATGTTAGTACGGATTACCCTGATGGCCATCCAGATTAGTACCGAGTTGAAAATGAATTATAGAACAGGAGCCCTTAAATGCAATCAACTGAGTCATACAGTCAAATTTGGTTCAGCTCTCTCAACAGTTTTTAAAAAAATTTTATAATGAACTTTTTTTGTATTTAACTGCTATCTGCACAGCTAGCTCATTTATTACTGCACTTTGAAGAAAGTAAAGAGTAGTAACACCCCACCGCAGAGAGGAAGTTTATGAATTAAAGAGGTAGTGGGTAGTTAAGAACCCAGGTCCACTCAGTTTGATTTTTGAGGTAGTTTTTAGGGAACCTGTAAGTGAAATGGCATCTGGACATTGTCATGGTGAAGAAATCCTTATCGGTGCCGAAGCAGGAAAGATTGACTGAACTGCGATATAAACAAATCTTACACATTTTTGATTTATTATGTTTGTCATTTGAGTGGACAAGAAACTGAAGGAAGCTTCAAACAGCCATATCAGTGTATCGGTTTGAATTTGGATTAGCTGATACTGTATGTCATAAAATAGCATTGCCCTATATTATGGGCTCTAATCCCATGCAAGTCAGTTAAGCATAAACAGTGTGGCAGCTTATCAACCAGTTGTATGTTCTGTTGAGATTTATTTCACACCTTTCTGCCCTGTGGGCTATGGCTGTATGTCACTACTGTACATTGTTTCCACATCCTTTTTGGGCACCTCTACCACTAAATACCAAGAAAGCGTCCAAGGTCTTAGGCTGGATATTTCCAGGCATATTTTTCCGCATGCCACTGATTTATGAATGCTGCTGGCAGCTAGGAGACATCTCACTCTGACTTAGCAGCCAACTCCCCCTCCTCCATCTACCTCGCTCCCCGCCTCCCTGCGGAATGTGACATTGTACAAGGCTGTGTGTCCACTATTTATAGTGGGTCACCCTGGTGACACAGTTACCTTTATATACCCTGTGCCATACAGTGACCGTCAGGGTGGCCAAGAACAGCTGGAGGTGGCTCTTCAAGACTGAATTTAATGTGTATTTTTGCGAGTGTGTTTCCCTGAGCTAGGTGTGATACTGGTGATCTGAGTCCTTTGTTTACAAGTGCAGTTCCTGCAGAATATAAGGACAATTTCCTGTCTCAATCAATCAGTGTGGAGTTTGGCTCTTTATTATAAATCCAAGCATCTTTTTTTTTTTTTTTTTTTGCATTTTCACTATTTGTTTACATTTGTATGTTTAAATAGATTGTGGACAGCACCCATCATCATCATCCATCTCTAATTGTGGAGAACTTTAAGAGCCACAGGCAGACAGAATGGTTTGACTTGTTTTTCTACTCCATAATTTCTTGACCCCAGGCCACAGGCAGAAATAGCACCATGACTGAGGCTTGTAAGAAGGATTTGGTTGATGTCTGTGGCGGAACACTGAAATAACACATTCAGGTTTGCTCATATGCACAAACTACATACACACTCGCAAAAACAGAGGCACGTGAATATATGCACATGCACAGGCGTTGTCTTGGGCTCCTTCCAGTAACAAAGCCAACATTTCTTTCTGCTTTTTTACTAGCAACAAAAAGGCACATTTACCACAGAATGTACAGATATATGCACTAAAACACACCCTTATTCCCATTTCTTGAAAAGAGCATTTACTAGATCAGATAATTTTCTGTCAACATGACATTTCAGATGGACTTTTTCCCAACATGATTACCATATAATGAGAGGTCACACATACTTTATCAAATTCACTTTGTTTAAAAAAAAAAAAAAGAAGTCTTTTAAGTGAATTCAGGAGTCTGACTTTGGAGCAGTCTGATTCAGTTCAGTTTTGCAAGGTTTCTTTTCATTCTTAGTGAAGTGATAACATTGTTTCATCTGAAGGCTTTGGTCCTAACACAGGGGAAATCCCGTGGGAAATGCCCATGGTATTTTACTTGAAAAGGGCATTGAAAAGGGACCCAATAAGATTGGCATTTTTTCTAAAGTTAGAGTTAAAATGAATCAAAAGTTTGTTCTTATTTGTGTTGAGAGATTATCTGCATATGAAACTGTGTTTCTCTTAAAAACCGGATCACCAGAGTATCGTCTGACAAAGGCCACATCTACAGACATATTTTGCCAGGCCAGAATCTGCCATATCCTGCACTGTATCCTGTGTTAGTGAAGTACCATAGAAAAGAAAAATGAACCCTGAACCCAGGAACCCAGTGTGTTAGTTCTTGCAGGATATTTTCACTGTTCAATCTGTTGTCTTTTCTCCCTCTTCCCTCCTATGAACCCACTCACACTCATCCCCACGGTGCATTATTCCCCCACTTCCTCCACCTTCTCTTCCTGCCACTCCTTCATTCTCTTAATTCCACTTTTAACATTTTCTCCCACCCCCGACTTGGGTGTCTTGTCATCTGTCTCTCGTCCTCTGGTTGTCCAACTGCAATTTTTTTCCTTTTTCTCCACTTCTCTCCCACTGTTTCTTTTCCATCTCGCCGTTCACTTTTCTCTCCTCCTCTGTGCCCTCTGCACTCCCTGTCTGTCTTCTCTCAGTTGGAGGACAGAGAAACTACTGGGTTGAGCGGAGGGGTCCAGTCAGCAGGAGGTCCTGGCTGTGTGCCGTCACGGAGTCCTCGAGAACAACAAGGCGAGACCTCAATGCTCCGCAGGGAGAGGGAAGAGCAGCGGAGGATCCTGGTAAACACACAGTCAACGGCCATGGACCTGCGCTGTCGCCTGGAGCACAATGAGAGGGATTGGCTGAGGGAGAAGGCTGAGCTGCTGGAAAGGTTCGACTCGGAGAGAAGAGAGTGGGACAGCCAGCTGAAGGACATGCAGAGGAAAATAGAACAGGTAAGATGCTCTGAGTGTGTCTAAATGAGAATATAGCCACATTTTTTCAAGGTTTAAAAGATTTTGGGTTGTGGTTGATGCTGGATTTAGATCAAAGTAAGGCAAGACTGTAGATATCAGAACACTCTCAAAAACATGAAATACAGTTTCCAAACATTTGTTTTTGTATTCATGCGTTTTTTAATTGCCCATTATTCTGAGAATGTTTGACCTAAATTGTGTGGTATATGGCTTGTTATGTGCTGAGCTGCCCGCAGTGTGTAACACTCCCCTCCTACACATCCTGTTCACCATCAACACCGTCAAAACAACATCCCTGATCAGTGCAAACGTCAAGTTTAAGGAAAGGAAGGAGGCGAAGGAGGAGGGTGAGAGTTCTGCTCGTTCTCTGGTCTCTGTGTACTGAGACAAAGGTAGTGAATGAATCAGTCTTTGACTTAGAGTGGAGTCGACAGGGAAGCTGACATACAATAGAATCACTTCTTAAAAGAGATAAAAAAAAATATACTCCTCCATAGGTGGACAATATTGGTGTTAGTCTGAAGATCCAAACAGAAATGCTTACTCATAGACAGTCATTGGTTTCATTTTGCCTCATTTTTGGCCAGTAGAGAGTGCATTGACAAGATGCCCCTCGTTCCACCCTTGTTTAAAATTCACGCATTTCTGAAGAGAAAGCTGAATGAGTCAGCACAACTTCATGCTTAGAAATGTGCCCGATTGTGTCGGTGAGAGCTGGATGACTCAAAGGAATTGGCAATAATTGAGATAATTAATTTATTATTATTTTTCAAACTAAAACGCAATAAGTTAGCTGGTTCCAGTTTTTCAAAAGTGATAATTTGCTGCAACATAACAGTAGAGCCTTTTGATCTTATGTGACAGTAAAAATCTTTGGATTTTAGCAATCTGAAGAAGTCACATTCACCACGAGGAACTTGTTTCTGGTCAAAAAAAATTGTATCCATTCATCAGCAAAGTTTAGCAGATGTATTTATTCTGAAAACGAATAAGAAAGTGTAACTTCTTTAACAAGTTGTGAGGGAGAAAAACAGAGGGATTGGATTAAAATGAATAGACAGGAAAATATAACAAGATAGGACAGGGCAGATAGGGAAGAAGTTCAAAATGGATTAATGGGCCTAGAAATGAGCGACAAAGCCAATGAAAGAGACAGTTTATCATGGGAGATGACAAATCCCAAGTCTACCGGCGGATTAAAATCTGACATGCCTAGAAGAGCAGATTAGTGTGTTTTTCTTTTGTTTTTTTAAGCCATACCCAAGTAGTTGGACAGAGAGCGAAAGCACTGGAACAATTTGCTATGAAAAGAACATGTGGCTCTCATTTGCCCCTGTGAGACCAGAAAATGAGAGAGGAAAACAACAGAGGACTAAAGCAGGCTAAGAGGCAGTAGTCCCATCTAGACATTGCGTGATGGGAAGGGAGCCCAGTCAACATGAAATAGTTACTATTTTGAGATTGCCATGGTAGGAGGCCAGAGGTTATCCAATTTTATTTGAAGGAATTCTTTGAATGTTTTTTTTTTTAATCTTCTGTGATCTAAAAATGTCTTGCCTGACTTTTCATCATCCAGCATTAGTTAGGATGATGAGAAGTCAGGCGTAAGCAGTGAATGAATACAGAATAGTACTGAATAATCATATTGTTCCATTTAGATTCTTTACACTGTCGGAGCCTTTCATGATTGACTCATTTCCTGTCTTTTATCTCATCCCAACCATCCCGTGAATAGTTGCAGAAAGTACTACTGTAATGTAGGCTGCAACACATTAGTCTGATAATAGTTGTATAGTGGTTTACTTGATAATGTCTTTAGATAAAATGTGACCACAAAAATGTATTTATACTTTGAGTTTTCATATTTAGATAGTTTCTTCAATTATTGGCAATGTTTCTTTTCCTTCATTACTTAAAAACCTGTTGTTGTCAAAGTGTGTTAATATAGGTGAATCAATCTTAATTCCTATTTCTTCTTACCATTTCTAGCTGTACTGTGAGGTGAGAGCCAAGCGAGGGGGGGCCGCACTGCACACCGGGAGGCGGGATGTGGATGAGGTCGTGAATAGGCTCAGCATATGTTCGACCAGCACAGGCTCCAGTCTGCTCACTGACAACTCCCGCTCCGAGCCGCTCAGCAGCAGCAGCAGCAGCAGCAGTCAGTCAGAACCAAACAGACATCCAGCTTTACCTGGCTTTGGTCACAGCAGAATCAGCAGTGGTGATGGTGGTTGTGGTGGCAGAAACAGTCACCACAGCACCTGTTTCCAGGCAGACGGCCTCTGTGGGTTTAATGTTGGCGCTCAGTTCACTCAGCATGAACGTTCACAACCTCAGCTTGTGGATGAATTGAGACCCGGAGGCATTTGGCAGCAAGACTCAGCCACTGATTGTAAGGAAGCTGTGGATACAACAGAGCTGGATGCTATTTTTCATGGAGCTCCTGGATGTGGAGTACCACAGGAATATGATCCTAAAGGGAATGAAAATAGTATCCATGTTGGTCCACAACAAAGTCATCTTTGGTCCCCAATGAGTTACGACAGCGAGAAAAAGAAGAACACCACTGCTCTCAATGCTGTGAGTGTCTCAAACTGTTGACTAATAAAACTATATTTATAGACAGTATATTTCCTATCTCTGGCCTTGTCTTTGCGATACAGTCATAAACTTGTTTAATTACCAGTGTAAGCAGTGTTTCTGTACTCTCTCTCCTGTACCCCCGTTTCAAACAGTCTTTGGTTGATTTGTGTAATCAATCTTCTTTATCTGCCTCACCACCAATTTAAAGCGCTACGTTTTATTTGTATAAGCCACAATATTCAACTTCTCTTTGTCTTTCTCTCTCTGTCTCAGGCTCTGAAGGAGATAGCCCGTGTAAGTGAGGAGCTTTGCAGTTACCAGGATGAAATCAGAAAGAAGAGCGGAGATAAGAGGTACAATATCTGCCGAGGTTTATCACGCACATACTGTCAATGTTGTGTTTGTTTTAGTGCTGCGAGGGAATAATAAAGTGTATTTTAACATGTCTCTCTTGAAAACCAGTGAAAAATGAAGCTATATCTGAGATGTAAATTACATGGACTCGTTATGTGATTCGGGTAAATTTACTCTAACTCCTTTCAGGAATCGATCTGAATCCCTTTGTCCACCCGAGGAAAGTGAGATGCTCTTTGGCCATGATAAAACCCGCCTGGAGGTCGATGAATATCCTTGTGACCTCAACCAGATCTACGATGATCTTCGGGCCCTGGAGAGGGAAAATTGGATCACCTTGTCACCGGATAACACCTGGAAGGCCGATGACGTGCTGAGCGAATCCCGGACAACAAACACCGCTGACCCAGACAGCTACAGAGGCTCACAGACAAGCCCTGGAGTACACCCTGAAATAGATACAGCAGCCCCACCCATCCCTCCCCGCTCCTCCTCCTGGAATCTGAGCGCTCCCACCCATCCAGACACAGAACTCCACATCCCAGAATCCCCCGTAACGACAGTGGGGAAGTGCCATAGCCCCTGTGTTTTAGGGGACAGAAAATGTAGCAGCCCATCCATTGTCAGGAAGTTTGAGGCTATGCTGCAAGAAAATGAAGGAAAAGTTTTTATGGATGGTGTGATGGCATCATGCTCTGTACCTACTAACTCCAACTGTAACATGGGCTGCTGCCACAACCGCTGGTCCTGTGATGCAGGCAAGTGTACGAGCAGCAAGTTGTCTGCATATGGAACAGTCCAGAAAAGCTTCTCTGAAGTCAACATACTGAGCGCTGCAAAAGACTTGCGCTCAGATTACCACGCTGGTGTTGGGAGCTTAACAAGCCGTGAGCTACAAATGCCTCCAGTTGTCAGAGAGTTACCTGTAGATTTACTCCTGTCCTCTCTGGAAATACCACCTGTCAGCACCAACCTCCAGGGCTCCAGAAGAAACATAATGCTGGAACAAAAAACAGCTGAGTTCAACAGGACTTTGTTTCAGGCTGAGATGGGCCGCGGGGTAGAGGAACCAGACAGTTGTACTGTAACAGATGCCGACTCTGTGGGTTGCCAACCGGTCATTACTGCATTAGATGAGATTCTACTTCCTAAAGAACCTGAAATTCAGCTACATTGCACTGATGTCACCACTAGCGTCATGGGTGCGCATCCTGATGGGACGTTATCCCTCTCCATCTCAGAGTCCACAATACAGAACTCAGAGGTCCAACCAAGGCGAATGAGATGTGCTACTGAAGCCCATGAGGTCAGAATAAAGGAAGAAACTCCTTCCGTCCTTTCACATGAACAAACACAGGCCGGACTCAGGGAAGCCACAATAACCTCTCAGAGTTCTGTTCATCAGTGTGAAGTCAAGCACAAAGTTCAAACAGCAAGCAGTACTTCCAGGAAAACGCAACCCAGAGCGGCCACAGGGGCTCTTTTTCCTGAGCCTGTCCTGCCTGCAAATACCCAGCCAAGTCAGCCTGTGGAGGATTCCAGCTCGAAGAAGGAGAATCCCCATGGAGCGAAGCCTCAGCCAGCCAGAGCTGGTGTCTCACTCCAGCAGTCGTCTGCCGAGAACAAACAAAGACAGATGACACAGCCAAGACATGGTTCTGTTTCTCCTTACCAGTCCGACTCCTCCAGACCTGGGCCTCGCATGATGAATGACCATCCCTGGAAGCCCCTCACTCTTGCTGCGTATCCACGGCCTGAGGGGTCCAGGTCCAACTACGGAGCACTGGAAAGGATTCTGAAAAATTATGAGAGTGCAGCTCGGGCGCAACAGAACCAGAGCCAACAGAACGAGATGCCTTCAAGCCCTAGCTTCAGTGTTAGGCAGGAGGAGGACGTCCTCCAATTGGACATGCTGGACATGGACCCTCTCCCTCTACCTCCTGCTCTGAGATACACACAGACTTCACACACCTCTCAGACACACACCACACGTGCACAGTTCAGCAGCCACTGTACCATGGGTGTGAAAGAGATGCAGCTTATAGTGCAGGTGGGTAGACTCTGACAGAAGTATCCACTACACTACATACATGCAGATATGTTGCCTTTCAGCAGGTGTGCTGTTCACTGCAGGTGTTAACATTCAGAGGATTTCTTTTGGAATAAAACATGCAAGGCTGCACTATGTTTGGTCTAAAATATAATTAAACTATTTCTTTCAAGGTCAGTCGTGCCAGTGGACCTGGATGAACTTGTACATTTCATTTTGTTCCATTACATTGTGAAACATGAAGCAATTGCCCTTGACTGAGGACAGCTCCGGTGGGAACGTTGTTTATTTCTGGTATGTGCTAAGAGACAGAAGCAGGCCAAAGCCTCCATTATAATCTGGGCATCTGGGCCATTCCTTTGCTTAAAGGCTCCCAACAGAAGGAATTGGCAGTGTGGCACATCAAGTTTAAACCAGGCAGGAGGTCTATCGGCCGCACCAGCTTGTCTTTCATCTTTCAGTCCTTCCATGGGGCCTCGTAGTGGAAGTGTTTTTCTGGCCTTTGTGTTGTAATTACAGAACTATCTGCAAGAAGCCAGCTGACTAAATGCCCTTGACAGACCACAGGCATGAGAAAGCTGAAGTGATTACACTGCTTTAAAGTCATGCAAATGTCAAAGAAGTCATGGCAGCAATTATCAAGCTGATTTTATTTGACCTCATGAAAAGAATGTAATCAGAGGCACCGGTTTAGTTAAAGTCAAACTGAGGAGCACTGTCCAAGATAAAAAGATGATTCTGAAGAGCGGGTAGGTGGTGGGACTTTATGGACTTCCCTCCGGACCAAAAGCAAAGGCACCGTCTTGTGACCTCTTCACATGAGCGTGCTGCTTTTTTAAGTGTTCCCATTTGAAATATGCCTGTTGTTTTTCCTAGGGTCAAGAAGACAACAGATGGAACACGTGACAAAATGTAAAGTATCTGAGTGTGTGAATTTGATTGTAGACAGGACGGTGTGAAAATCCTAAAATGTTAATCTATTTGTTTCTCCACAGGAAAATGAAGAGCCTTCTGTCTCCTCGTCCTCCGTCCACAAGAACTTTTCGAGGCCTGCCCGTCCAGCCAACCGCCGCCTTCCCTCCCGATGGGCGAGCCGCTCCTCCACCTCGTCATCCTCCACATCCTCCTCTCCCTGTACCACGCCCGTTGTGCCTCCAGCCTTTCCCCTTCAGAAACACAGTTCCTCCTTAACCTACTCACACGCCTTTCACATAGAGACAGTCATCATTTGATCTCCATCTCACCGTGCGTTTGAGCCAACCAGATGCCTTCAGTGAAAACCTCCGAACTCTCAAACTTCCTTTTTCTTTTCCCTCTTTTTACTGTTGTATATACCAAACCCAGACTGCTTCTCCACCACTAGAGACTCTGAAGTGCTTTAGTTGTGAGTTCATCGACTCACTGTTAGAATGTATGTGGCATCCAGTGGAGCTTCACTGACCAAGAAAGGCAAGTAAAGGATCTGAAGCTTCACTTATTCAGCAGTTCACTGATGACCTGGCCAGGCATCATGCATAGCATCCGAGGACAGTGAAAGCATCACTCTCCGAGGAATGAGCACAGCCAACGTGTCATTCGTTCATGCCAACCGCCTGAAAACATATCCTACGCTCAGGTCTGGATTCTAGCTTTGACTAGTGTAGCCTTGCAGATCTACCAACAACAGACCCCTCACTGCTCCCTCTGATCTATTCACTGCATTTCAGACTTTCAGAACAAGTGATATGCAGAATGATGATGTACTTTATTTGGTATTATTTTGTGCAACATGTTTAAATGCTTCTTGCACAAAGTATGATGTTCCATGCACAATTTGCAGCATCATGTCGAATACAGAGACAAAGACAGCGAAGCAAAGAGTCCTGCAGCATCACTCTGTGTGCTGAATGACGCAGCGTCGCTTTCCTGCCTTCTTGAATATGACCTACACGCCTGGACTGTACCTTGCCTGTGACAAACATTTTGTTTTAAACTCATGTTTGGCTTTACGTTTTTTCATCAAGCAGAAACAACATTTACTTGATATCAACAGATTAAAATGCGAGTTCCTTTTTTTTCTTTTTTTAAATAACTTTGTACCAAAGGCTTATGCGGTTTCCTGATTTGAAATATACATTCATTTGTTTGTAATGACATTAATTTTCTCTGTCCACCCACTGTGGATGTTTTCCAAACAAAATGTACATTTAACCTCATCTATGAGAGCCTTCTTTTTGCATAACATACTCAATGATGCTTATGAAAGATATAGAAAAGCCCTTTTTGTACTTTTACTAAATCTGATTAGACACATATCAGGACATTACTTTTATGTTTTTTTTTTTTTTTCGGGTCAAAGTGGTGAATCATAATGAAGGTGATGCCTTTGCTGTTAATTTTGTGTAATAAATATAAGGACTTAATGCTTTCTCTTCTCTTTTCACATCACGTGCCAGAGTACCTACATTTGGATTACACTAAAACTGGTTCTGGGAAGCTTAAACCAATTTGTGAAAGCAGCAATAGACATTATTAAGATAGTGTTGTTATAAAGTAGAATATCAGAAGTTGAGTGGGGCTTTGTGATTATACTTGTCAGTAATTTAGCCCCCAGACTACAAGCTAAGCCGACCTTTCCACTGTTCAGTTGCCAAGCCTTGTTGCCGGACATCCTCGATCCTTAGCCTTACAGTAAAGCAATAATATCATAAGTTGTGAACATCAATGAAACTTTGCACATAAATATTTATGTGACCGTTGAACTCCGAGATGAAGCACCCGAACTAAATGACTGTCTGGCTCGTCTCGGTTCAATCTTGCTGGCTGTCATCTTCGGTGACACCGTGATCTCTTCTTCTGAGTGATGGCTGCAGAGCTGCGTGACGGCAGCAGAGGAATCGTCTGTCTCTGGGATAGTATGTGTGTGTCTGTGCTTTTGTAGGTTTTTGTAACGTATGTTTGAATTCTGCTGTAAATGTTTTATACTTTTCTTTTCCTGAATATGATTTTGTTTACATCAGATGAGGTAATGAGCATCATTTTATTTATTTTTTTTACTTGATCTTAAACATAAAAAAAACACTTGTATCATTTCTGAATTTTACTGCACTGTCTGGCAAATGAATCAGATTTGTAGCTTCACACTCACTCATATACGCTCATTCACTTACATGAGCATGTGAAGGGACACACCGCCAAGCACACACGCGGCCCTGAGAAGGACGGACACCTAACCCCTCACCCTGAAACCTGGCACCCATAGGCTGACTGAAATAACAGGTGCAACAATGTTGTGGTGCCAGAAATCCTATCCCTGCGATGATATAAATATAAATATTGTCATTCTCTCCTGATGATGCCCAGCCTGCTGGAGCGCTGTGTTGGCTGTGTCACCCTGTTTTCCTGTTTCAAGGCTGGGCAGGAGCGTAGATTCCCAGGACTGGCCTCTGCTCAAGTCTGGAGGCCTCCAGATGCTGAAACCATTATATTAGCAGTGCTGACCGTCTTCATCTGCAATGCTGCTTAAAATCACAACACTGGAAAGAATTTAGGGAATAATCTGTATTCTGTCATGCAAACAGCACAGGGTGACTGCAGATACATAAAATGATTGTCACCAAGTGTAGACAGCGGCTACAGTCTATTAATTAGTGTGCCAATTGTTACTGGGAAAAGACTTGGGCTATTATTGTGTTTATTTGTGATGTCAACTGTGTCGGAACAATTTAATATCACCTCCGACTTGTTGCAGAAAATGTTTTCTGTATTATGACTTAAGATTTTAAGTTACGTAGTATGAGCTTTCCTGGAAAACTGAACTCTGTTTGAAAACTATGTGTATGCAGAGGGTTTGAGTCTTGCTAGAGACAAGGAACTAATCAGATTGCTGCACAAGCATCGGTACAGTTCACTCACTGTGCTGCATAGGAATCCTAATAATTCTGGTTCAATAAGAGTTTTTCACATGCAAATAAATACAGGTAATTTATGTACACTGAAATCAAATATGTTCCCAGAATTTCTCAATGACATACCGTTTTCTTTTTTGTTCCAGAATACTCACCTGGACCTGAAAAAGCGGTACCAATGAAACTAGTTCTCCTCTATGGTGGCAACCTATAAATTGGACTCTAAAGAGGGATGTCCCTGAGGCCAAATACAAGCCAAAATTATTCATTTGTACATTTAAGAGGTAAGTTTGTACATACACAGAGAAGAAATTACTATAAGGGTACACTTACTTCAGTTTGTAGGTCAAAAACAAGTTACAATTTAGTTGTCAGCAGTGTACAAGATACATTTTGGCAAGCAGGTCTCTGTGTGTCCACAGCTGTAACTTTTGAAAGAGAGAAGCACGGCAGTATGCATGGTAAAGCCGGATTGACCCGCAATGAGGTTCTTGGTCATCATGCCTCAAGTCCACTGCAATGCATGGAACATTGTCTCTGCAAAAATATTTCCCTCTTTTACCATTAGAGATTAGGGTTACAAGATATATGAGTTATTAAGAAAGTAGTTTGAATACATACTGCTTTCGGTATGTTTTCACAGTTGAGAGCTGGTTTCAAATGTACGATCCATATTACAGTAAATGGCTGCATTATGTCTGCCCGTGGTTTCAGTAGCATTTTAAGTTGCCACATCCCCATTTGTGCCTCCATTGAAAAGTGTCGACTGGCCCTGCAGTGTCTCCTGGCTCTCTGCCCTGCAGCCCCACTGAACTCCTCACAGGAAACCTCCGGGCCCCCTGAGAGCCTCTGGCACCTGCCAACATGCCATTATTCTAGCTTTGAAATGGACCCTTCCTGGCACTGATCTGATCTGATCTGATCTGATCTGTGTGTGTGTGTGTGTGTGTGTGTGTGTGTGTGTGTGTGTGTGTGTGTGTGTGTGTGTGTGTGTGTGTGTGTGTGTGTGTGTGTGTGTGTGTGTGTGTGTGTGTGTGTGTGTGTGTGTGTGTGTGTGTGTGTGTGTGTGTGTTAGCGCAGTCATCGGTGTGTGTTTTCTTATCTCGGTGCGTTTGTTATAAAGCCATGCTGGCTCCAGTGCATTCCCTGACATCCTGTGGTGCCCCGGACAGCTGCATATCGATCAGCACTGATGCATCAGTTTAGAGGCCACATACAGCACACGCACACACTCACATACTGAAACACACACAGGCATACGTGCAACAGCACTTGTGCATGCCTATAGACAACGTGTGAAATGTGTATCTATCTCTCTCTGACTCCCATTAGCCAGGCTGTAATTTCAGACAGGCCTCCATTATCAGTCTGCGGCTGCGTCATTGATATCTGGATGGATAATAAAGCAGGCTGAAAGGTGCTGTGCAGATGATGTATGGAAGTGGACAGACAGTCAGAAAAATGGTTTCAAAATTTCAGTGCATGAAGGAGGAGTCCATCTCACACCTAACAACTGCTTACATTAACTTATATGAGACTACTGTGCATGCAGATTCCACAAAGCCACAGTGTCCTCCAGGTGCTGCACTTCACAGAATGATATTTATGGACAGGCTGTAGCTGCCCGAGCTCAGTGTACTGTACAGAGCAAGACAGAGAGTCAGCGTGTCTGGAATGCCGGCCTGGGAAGAGTTCCTCCCCGTCAACCTTTCTGAATTCCTTCCCCACTTTTAAATAGACCGTAGAGGTGTGCACTTTTAAACAGAGTTGACTCGGTTGCAGTCTTGGACACAGTGCAGTGTATCCTTGTTGATGACCTTTTATGTTTGTTTGCACTGCAGTCATGAAGGACATCATTGTTCAATTATGTGACTACAATTTGTTGCAAGCCTTTGATTCAGTCTCAGTAATCCAGGAGAAATAGAAAGACAATTTTGGCTCCTCTTCTGTTTTTTTTCTCACAGAGATGCTTGGGCCTGTGAATAGCGGTGGAGAATGTGTGGATAGAAGTGAAGGATTTATGCTCCCAGTAGCCATAGATCAGACCACGGGACAGGAAGTGTCTCAACCTCACTCTGTTCCTGACACATTTTCCCTTCTTTTCCTGAGCCATCTCTTGGTATTTATATCATCCTCTCATTCTTGCTTGTTTACGTCTGTTTGTTTCACGGTGTAAAGGCCCTCGTTTCTAACTCCCCTGTCTGAACTCTTTGTCTCTTTTATATTCAGCTACCGCTGTACAAAGCGTTACAAACCCCACTTTTTATAGGCTTGAGTTTTACCCAGCTCAAGTTAGTGTGCTGAATTGTCTTAAAGACGTGCCTGTAGGTCAACTGCAGTTTACATCTGTGTTTGCATAGTACTGTGATCCCAGAGCATTTCACA
This sequence comes from Brachyistius frenatus, assembly GCF_029030835.1. Classification (NCBI taxonomy): domain Eukaryota; kingdom Metazoa; phylum Chordata; class Actinopteri; family Embiotocidae; genus Brachyistius; species Brachyistius frenatus. The sequence goes on along the minus strand of NW_027210613.1, from coordinate 2,145,670 downwards.
CTTTTTACACCCCTCAGAAAGGTGTCACCTCTTTGTATGATATTTCATGTTTCTGTGAGGAGCTGGAGTGGACGGATCCTCAAAGGTGCAAAACAAGAACACACCCACTACCCAATAACACAAGTTACTTTATTTTGCCTTGGTCTTGTACTGGTGGCTCTGTACCACATTGTATTCAAGCTAAGGAGACAGGAAGCCTAATCTTAACCTCAACCCTGTTATTATTCCAAACTCCATATTTAGTATGTTTTTATATTATGTTTATCACTGTCATTTGAAAGTGTTTATGGTTTTGCTTCAATGTCTTGGCCATATATAAAACCAAACCTCAGATGAGTAGTTTGACAAGATGTTGACATATTAACATTAAATTCAGGCAGCTCATAAGTGTCAAGCAAAGGTAGTTTTTTTTTTTAGGGGCTCGAATCTAACACAACATGTTATTATGGTGTTTTACCACCAAAAAAACACTCCAGTTTTGATAACTTCAGCTGACAATAGGTTATGGTAAGATAACTGCCAACTGGCTGTGGCTACACTGTAATGTAACTCGAAGATGATATTTAAAGCCCTCTGTCAATACTACTGAATAAGGACATGTCTGCAGAGCCAGTTCCTCAGTATGCTGTGTTTACAGACTGACAAAGAGCAGATCTCTGTGCAGTGCACAACATAGGCCTATAATGAATGATATTACAGTTCATGTTGGTCAATAAATTACTCCTTGTAGGTTGCACAACAGGAATCTCACCCCGTATCAGCCCTGTATCGCACAGCGTATGGGTATTTAAAAAAAAATCTTTTGGATATCTCGGTGATAGTTTACAAGTGAATGCCAAATTATATTTGCTTGGCGTAGCAGTGTTATACCGCCCCCCTGTGGGGGGGTTGAAGAACTACATTTGTGCAGCTGCCAAAAGACATTTTACTAACTATTTCCGCCGAGCTCTGGTTTCCAGGGGGGCACATTTCACAGTAACACCACCCGACTGTCTTTAAGCAAGGTTGGTGCCTTCATTTTTTTTTTTTATTATTAAATGGTTGGCGATTATTACGGTGGAATATTAAAATGTTTCACGAAATATATGACTTCCCTCCACTGCTGGTGGGATGCGTACGTGTTAAAGCTGGAAAGGGACGCTTAGACTTTGTATTCATCACATTCAGCTTCCACATTTTTAGTTGTTTACTTGAAAATAAAAGGTTGTAAAATCATTGCGGCATTTTTAATTCAGAAATGTTAACGGTTTATGTGTGTGTGTGTGTGTGTGTGTGTGTGTATATATATATTGCAATGGTTTCAACTAGGAAGGATACAGATATAAATGATGACTGTTTTACATTAAAGTGAATTTATAGCAGCACAGTAGACTGGCTAAATTGGAAAGAAGTATCTGATATAATTTGTCAGGCCTTTAACAGTCTTTTGCGGTGCTGTTATTTTTGTTAATTAAATGGCAGCATCCAAAATAACATCCTTTTATGTTTAGAGCTAATACAACTAAACTCTGCGGTTTAATGTCCCTGTGGTAGTAATGAAATGATATGTTGAGGTGCTGCTCTCCTATTTTCACAGAGCTTCCTTTAAAGCCCCTTTAAAAGCCCTTCTTCACCAGAGGCTGTTGAGAGCCACACAGCTGTTTTTAATTACTCAAAGTAGACAAGTTGAAGTCAGAAAGGTGAAACACATTTAATGAATGATGGTTCAGTTCCATCAATGATACTAATACCTGGGATGAGCTCAGCTAATTGGAGCGCACCTGTTTTGAATGTTATCAATTACACCTGTGACCTGTCACATAACTGACTAAACACTTCAGGACCTTTTGCTGCGTGAATAAAAATGAAAGGAACTTGCTCAACATGCTAAAGAAACAATAGCTTCTGTTCTTTTCAGCAGAGCATCTGGGCAAATGTTAACATCCCTCCGTGATGTTTCTGTGGTAATTGTATTAAGTCGCGGTAAAACTCAATATTTCCTCCCTCCATCTCCATCTCCTTCTCCATCTCCATCTCCTTCTCCATCTCCATCTCCTTCTCCTTCTCCTTCTCCATCTCCATCTCCTTCTCCATCTCCATCTCCTTCTCCATCTCCATCTCCTTCTCCATCTCCTTCTCCATCTCCATCTCCTTCTCCATCTCCTTCTCCTTCTCCATCTCCATCTCCTTCTCCTTCTCCATCTCCATCTCCTTCTCCTTCTCCATCTCCTTCTCCATCTCCATCGCCATCTCCATCTCCTTCTCCTTCTCCATCTCCTTCTCCTTCTTCTTCTCCATCTCCATCTCCTTCTCCATCTCCATCTCCATCTCCCCGCAGCAGCAGGATGGTCCTCTGTGCACTGAGGCGACAGCTCGTGAGGAGCAGCAGCCGCTGTGGAACCTGGGCCAGGTAATGGAGTCCAGCCAGTTATTTATCACCCTGCTGGAGACAGTAAATAAAGGAACATCCAGTCTAAGAAGTTAAACGCACGTTATTTGTTCACAAATCACAAACGAATGCATTTAGTCGGGGTGCCGCAGACACTTGGGAAAATGATCGGCCTTTAAAATAATAACTCCTGATTCTGTATCATGACAACAGTGAGTCAAGGTTGGTGATGGTAGATTTTTATGTTGCCCGTTTGTTTGTTTGTTTGTTTGTTTGGCTCCGTATGAGACATCCCTCAGGCTGATTTACAGAGAGGTGAAAGTGTGTATTAAAAGCATTCATCCTCCTGTTTGTGACGGCAGGCATTAGTTTCCAGACACAGGTTTGCACAACAGACGGTTATATATACCATTTCTTCGTACTGCAATTACACATAGAATTGTTATCAATGTTATTCAGACCACTTAACCTGAAAGACTTTGTAGTGATGGGAATGAAATGTAATGAAATTGTATCAACTTAACGATGGTAAACTCGCATTAAAGTTTATAATAAAAGACATTTAAATGATTTTTGAAAGCATGATGTTAAGTGACTTATTGTACTAAACATAAGCAAAATTAACAAATCTGAATTATTCAACCCTCAACACCTTTATGACCTCCAGTAAATTATTCTGTTTTTTACAGGAGCTTCAGCCTTTTCTTCATGTTCTGAAAGTCCAGCTCAGGGATATTTTTTGGTTTCTGTGCTGCCACTGATTTCTGTAAATCTATTTAAATAGAAAGATTCTCTATGGAGTTCAAATTCAGACAGAGATTACTATTCTCCTCAGGGACCCTCTAAAGGATAAGCGGGTATTAGTAATGGATAGATGAATGGCTGATGCTGCCAACTGTGTCTTTTGGAACTGGAAGTGTCTTGTAAATATGAAATTAAATAATTCCTTCTGTCTGGTTGGTAAATTTTGGTAGCCTTACATATGAGTAAGAGATTAACAATCAGCAATGTTGGACAAAGGTTTAATAATTATGACTTAAAATGGAATGACACTTGCATACTCATCAGGTATTAATAATATTGAGTGCACGTTCAGCCTAATTTAAGTGTCATTTAGCTTTAAAGCACATGTTTGATCAGTAAACGCCAACAGAGTTTAAAGACAAAAGACATCCACATGTTGTGTAAATGTTGTTCCTCCTAGGCTGCTGCAGAGACAGAGCAGCGGCTGTGTTTACTCCAGCATCCATGGCTTCAACCAGGAGGAGATCAGAGAGAAGCTGCAGGCCTTTCCTGGAGGCTCTGTTGATCTCCTGAAACAGGACTCTGGTGTAGCTGTGCTGACAATCAACAACCCCTCTCGCATGAATGCTTTCTCTGGTAAAGTGACTGTAGGTTTAGCACTGAATATTTCAAGGCTGACTACTTCAGATTTTGCACAGCATAAATTATATTGCAACTCAGCAACATTTTTTGGGGTTTGTCCTTCCTGCCAGGGAGTATGATGGTGGATCTGGAGGAGAGAGTGTCTCAGCTGGAGGACTGGACAGATGGCAAAGGCCTCATCGTTCAGGGTGCTGCTGAAACGTTCTGCTCTGGATCAGACCTGAACGCTGTGCGGGCAATATCGAACCCACAGGTAGGAAAGTAGAGAAATTCTTTACGGTTTATCTTTTACTGTGTGTATCGACAGTACACGCAGTGCATCCGGAAAGTATTCACAGCGCTTCACTTTTTCCACATTTTGTTATGTTACAGCCTTATTCCAAAATGGATTAATTCATTTTTTTCCCCTCAAAATTCTACACACAATACCCCATAATGATAATGTGAAAAAAGCTTTTTTGAATTTTTTGCAAATCTATTAAAAATAAAAAACAAAAAAAATCACGTACATAAGTATTCACAGTCTTTGCCATGACACTCAAAATTGAGCTCAGGTTCATCCTGTTTCCACTGATCATCCTTGAGATGTTTCTACAACTTGATTGGAGTCCACTGTGGTAAATTCAGTTGATTGGACATGATTTGGAAAGACACACACCGTCCATATAGGGGTCCACAGTTGACGGTGCATGTCAGAGCACAAACTAAGCCATGAAGTCCAAAGAATTGTCTGTAGACCTCTGAGACAGGATCGTATTGAGGCACAGATCTGGGGAAGGGTACAGACAAATGTCCGCAGCATTGAAGGTCCCAATGAGCACAGTGGCCTCCATCATCCGTAAATGGAAGAAGTTTGGAACCACCAGGACTCTTCCTAGAGTCGGCCGCCCGGCCAATCTGAGCAATCGGGGGAGAAGGGCCTTAGTCAGGGAGGTGACCAAGAACCCGATGGTCACTCTGACAGAGCTCCAGTGTTGTTCTGTGAAGAGAGGAGAACCTTCCAGAAGGACAACCATCTCTGCAGCATTCCACGAAGCAGGCCTGTATGGTAGAGTGGCCAGACGGAAGCCACTCCTCAGTAAAAGGAACATGACAGCCCACCTGGAGTTTACTAAAAGGCACCTGAAGGACTCTCAGATCATGAGAAACTAAATTCTCTGGTCTGATGAAACAAAGATTGAACTCTTTGGCCTGAATGCCAAGCGTCATGTCTGGAGGAAACCAGGCACCGCTCATCACCTGGCCAATACCATCCCTACAGTGAAGCATGGTGGTGGCAGCATCATGCTGTGGGGATGTTTTTCAGCAGCAGTAACTGGGAGACTAGTCAGGATGGAGGGAAAGATGAATGCAGCAATGTACAGAGACATCGTTGATGAAAACCTGCTCCAGAGCACTCTGGACCTCAGACTGGGGTGAAGGTTCATCTTCCAACAGGACAACGACCCGAAGCACACAGCCAAGATAACAAAGGAATGGCTTCAGGACAACTCTGTGAATGTCCTTGAGTGTCCCAGCCAGAGCCCAGACTTGAACCCCATTGAACATCTCTGGAGAGATCTGAAAATGGCTGTGCACTGACTCTCCCCATCCAACCTGATGGAGCTTGAGAGGTCCTGCAAAGAAGAATGGGAGAAACTGCCCAGAAATAGGTGCCAAGCTTGTAGCATCATACTCAAAAAGACTTGAGGCTGTAATTGCTGTCAAAAGTGCTTCAACAAAGTATTGAGCAAAGGCTGTGAATACTTATGTACGTGTTATATTTTCGTTCTTTATTTTTAATAGATTTGCAAAAGTTTTAAACAAACTTTTTTTACGTTATCATTATGAGGTATTGTGTGTAGAATGTTGAGGGAAAAAATTAATTTAAAACATTTTGGAATAAAGCTGTAACATAACAAAATATGGAAAAAGTGAAGCGCTGTCAATACTTTCCGGATGAACTGTATGTATGAGTCTGCTTGCACCCCTCAACCTTTCTTTATTCTCAGTGTGGGTTTACCAAAGACATCTAAATGATGCCTCTCTTGTCTTGTAGGATGGGATGAAAATGTGTATGTTCATGCAGAACGCTCTGACCAGGCTGCTCAGGTAAGTGAGGGCTCTCGGTTTCCTCTACACTTGGTATTTTTGCAAACTACAGAGGCAGCAGTAGCGATAATGATCTTGAAGGAGTTAAGGCGTTATGTAATGTACACCACAGTATGCTGACAGAGCAGTTTTCTCAATGCAGGCTGCCTCTCATCTCTGTTGCTCTGGTGGAGGGGAGAGCATTGGGAGGAGGCGCAGAGCTCACCACCGCCTGTGATTTCAGGTGATGTTTTTACATTAGTGAATAAAAGACGGAAAACTCCAGAGGATCTCTTTTATATCACTGCATTTGATCTAAAAGTAATCGAGCATGTGTCCGTCATCCTCCCATAGGCTGATGGCCTCAGGCAGTGTGATCCAGTTTGTCCATAAACACATGGGTCTGGTCCCTGGATGGGGCGGCGCCGCACGACTTGTCCGCGTTGTTGGAAGCCAGAATGCACTGAAGCTGCTCGGCGGTGCTGTGAAGGTGGACCCCGAAGTCGGCCTTCACATTGGACTGGCAGATGGAGTCCTGGAGGCCAACCAGGAAGCAGAAGGTGCGGACGCTTTCCTACAGCAGGCTGAAAACTGGCTGAACCGCTACACAAAAGGACCTTCCCCGGTGATCCAGGCTGTGAAGAAGGTCGTGCTGTCAGGAAGAGAACTCCCTCTGTCGGAGGCTCTGAGGACTGAGAAGGATGTGTTTGGCACGGTGTGGGGCGGACCGGCTAACCTGCAGGCCCTGGCCAGTAACTCCAAACATAAATAACCTAGCAAGGCCGGGAACACGCGTTCGTTATCTCGGACGCACGCGTCAGCTGCGGCTTGGTTTGTTTTGTTTTGTGCGGCTGCAGGTCCGCCCATTGAATCAGTGAGTTTCTCTTTGATAATGACCATTAATATAGAAGTTTTGAGGCCCAGCAAGTGACGAGTTGTAACCAAACAGCAGGCAGGTGGTTTATATCTACCCTCGCTCTGAGGTGAGACACAGACACACACACACAAGTACTCACACCGACACAGAGAAGGAGGAGAGAGTGCAGCAAAGAAATCCCCGAAATAGGCGTCGGGTCTATTTTATAAATGAGGGGAGGCATCCACACTGCCCGTTGAGACGCACTACTCTGCTGCGTCTGACGCCTTGCGTGTGCGTCGCCTCATTTATAAAATAAACCCGACGCCTATTTTTGACGCGATACGTATGTATACGGGGAAATGATCTGTGATCACATTTGTACTGTGTAATCATAGCAGAAACACAATGTAGAAACTCCACCAGGTAAAGGGGGCGGGGCTTTCTTCGCTGCCCTCTCCCTCTCTCTGTATCTCTTCTCTTTTCGATTTACCTCCTTAATACAATTATAACAGTGAAAATGATGTAGGAGCTCAGTATTCTGGTTTTATATTCTTCTAAATCCCTTCTGTCCCCATCAAACAAACGAACACAGTCTTTCTTCCGGTTCCCTTGACAATGTGATTTATAGTAATGAGGAGATCATTGCAGGCTGAGCCGAGCTGAGGAAGACAGAAACTGATGATATATAACGAGCATGATGAGGCATCAGCATCTGTCTGCTGGACTGACGGAAACGCTGCTTTCCTCTGTTACCTGCCTCTGTAGGTTAGTTCAGCTCATCAGTGCTCATGATGTCATCATGGCCTTTATCAGCCCTCTCTTCGTTTCTGTTGTACTGGGAGATTCTCGGTTGTAAGCGTGAGCATTATCTAACTGATTTGAACTACTTGGCTCAATAGTGCTAATCTCTGCATCAGTAAGCTTGAAAGGTGCCGAGGCACTGGTTAAATTACAGTTAATAACAGTTGAAATAAACATCCTGAATATTGCGTTGCATATTACTCCAAACGGCAAATGAAGCATTACTGAAGCACAAATGTGCACAGACTGAGCTGGCGAGAACGGGACGGATCCCTGGAGGACGCCAGACCTTTATCTCCGGTTCCCCGTCCAGAGGTCATGTTTCCTGGCTCGACACCCAGCTGGAGTGTTAATACCTGCTGTCGTCGGAATACCGAACACCTACCAGGTGAATGAAGGAAAGTCGTAAACACTTGGTGGAGAAAGGAGGTAAAAGCTTTCTTAAAATGGGGCCCATTGATTGTGCTGCATAATGTGACACTCAAGATAGAAAACCAAGCTGACATGCGTCGTACCAGTAAAACAAGAAGCCAAAAATCACCAAACTATTGAAAGAAAAGCACAAAAATATCCCTGTAGGATGATGAAATGACAGTTTATTCTTAAATTACAAACCATATGACAAACAAAGTTGCCAAGCAAAAGCTGTTACACAAACTTTATTCTTCAGAATGGAAAATCTAAAACTGGGCTCATGATGTCGGCATGTAAGAAATACAAAAATAACACAAGTTGAAATTTCTGCAGGATGGCCAATATCAATGGCATGTTCTTGTTCTCTTACTCCCTCAGACATCACATAAGAGGATTTACAACCGTAAGAAACACACAAACAAACACAAAATAAAAACATTTACTTAAACTTAACCCAAAAAACATCAATTCTCTGCTTCCTGCCAGCTAGTAGTGTTTAAATAACTCTCTCTTCAAACATGCACAAACCACTAAACTTTAGAAACACACCAATTGAGAATAGTTTAGTCAGGCTACAGGGGCCTCAACACCTTTAAAGGGAAAACACTGATATTTCACATTAAAATGCCAATGCTTAAAGGCTGGGAAAAGTTAAAATATATCTGATATGTATTTCTATTACGCACATTCAAACAGGATTTTTTTTTTTTTTTTAAATCTCGACAGAATTCAGAGTTTCAGAAAACTGCAGGTTAATTGAAATCAAGTCAAAGACAAATCTAAGTAGGTAGCCAGATATCCCGTGGGCTCCTGAATTAAGTTACTATGTAGTTAATTATTAAGTGTGAAATGTAAACACCCAAACATCTCAAGGTCGTCGTCGGTTTCCTTTCTTCATCTGGATAAACAACTTGACGATTTTCTTCAAACCACAACCGGCTCTGAAATGAAAGACTTCCTGACTCTACAGTTTGAGAAATTTGAAGGAAAGGCTTCATAATCAGTTCAATCTGAAGGTAATCATTTAAGTAGGGAGGAGGTCGGGAACAAGTTCTCAAGGATTAAGTTCTCTGTGAGAGTAGTCACACGACTGGAGCTCTAATAAGTCGATTTCTGCGCGCTATGTTAGCTGAGAGAGTTAAAGTGAAGACGATTAGAATGCAGCCGTTCACAGTAATGACTCCGATCCATTTCCAGGAGCAACATCCCCATTTATGCCTCCTTTCACTGCGAGTCGCAAATCTGACCGGGACTCCCAGAAGCCCTCTGGGTACTAGATAATACATGTAAACACAAGATTAGCTTGGTTAATCGGAAGCAGGTTAATAAGTTGCTTTTTCCCACTTAATTGGAATTTAAAAAGAACAGACTCGATACGCCCGCAACTGAAAGTGAGCAGACTGATGACGGCCGAACGCAATAAATCTGCTGCGCCTCCCTCACATGATGTTCCGAATAAAAGGCGGTGAGATTTTGTGGCTCACAACAACATTGATTATCCATCTGACTGTTTGCCGAGCCGTGCCTCCTCTCTCAGTACGAGAACGCTCAGTTACAGAACATCAAAACAAACTTCTGCCGACCGAGTACATGTAGGATGAGACGGACAAACAAATCTAACGGATACATCCAGATCATTGTGAACCAAAAAAGAGGCAGCGAACATGGAGGAAAATATGTTTGTTGAATGTGTAGTGCCTCGTTTCTCCCTCATCAAGCAATCCACCCACATCTGATCTGTAATCGAGTGAACAACAGCATAAAGTGAGGAATGAATTAATGAAATGGAACCGAGCCATTTGGTGATGATGGTATTCGTGATCAAGTCACACCTCAGTCACTGTACACTGGCCATCGGGCATTCTGGACCTCCCACTGCTACTGGACGAGGGAGAGGCGGACTCTGCACGAGGAGGGACTCTGTCCTCTGGGTTCAGTCTTTGCCTCCGTGGCCTGTCCTCCCAGGGCTCCACGCGCTCTCCGTCTCCCCCTTCCTCTTCTTCATCCTCCTCGTCATCGCTCCAGTCTCCGGAGCCAGACTCGTCCACGGAGGTGTGAGGGTCAGAGGACCTGGAAGGTGAGGCCTCCTCCTCCTCCTCGTCTTCTTCCTCTCCTTCGCCAGCCTCGGACCGCTCGTGGGAAGGTGTGGGCCTGGGGCTGATTTGCAGCTGGGAGAGCGCGTCCTCCACAGAGGGGCTAGTACTGGGGCGGGGCTGACCCCCGAGGGAAGTGGGAGGCCTGGCGGTAGCCAAGGGGGCTGTAACAGTGGAAGAGATACCGGTTGCCGGTTGCTGCTGTGCACCTGCTACTGTGGTATCAGCCCCGTCAGCAGAGTTTTCTCTGCTTGCTGCCCCAACGGCCCCCGTCACACCCTCAGCGTCCAAACGCAGTCCCGCCACTCCTTTCTTGGGAATATCCAAAACGTCCCTCTTCATCTTGCGTCTGCGCCCGTGCTCGTTGCGCCTGTACTGCACCATGTTCTCCAAGTCGGCTACATACAAAAACCCGGCAATCAGCATTTCCGCCGTCTTCTTGCCTTTGGAAAAAGCGTCCTCCAGCTCGCGGCTCGTTCGCTCGTCGTACTGCCACCAACCGTTACGGCCCTCATAATACCAAGCGTGGTCGCTCGCTGCCCCGCCCCGACCTCCCGCCGACGCTTTCAGCTCCTCCGGTGACAGAAGTGTGGGCCTCTCCAGGAAGTCATCCGGTACTTCCTGTCTGCAGAGAGCACATCTCTTGCTCTGCCAGGATGCTCCCTTCACACACAGGAAACAGAAGACGTGGTGGCAGGGCAGTTGGACCGGGTGGACGCAGGTCTGCAGACAGATGGCGCACTCTGGTACAGACAGGCCCGGGGACGAGTTGCTGGAGCCGGAGCATGATGATTCTGCACTGTTCCCGCTTCCACCACCAGCGTTGCTGCCTTTCTTACTGGATGGAAGCGAGTTCACAGAGTGGTCTACCTCTCCGCAACTAGCCATCCTTAAAAGCATTGAAGAAAAGGGACAACAGTAAGGAGAACATTTTACATTTACATTGATGTGTCCAGTTTGTGGCTGCTACTTCTCGGTAAATGAACACAACTTTCAACCAGACACAAACTTAATAAATTAAGCCTCCTGTTATGTTGTGGTAAAATGTTCAAAGTTTAAAAATACAGGAAATATTTGTAATAATGTTTGGTGCGTGACATGTTTTCTGCTGGGATTAATTCGAGTAATGAACACGCAAAAGGTAAACGACTAAGTGTTTAATATGTTCAACAACCCTACGTTTGTATTACAGACATACTGTTCAGGTCACTTTGACCCGTCTGGAGGCTACAGATGATAAAATGATCAAAAATATTGTTTTCCCCCAAATAGAGGCCTAAAAAAAAAAAACAAAAAAAAACAGATTACAGATAAATAAAACAAATGTATTTAATGTCTAGTTTTTGCTCATGCTAAATAAAGAAACCTGCATGAATATGACTCTTTAATTGAAACCAAATGAATTTTCACCAGTAAATGGATCTGAGAACGGTGAAAACTCAATTACACGACACAAATAAAATGATATCAAGTGGGCAAAAACTAACGTTTTTTTTGTATAGTTAAACATGCACTGGATCCATTTTGAACATTATTATTGTTCCTTACAGCTGAATAGAACAAAAAAAAATTCACAGCTGGAGTGATGACACTTCACACTCAATACACGTTGTTTTTTTTGTCACATTAGGTGAAATAAAACTGTCCCCTCACACAGGAACCACCTGATACTTACTCGAAGTAGCCTTAAAGCTGATGTATCATGAGGAGAGCTGTCGGACCTTCAAACTTGCCACTGCCGAAAGAAAGAAACAAACAACAACAACAACAACAACAGAGAGAGAGAGAGAGCAGTTGGTGAAAATGTGTTTCGTCTCAGACGATCCTGACAGGAAGCGCAATTGTGACGTAAGACGTCCAACGAGGTGTGACGTCATTACGGATCAGATGTATTAGTTATGGGTGAAATGTAAGAGGTGACTTGTGTTGAACAAAGAGCTGCACTGTTAGTCCGACGACGGTCAGTCTGCTCGTTCAACCGAGCCGTCTTCACGGTGGGATTGATTCGTGAACACATCTGACGTTTTAACAAAAAGTAAAACGTGACGTTAACACTGAAACGGTTTGACAGGCGGACTCGTTCAGCTTTAACGGTGAATACGCAGCAGCCGGCGGGCAGGAAGAAAAGTCAAAACCGTTAACGCAGAGCGATTTCATAACCTTCACAACAATGAAGCCTGTTGTGGTGAGCTGAGCTGAGAGCAGCAGTCCGACTCCAGCAAGTAGACGGAGTTCATTTGACGGCGCTAGCTCGTTTTAGCAGGGCGACACAAACAGTTACGGAGAGACATTTTATCTCGATTAAACAACAACAACGCGACGCCCGCGTCACGTGCCGTACCGTTAGAGCTGGCGGTGCGGACCCGGTTTACTGTTACAGATCCGGTGACAGGAGTCCGTTCCCGATGCTAATTTCCCGACTTCCACCGTTAACTGGCTTTGTTTTCCTCCGAGAAAAAAAAGAGAAGCCGAGATAAAAATAAAAAAAAAAGAAAATGAAAAAAACGACGTAACGTGCGTGCTGACGTCATCCGACGTCAGATCGCACGACTTTTTTTTTTTTTTTTGCGCATGACAGTTGCGGAGTCTTCCTGTTCGCTCGTGGCTAAAGGACGTTGGTGTCACGGAGGAAGACGGGCTCGTAGGATTCTTCTGTTTTCACTAAATATAGAAAAGAAGGAACAGAAAGGAAACATGTTGACCCGCGCAGTGAGACCTACCGTCAGTCTCGCCCGGAGACTGTCCACCTCGTCGCAGAGCAACTCCAAGGTGGCGGTGCTCGGAGCTTCAGGCGGCATAGGCCAGCCGCTGTCCCTGCTCCTGAAGAACAGCCCCCTGGTGAGCCACCTCTCCCTGTATGATATCAACCACACACCCGGGGTGGCCGCGGACCTCAGCCACATCGAGACGAGGGCCCAAGTGACCGGCCACATGGGCCCCGACCAGCTCGACGCCTGTCTGCAGGGCTGCGACGTCGTGGTTATCCCCGCCGGTGTGCCCAGAAAACCCGGCATGACCCGCGATGACCTTTTCAACACCAACGCTACCATCGTAGCCATCTTGGCCGACGCCTGCGCCCGCAACTGCCCCGAGGCGATGATCTGCATCATCGCTAACCCCGTCAACTCCACCATCCCTATTACGTCAGAGGTCATGAAGAAGCACGGCGTGTACAACCCCAACAGAGTGTTTGGCGTCACCACCTTGGACATTGTCAGAGCAAACACCTTCGTGGCGGAGCTCAAAGGTCTCGACCCAGCTCGTGTCAACGTGCCGGTCATCGGAGGTCACGCTGGGAAGACCATCATCCCGCTCATCTCCCAGTGCACACCTAAAGTTGAGTTCCCCGCTGACCAGCTGGCCGCCCTGACCGGTCGGATCCAGGAGGCTGGCACAGAGGTGGTGAAGGCCAAGGCTGGAGCCGGATCTGCGACCCTCTCCATGGCCTACGCCGGAGCCCGCTTCGCCTTCTCCGTCCTGGACGCCATGAATGGGAAGGAAGGCGTGGTGGAGTGCGCCTACGTCAGGTCCGAGGAGACGGAGTGCAAGTACTTCTCCACACCTCTGCTCCTGGGGAAGACCGGCATCGAGAAGAACCTGGGGCTGGGCAAGCTGTCCGCCTTCGAGGAGAAGCTGGTCGCTGGTGCTATGGACGAGCTGAAGTCTTCTATCAAGAATGGTGAAGATTTTGTGGCCAAGATGAAGTGAACAGAAAGCTTTAAGTTAGTCCAAAACAAACAGCAGCTGTGATTGATCATTTGTTCTCGTCTTAACTTAACTAAAAGGCGTCCGGGTGTATCTCGAGATCTGTCACGGTGTTTCCTCTTTCATTTCTGTTTTAGCAGTCGGGTCATCTTGACTGAGAAATCCTGATTTAGACCTGGACAAATTTCCTTTATTCTTTACAGACATGGCTTTTTATCTCGCACTTATGATTTGTGTACATATTGTACTGTGATTTATCTATATTTAGCAAATGTTAAATTTATTCAGAATTTCATATTTTCATGTACAGTCTGTATATGTGGGGATTTCTCTGCTGAATGATCAAAGAGGAAATACTGTCATCATGCCTGTTGATGCTGAAACTCAATGTTACTGATAAGTAAAATCTTCACTCCAACAATAAACAATTTAGCTTTAAAATGTTTCTTTATTCCTTGTTTTTGTGGTACAAAAAAAAAAAAAAAGGGCTTAGAGGTGTACTGAAAGGTTGACCACCTGTTTAGACGATTCTCATGAAATTATACTGGTGTATCCAGATGAATTTGATCATCCTTCATTCCTCATGCCGAATATGGATCGTAGGCCTGTCACAATTATTACGTAATCACCTTATTTGAGCATAATTGTTAAAAGTTCTCGCAGTCATTCGTGTCTATAAAAACAGCTGGAAGAAACTAACAGAAATGTCATATTTCCGTCACTATTTTCACATCAGTTTCTGCAATTTGAGATTTGACCGGTGCTCTTTTGATGAGGTCATCTTAATGTGCCACCTTCTTCTGATAAGGTTTAATAGCAAATGAGTGGAGAATTTGTGCCAACAGCTCTTTATCTTGTGGAGCTTAACTTCTAAAATTCAACCGACCACGTTTTAATCAGCACCTGGTGATAGGAACATTAAAGATAACGTTTCAAAGCCAAACACCTCTGGCAATACATGGCTCTTTACAAGGCGCATGTATTAAACTATGATTAGGCTTATCCTATAATAGCGGCATTAAATGACCAGGAAAAGACAAATAATTGCAGTGCGTGACAGTCGTTAACTAAAATGTTCATGGTCTTCACAATCCTAACGGTTGTTTCTAAGCAGCAAAATAGTTCATGGTTTGTTCAAAAATGTGCTCAACCTAATATTTGACAATTAGATACTCGAATAGATTCAACATGAAAATATCTCGCTTTGAAGTTTGAGCTACATGATACTAGCTGTCACTGCTGCTTTTTAACGTTAAAGGGAACTTCTCTGCAAAAACGAATCCACTTGACTTGAATAATAATGACTGCAGGTAGTTAGATTTATATAATCCACATGTTTAATGATTCACGATGTGCACAGGAACAAGCTGCAGATGGAGAGTAGTTATAGAAAAAGTAATAGACAAACGTTCCTGCTATTGACAACACACAAGTATATGCTCAGCTATTGTCAAAGTAACTTGAGTGATACTGAGGTGGACTGTCAGTATCTAAAACAAGTGTTCAGGTGGATGTAACTTTCTATTACCATTATTCAACCTTGTGAAAGCACGGCGACCTTTGAAGCTGCAGTCGATAGCTGCACAATGCACTTAGTTCACCTTTGATTGCACAAGATCGAAGTCAGATAACAAATCATCAGACGCAGGTACAAACCCATTATAGTTTTATTTGACATACAGGTGGTTTTGGTTCCTTGTCAAGGCGCTTTATTGAGAGCACAGAATCCATTTACACAATATAAAGCCAGTGGTAGATTAGATCGATCACTTTTCTGGATAAAATTAGCTTTTGTCTGAGACGTACAGAACATGTTTTCAGTTTTCCACCATACTGCTTTAATTCACAGCCTACAGGTCCCCCCCCCACATCTGTCAACTGATTCTCAAGATGTCACAAGATGGTAAAAGCAAAAACTATTAATTTTTCTCGACAAATTCTGCAGCAAACAAAGAGATCTAAAAGAACAGGAACAACAATAAGAAACAATTGTTCTACATAATGCTGCAAAATCTACATTCAAAAACCAAGATGCGCAATGTTTGTACCAGAGCCCCATTAAATAACCATATCAACAAGCACATAATGCCTCTCTGTCCGTCCGTCTGACAGTCCTCCACACAGTCACAGACAGTTCTCACTGTTCCTCAGTCCCATCAGCAGTCTCAGCAGTGTCTCCGGCACTTTTCAGAGGAGACACTCTCTCAGCGGTGGAAGTGAAGGAGACTACAGGGTAGAAAAGAAGACTTTTTAAAGTCAATAGTGGCCCAAGCCTTGTGGCTGAATGTGCCCCATCCTGCTTGTGCATAAACAGTATATTCAAATCATACAGGTAGCAGCAACACCCCTGCACAGAGGGGTTGTGGGGGAGGAGAACAGTGGGTGAGGGTTTTGGAGGAGGAAGGATGGGAAGATAAGAGGAGGAAGGTGGGGAGCTGTTGGACTTTGTCTGTCCCGAGTACTACTGTACAAGGCTGTCCTCAGGGGAGACGGGCTCCGTGTCGTGGCCTCGGCGGTGCCTGTGCTCGGTTTTGTTCCTGTTATCAGAGTCCTCTCGTTCTCCTGTGTCTCTCTCCCTCTCTCGCACTCTGTCCCTCTTCCTCTCCCGTCGGCCCTCCTGGTTCTCCTTGTCTTTGCGGTTGTTGCGATTCCTCCGCTCTATGCGCTCACTCTTCCTCCGTCCTCCTGGAAATCAAGAAAATTAAAACCAATTTATTAATATCATTATTGCATGAATGTTACAACTTGTTTTCACTATTTACACTGCAAATCAGTATTTTCAATAAAGAAAGCTGAAGGTTGAATAAAATAACAATTTTGGTCAAAATTCAATTAATGTAGCCACAAAAAAGTGCCCAAAAGGTCAGTCTGCATGTCAAAAACGACCAATGGCTTTGTGTTGTGTGCCACTGAAAATGTCAGTCTAACAACATGATATACAGTATGGTGGTCAGTCTTAAAGTTTGTTGAATTAAATTTCAGAAACTAAAGTAGCCCGCAGGGTGCAATTTTCGCCCGCAATACGCAACGTTCACCACTAGGTGTCAGTCTTTGATCACAGACAGCAGCGGTCAGCCTATCAGCTGTTGCAATCCTCTCCCTGTGACGAGGAGACCTTTGTCCAAAATAGAAAGCCTTTAAATAAACCCCCAATTTATCTGTTCTTGCAACACCATCTCATAAACAAAACCGAGAGTTTCGGAATGCTGAAGGCTTATCTCTGTTCGAGCCGCAGTTATTAATGATAATAACAAGATCCACCCTCAGGGAGGTTGGAGACAGGACCTGCAAGTGAGAGCAGAGGAGGCCCTTTCCTGTTGTTGCACTGCCGCTGCTCATGTGTGAGTGGAACGGAGCAGCACGGCCTGCTTGGCTGTTGGCTGGCCGGCTGGGGATTGTGAAACTGCTGAAGTAGGCAGTAGGCACAGACACAGGGAGAGAGAGAGATCTCTGTCTCTGTCCTGTCCGCTTCATGTTAGCCCCCCTACGCTCTTCGTCTCCCCCTCTGGTCATCAATCAAGGCAGGTCCCAGTTTGGACCAGGGACCAAGTCTGACCCACACATTTTAGCCGAGTGATATGCAGCTCTCCCTGCCTGCTGTGTTTAATCTGCTAGAAAGAATAGAAGGACAAGACATGCACAATGTGGACATCGCAGTGTTTACATGGTTTACTTATAATGAAAAAAAAAAGATAATGAAAAGCAAGTTAAAAAAAGAATCGAGTCAATGATAGTGGAGAGATGTGGTTTCATGGATGGATGGCTGGCTGGAATAATCTGGTGCACTGACTCATTCGGGGTATGCCCCCCGTCCTCTATAAACACAGGAAGTCCCCTTCGCTCTCATTGTTTTCTCTGTCCTGACACCATAACTATTTACAAGTTCAGTGGATTAGTCATACTGTAGCCCCGGTGCTTTTGTCAAGCCACAGGAGAAACCTAATCCATGCCAGTGTTGAGATGATTAGCAGAGTGTTTATCAAACCAACCTGACTTTTGTTAGATGGAACAGTTTCTGATGGGCTTTTTGTAAACTATGTGTTGACATGTGCGTAATGTTCCTCGAACGAGACATCTTTCGAGGTTTTGGAACATTTTCAGCAGACATTTAGCACATTCCCAAAAGTCAGGTTTTCATGACGAATATCATCAAGACTTACAGAGAGCGAGCGGTTGCCTTCAGGTACAACACATGAAAATCATCCTGTGATGTCATAAAGAGGAACCTGAGTCCATGGGGGGAATAGCTTTCTTCACTTAGATGAAAAGATGGTACCATGTCTGTCTGATAAGCAAAAATACAGCTAGTCTGGCTATTACCATAGTTTGGATGCTGTAACTGTTTCTGTTTCTATTTCTGATTGCTGCAGCAATCGGCTGCTGGATGAAGTGATTTACTGGGGTCTCTACTGTATGTAGAACTATAATTGTCGTTAGTGTTTGTTTTAAGTAAATTTAGTGAGGTTTAATAACCCGGTGGGAACCAGACTATATTTCACTGCGTGAATATGAGTCTGCTCACCCTCCACAGGGAATTGTTTGCAGTTTTTCCATCCTACTGGGCACAGCATACGCCGAAACCTCCCGACACTGAGCACAGCATATTTATTAAATTGTTTTAATGAACACAAGCAGCTTGACGAGGTGGTGAGCGTTTATTCTGCACTGAGCGCTGAACGTTCAGCGTTTTTTTCTGGTCATTGAATGTTGAAAAATATTAAGGTTGCGCTCCTCACTGTCACCAGCCGTCCAATCATAGTGAAAGAGGGGCGGGACAAACGCAGTTAACCCCTGACATGGGTCGCTGATTGGCCCGCTTCAGAGTGGCTGTGCAAACACTAATCAGAGCCGAGTTCCTAGACTGTATTCACAGCAAAGAAAACTGAAGCTGTGAGCGACAGTCAGCTCAGCCAGGCTTCCTGATTCCAACCATTTCCAGTTTTTATGCTAAGCTAAGCTAACTAATTAACAGATGTGACTTCACTTTTTTCATCTAATTCTCAGCAAAATAGCACCGAACATCCCTATTTCTTTTTCAGTTGATGTAACTGCCACAGCTGTGCAGCAACAGAAACATTTATTAAACACGGTGTCCATGAGCACTCTGTATTTCTCATGAAAGTGAGAACAAAAATAAAAGAGAAAGGTGTACTGTAAGAGAGCAACTGTAAATCTCTGAGGTCACTCTTCAACCTGTCAGTCCTGTTACATGATGTGCGTCTGTTCTTCGCAGTTGCAGACTATAGCCAACACTTCACGTTCCACTCCAGAGTTCAGCATTTGTTCCAAGGCTGCATGTGCTGTAAAAGATTTATTATGACCAACACAACTAAAAAAAAATAGACATTTGTGTCAAATTATAGTAAATCTTGATTGAATACAAGCCTCGTCTGTAACTGCTCTCGAATTGTACAATTATTGACACATTTGGTACACAGATGACAAATGTTTGTCGTCTGTACAAATTTCTTATAATCTCTGTTTAGTGAGCAGGGATGTGTGCAGAAATGTGTTATCCCTCTCATCCCATGTTATTCCCCTGAAATCCCTGCATGTGCAGTGTGTAAACTCAGCCACCAGTGTCGAGCTGCTGAATTGAATTGTCCGTAGCTGTAATGTAACTTCTAGAAATCTGTTACAGCACATTCACAAAGGACCGTACCGAGAGCACAGAGAGGGGCTTTACTGAATGGGACACCACACTCACTGTTCGTGTGTGTGTGTGTGTGTGTGTGTGTGTGTGTGTGTGTGTGTGTGTGTGTGTGTGTGTGTGTGTGTGTGTGTGTGTGTGTGTGTGTGTGTGTGTGTGCTGGCACAATGAGCGAGCAAGCATAGTGAAAGAGACATGGAAAGAGAAAGAGGGTGAAACACAATCCAGAGAGAGTATGAAATGAACTGAAGAACAAGGTGAGAATAGCAGACAGACAGCGACAAAATGAGAGAGCAGGAGGGCAGTGAGGGTGTGTGTTTTATGGTGGCACATCCTCTGTGGCAGGCGTTCTGTCGTCCGGGGAGCTTTTGGCGGGAGCCAGGCCGGGATTAAAGGCTATGGGCTGTCCCAAAAGTGGAATGCCTGCCGCATGGCTGCCAGGATGTCATGAGGGGGGCTGTGGGTGTGTGTGTAACAATCCACCCTCAGTGACTGGTTGCTGCTAGTTTCTTAACTGCATGTTTCTCTGTGTGTGATAGGTGTGTGTGTGTGTGTGTGTGTGTGTGTGTGTGTGTGTGTGTGTGTGTGTGTGTGTGTGTGTGTGTGTGTGTGTGTGTGTGTGTGTGTGTGTGTGTGTGTGTGTGTGTGTGTGGGAATTAAAGGCGGCTAAGACTTGCAGAGGGCACATGGTATATCCGGCTTCAGAGATAGAGAGGTGAACGGCAGGTCGATGGAAGGACAAATTAGCCGGCATTAACTTGAGAGAGAAGGCAGTGAATGTGGATGTGTATGTAAACATTCACAATCTAGCTGTTGATAACAGAAGAACAGAGCAGATGCTAAGACAAAATATGTCTGTTTCCTTTAGTTTTACAACTTTGCAGATGCGATATGTTTAATTAAAAACATTGTTCAGACGTTAGTCAGGACCAACTGGAATTGGTGATGTTGAAATGGTTCTGTAGAACTGGACACTGCCATTAAAAGATGTGTTGACAGTTTGGGATTGTCTTTCTTGATGATGAGATGATCAGTACCAATCTATTGCTTGCACATTAAATATGTAGCTTATGAAAGGCAATTATTAGCTACCAGCAACAAAAAGTGTCTTGTATCACGTAGCTTCCCAGAACTACAACTTGAAATGTTCATGTTTTTGTACAGAACATCGGACTAATAAAAGGTTAATTTCAGATCCTTAAATGTTCTGACAGACAGAAGACATACTTTTCTCTCAGCTTCCAGTGTTTAAGGTAATTTACCTCCTGGATAACGCTTTATATTTAATTAACAGGCATGTTAGTAAAAATGTATTTCCTAAAATGTACTCCTCCTTTAAAAATAAAATAGTTATGAATGCATTAGGACAGGCATATCTGCAGTCACATACATACATATTTAGCTTGCAAAGTACAAAAGTATAAAACTGAACCAAAACACAGGCAGGTGAAAAAGAATGGAGTCAGAAACTCATTGTGCTTATGCGGAAGAGTAAAGCAGTGTACTAAACAGAGGAACAGGAAGAGGAGAGGCAGGACGGATGGGGAGTACAAGGCAAAAGGAGAAAGTGCAAAAGAGGAGGTGAGGAAGAGGACAAGGAGAAGGATGTATCAGTGTCGGAGGGCTGTTGGAGGATTACTGGGGGCTCTCTGAGGTCGGACCACTGACCCCCTAGCGTGTGCAGAACGTAAACAGTGAGGAGAGGATGCGCCGATGCAGATAATTAGCTCCCATTCACCGGGGATTCTCTTGGAGCTGGGGCAACTGGGTAATCACACAAAGGGGTAAAGTCGATAAGAAGAGTCTGTACTGTGTCTACACACATCTTTTCTTCCTTCCTTTCTTTCTTTCTTTCTTTCTTTCTTTCTTTCTTTCTTTCTTTCTTTCTTTCTTTCTTTCTTTCTTTCTTTCTTTCTTTCTTTCTTTCTTTCTTTCTTTCTTTCTTTCTTTCTTTCTTTCTTTCTTTCACTTCCCTTCTCTCTGTACCCTTTCAGCAGGCTCTGGCTAGATCAACAGAGCTGTCGACTCTACACTAAAGTCTCAGCCCCGACCCGACTGACGGGGAGCGCCACAGGGAGCTTATATGGGGGTCTATGTTTTCTTTAGTGTGTGTGTGTGTGTGTGTGTGTGTGTGTGTGTGTGTGTGTGTGTGTGTGTGTGTGTGTGTGTGTGTGTGTGAGGCGATGAGGATGGGAGAATGGATCAGTAGAGAGATACAGATAAAAAGTGGGTGAGAGAGAGAGAGATAGCCAGGGTGACAGAGGGCACATTTCACAGTCTGCCTTACAGATCACGTCAACCCAGTTGACTCTCTTCACAAATTACCACCACGAGCAGCGGCTGTGTAGTTATTTTAGTGAGTCAAAGTTGGTATGTGTGTGTAGATCTACATGCATACATGTCTGTTTGGTGTGCAAGTGTGAATTTGTGCATTCGTGACTTGTTTGAAAGGGAGAGGGTGTATCTGTATCTGGAATTGTGTGTGCATGTGTTGATTTGTGTGTGTGTGTGTGTGTGTGTGTGTGTGTGTGTGTGTGTGTGTGTGTGTGTGTGTGTGTGTGTGTGTGTGTGTGTGTGTGTGTGTGTGTGTGTGAGAGAGTTTTTGTGTGTGTATTGGCAGCTGTGGGGATAAACCAATACTGATCCCCTGGTCGCCGCGTGCCTCCCAGGGGGAGGATGTTGATGTTGAGCTGGCTGTTTCTGCTCCAGAGTCAACTGCTTTTTTGCTGCATCACACACACACACACACACACACACACACACACACACACACACACACACACACACACACACACACACACACACACACACACACACACACACACACACACACACACACACACACACACACACACACACACACACACACACACACACACAGTGTTTGTTCTGTAAGTGTGAGGCCCCAAGGGGCTGGATCTCAGCCTTCTACCCTGTCTGCAATCTGTCATTTAACACTACAGAGCCTAGGCGAAAAAAACAACCAGCTGTAGCCGCCATCCACCTCAGTAACCACACATATGCAGTACACACATAACACAAGACAATTGTAAATGCACCACAGCAAGCCCGTCTGAAAGCAGTTTTCACTCTATTCATTAGAAATGATCACATTATTCCCTGTTTACTAGGAAGAGAAAGCAGTTTTACTGTTTAAAATCCAAAGAGGTCTCGTGGGAAAACACACAACATACCCATTGCAACATCATACATGTGTGCTCCCCCCTCTGTCTTCACTCTAGCCACAATGACAGTCCTCTGAGTAAACAGCCGTAGTCATGAACGGAAGAATGACTAAATCTGGTTGTACAAACTGGAGCAGCACGGGCTGGAATTAATAGAGAGCTGAAATCCTGCCATGTGTCACAATTACAATGTTGGTAGTGAGCATGATGGGCCTGTAGCGATTACAACTACAACGTATAGTATTCACTCATTTTGATAGTTCTGCTTTTTACATTTTACGCTCATATACTAAATCAAAGGAATCTTAAGTCTGGATCTGACACATGCTTGGGACACAGAAAAACTGACACTCTTTGGATTTCTTTACCTGGACATTTTCTCCTTTTGACAAGGCACTCTTTGATCTCGGAGATCTCAGGGCAGGGTTTGCCAAAGGGCGATGGGTACTGCAGGACTAGTCTTGTGCGGGTCTCCTGGCCCCGCTTGAAACCACAGGTTCTCCCGGACCTAGAGCAGGGACTCCACTCGCTCCACTCCCCCACCTCGCAGTGCACTGACAGGGGAAATATGGAGAGGCAGAAGTGAAGATTCTCATTGCCTCAGACAATGGACTTGCACCTTTACCTGTCCTGGTAGATCTTAGTGCTGCATTTGATGTGACAGATCACAACATTTCACTACAAGGACTGGAACATGTCAGTGGGGTTAAAGAAACTGCATTAGGATGGTTTGGATCATGTTCATCAGATTCCAATTTCTTCATGTCATTGATGACTCTTCCACACACACACACACACACACACACACACACACACACACACACACACACACACACACACACACACACACACACACACACACACACACACACACACACACACACACACACACACACACACACACACACACACACACACACACACACACACACACAAATAGGGCATGTAGTTCCACAGGGTTATGTACTAGGACCAATCCTTTTCAGGTTGTACATGCCTCTCTTTGGCAGTATTATTTGGAAGCACTGCATGAATGTCCATTGCTATGCAAATGACACCCAGCTATATTTATCTATAAAGCAAGATGAAACAGGAGAGGTCAATTTAAGCATGTCTTAAAGACATTCATGAAGCCAGTCTCTTGGACTGCCCTCTTTCACTTGCGCAACGTTGTCAAAACTAGGAACACCCTGTCTTAGACTGATGCTCATAAACTAGTCCATGCATTTGTTAGTTCAAATTTGTAGTTCCCTGTTTTCAAGATCTCACAATAACTCCCTGAAAAGCCTCTACCTGATCCAAAACGCGGCATTGAAAGGACTGTGTATTGTGTCTTCTCTCTTTCTATTCTATCTCTTCCTGTACCTTTCTGCAGGTATCTCTGGCTCCACAGTTAAATATTTCTGATCTACAGTTACTGGCCCCACCAACACATCCAGTGTCTATTGTTTTTTTGTTTTGCTATTCTGTTTTTTTCTCTCTCCGCTCCCCCCTCACTACTAATCAAGGTAAATGTCCGCCCACTTCTGAGACCTGTTGGCTAGAGGTTTCTTTGTGTTAAAAGTGAGTTTTTCCTCCTCAATGGTGCAAAATGCTGCTCATGTGGGAATTGCTGAATTGTTGGGTTTCTCGCTATAATATTGTAAGATCTTAGCCTTATTATTTTCAGTGCCCTTAAAGGTCTATGGTTTTGGCACTACATAAATAAAATTGAATTGAAATATTTTCTAAAGTTTGAAATGGGATTACTCTTGACTTCAAGCTGGTTTGCCAGTTGCAGCCATTCTGTATCCAAGGCCAAAACCACCCCCCTACCAACAGGACATGCATCTTTAGCAGTTATCTTTTATGACACATGGACTGACCTTGCGGTGTGCACTCCATGAGTTTGTCATTGGGCTCATAGTCCTCTGGACAGACATGGTGGCACCCCCCACTGAGCTGGTAAAGGCCTGGCCGGCACCGTGTACATGTTTCACTGTTCACACATGACTCACACTCTGCAGGGCAATCTGCAGACACAAAAACACAGTTTTGCATATGAGTTTATCAATTTTTTTACACCAATAATGCAAGGTTGATAGAGTTAAATAAAGGGCGAACACCATTTTTTCTCCCTGTCTGTGATTAGTGTGAACTGAGAGCACTCACTGGGAACACACTCCCTCTGTGCATCGCTGCGGACCAGGCCCTCGGGGCAGTTCTCCTGGCACTTGCCCAGGTGAAGGTAGAATCCTGTTCGGCAGCGCGTGCAGAAGTTCTTGTTGAAGCAGGAGTCGCACTCCGACCTGCACTCTGACAGAGAATTACAGACCCACCGCCAGCGTTTATTTAAACTGTACAAGTTATCGTGTGTTTCCCGCGCATTAAATATACAGCGTGTCAGTGTGTGTGTGTGTTCATGTGTGCATGTCTGACTGGGAATACGATATAGACAACTGCAGGCACATTGATGTTTTCCAGGGTGACTTGTGATAAATTAATTTAAGTAAAGCAACATTTGATGTAATTTAATGCCAGCGAAAGGAAATGTACAGGGTAACAACTAGTAGTACGTTTTTCAATTATTTGAGTGTTTCAGTGTCTCCTTTGACACATGTACTGCCAAAATTCATAGGCTGGTTTTGAAACTGCTGCTTGTAAAGGTGATGGAGGGTGGACCTATTTGGACAGTGTCTTGAGCCAGCTAGACTCTGTGTGCTTATGCTTGTCACGTGTGAGTAAAACACAGTGTTAACACAGTGTTTGCAATCAGACAGCATCGCGCTGAATCTTTTGCCCATCCTTTCAATTAACTACATAGAGGTCTGGTTGCTTATGTCACTCCTACTGACTTTTATTGCTTTAAATTGTGATGTGTTGTTTTCATTGGAAACATGCAATGGATAAAATATTTTCATGAATATTCTGTTATCATTCTTCAATTCAAATCCAGTTTGTAACTCATTATGACTCACTTGTACAGGTGTTTCGTTCTGGGGAGCGGGTGCCATAGAAGCCTGGAGGACAGGAAGTCATGCACACCCCGATCTGCTTCATCCCAATCCTCTCCAGATGCATGAAGAAGCGCGGCTTGCAGGACAGACAGCCATTGTAGTCCGAGCAGGTCAGACAGCCACCCTGCTGGCACCCTGAGCTCACACCAGAGTTCTCTGTTGACAGGAGCAGTGGGAAGTGTTTCACATGAGGTATGATATAAAAATATTATATTATATAGGTTGTGTTTATCTCAATGCATAATTTGTCCAGGTATTTTGAAGAGATCCCGGCATTTGATCAGTTCAGGGTTGGACACCTTGGAAAGAATCCAAACATTCTTTAAATCATTTGCTTCTCTCACTTAAAAAAAAAAAAAAAAAGTCTCTTCCTATCCATAGCAACATGTCTATCGTTTATTCATTGAAGGTTCCACTTTATTTTGCTGCCTAAAGATGATCCAATATATCATGCTAAAACTTCTAATGTTTTCATTACACAACTCCCAGCAACAACAGGGACAGCCATGCAAACAAATGAGTGTCACTGACTGAGCAAGAGATCAGAATTACACCACTGATCGGCTGGATGCTGCGTGACTTCCAGTAACTGTTTCAATTTAAAAGCACTCGTTTCAAATTAAAAGCCTGTCATACACAGTCTCAGCCTTTCTAGGTTATGACCATTTCTGATTAGTCTTGTATTGGTCAAACTCACAACCAGCATTCAAAACCTGACGTCAAAATTTTGAAACCTGTTTTTAGAATTTGTCCAATAGCATGAATCTTTTTTGTGCATTGTGCAGAGTGCATTGGTATATTCTATCTAATTTCATCAGATATGATTTTTGTTGATTTGAATGAGGATCACAAAACAGGACCGGGCTGATAGCTATCGTCCACATTAAACACAGAATATAGAGGCCATCAGGGTTTAGACATTTCAGACAGTGGAACTTGAGAGCATCTGTCAGGGTAGTGGATGTATACTATTTCATCTTTGTTCTCTGGTACTATTGTGTCTTCTGTCTACAGTACCAACATCAGAACTTTAGCATTATATCCCACTTTTGATGTACTGCAGGATGTATATATTAGTTTAACACAAAACCATACGGGGTATATAAAGTAGTACGATACAGAAATAATGCAAAAAATGTGCACGAGTGCAAATGTACAGTATAAGGATTATAATGTGTAAGTGTAATAATACAAAGAACACTAATAATTGTGTTATTGCAAGGTGCTGTGTGAGATGTGATGGGTTGACATGAATAGGATTATAGATTTAATGTTAATTTGACGTGTACTGTCAATGAGGGTAAACAAGTAAATGCCCCGGACCTTGTTTATGAGGCTTACTGTAGCTGGAGAGAATGTTATAAGTATAGAAATAGTTAACAAAGTAAAGTTCAGAACAGCATGTTAAAGCATGAGGTCCAAGTCTGTATTATGAATTAATCACATGCATAAGTGCCACATTAGAAAATCATGTAAGGTAAGCCACTTACAGTCAAAGTGTTTTAACTGATAGCTCCGTGCCAATGACAGCAATTTCTTCCATGTTTATAACCCTGTTCATGTGCATAGGTACTGCAGTGCTTAATTAATGCTGATATATTTACCAGTACGGATTTCATCACCGACTCTACACCAATTTGTAGGCTTGATTCACCAGACTTTGTCTTCCAAGGATGAAAGCCCAGGTTGTAGGTTATAATCATTTTAATTGTTCAGTTGTTGAGAGCTTTGTCACAGACAATTTTAATGTCCCCCAAGTTACAGAGAGTTTGTATGAACATGATAGCCTGTTTAACTTAATGACACGATAGATACATACACAGATAGATAAACAGAGTGCTATTAACATCTTGTAGAAATATGGCTTCTTGGAAAAGTTTGCATATCATATACCTTTTTGGTATCTGATTGCTGTTTGTGCACAAAGAGGAGTAACAAATAGGGATAGGAACGAGTTTTGTGGTGTTGAGTGGTTCAGAGAGGGTGTTTTTAATTTATCGTCTTAATGCATTGCTACAGAATTACGGTCTTTATGAAGAAATTGGTTTAACACACTTGTGTTGAAAATTTCGATGCTTTAGTTTAAACTTGAAAGTGGTATAAGGCTGTGATGTTGAAGAAAATAACCTTAGGGATAGGCATGTGACAGCCACATATTCATCCATAGAAGGAGTGACACCCATGACATAGTTGGTATAAAGTTAATAACCATGTGAGGCATCCCATATTGATTATATTTTCCCATTCTGCATTGGTGCAATGTTCCAAAAGGTGTTGTTTTGAAAATGTTGCAGTATAGTCCCACGGAAGGTAAATTAAAAGTAAGCCCCGTAAGCATCCAAAGAATCCTCTCCAGCTTTGGCATTTCATGCCAGTGGTTTACGTTGGCCACCTTTATCAGCTCAGCGTTTAGCTGCCAGTTTACATAGATCATGGATACTTTGTTTGAAATCTTCACAACTGTTGTCCATTTGCCCACATGTGTTCCTGCCAAGCTGCCCTGATTCACAGAAACCTTAAAACGCAGGAATTTGGCACAAACAAAACCTCAGTTGGACAGTGGTATCTTGCATAACATACCAACAAAGTCACATATGAAATAAACACAATTACACACACACAAATCAAGGAGGGTTCATGGAAAACAGGACAAAGTATTAGTAAAATGGAAATAAAAAATACCTAAAGTGTCAAACACAGTCCTCTTTAAGGTTCCATCACCTGACTTCCCTGCCATTACAATGCACATGCCCTATGTATTGTATCTTATATATATTGTATTATATATTATATATTATATTATATATATATATATATATATACTATTATATATATATCTTATATATATTGTATATATATATCAAAGGCTAAATCCACCCATCGTCATCTTTCATAAAGCTGAAATGTGTTCATACATATACAATGGTATATAATATGTATATGTAATTGCCACTGTTAACACCAGGCCTTCATATTTGGATGCATCATCAGGCAGGAAGCCCGGAGCTTGGCTTCTGTCTCTGCACGGTAATTTTGGCCTTTTAACCGAATGGTCATTGACTCCCCTCTCACTCTTTCCCCCTTGTTTCCCTCTCAAGTCTGTACTCTTTCACCCCCTCACCAACTAATCCCTCCATCCTCCCTGATATCTCAGGAAGTGTTAGATATCTGCTTCCTTGGCGGAAGTTTGGATTCTTAGAAGAACCCATCAATTAATGGTTAGGCTACTCCTCACCGTACACAGACATGAAATAATGCTTTACTGCTGCCATCCCATCTGTGCAACTGAAGCACATCAAGTTTCAGCATGTGGATATAGTTTAGAGGCTTTTTCAGTCTCAAATACACATTTTAGAATATCATCCTGCACAAGAGCAAACTAATACTGACTTTAAAACGTATATCTAAATTCACAAAAAGCAGCATCTATATGCCATTTTCAGTCTTGGGGCAAAATTTAAGTAACCAAGTACAAGAACATTCTCAGTAGACCTTCCTGCTTTCACCTCTCTGACTGTGTTGAGGGGCTCCTTAATAATGTTTATGGGGAAATAAACATTGAAAGAGAGAATCTGTGCATCTTGATGAAAATATTATACAACTACAAACATATTCAAGTAAAAAGAATCAACTCATTGGATGCAGGAGGTAAATTTGACAGCAAAACTGTCCAGAGAACATCTGAGCTCTGCAATTAAACATAAAAAGGACGTGAGAAGCTTCACTCCCAGGTGGCAGGGATAAAAACATCATTCTGAAGGTCTATTATTGTAGATCACAGACATTTTTCGGCCACGCTGGCAAGTAATAGATAGAATATTCCAGTTATCACTGGTCTTCTCTGACAGAGTTAGTTACAGAGCACATCTGGAGACCCTCAGTGATAAAGTGTGGGTAGGAAGAGCAGAAAAATATACTTTATTGATACTTATTTCATTGTGTCATGGAAAAAGGCTGCTCATAGCCCAGGAGATGAGACATAATGTTGGAGCTCAGGGAGATATATGGGAGATGAAATACCAGCACACTCAGAATGGAAGGTCTCTGGAGTTTGATGGAGCCAGCTGTCAATTCTGCATTTACTTAGATTTTAAACAGTTATATGCTAAACATGATTTGCAATTATAAATCTGAGTTCAATTTGTGACTGGCACATCATAACCCACCTTTATATGCGATGCGGGCCAATATCTCCAGAACCGTTCCCCCATAAATTACAAAATGTTGCAATATAAGGAAATAAATTCAACAGGCCCGTTACATCACCAAATATGGACACTGAAGCGTGAATATTCATTTGAATACTGATCAGCGCTGGTAGCTGCGCAGCGCACTATGAGCCTGAAGTCTGCTGCGCTGACGCTAGAGAGCGACGGGAACCAGGAGACTCAGCGCGCAGAACTGCGGCTGCAGGCTTCAGGTGTGACTACAATTAGTTCATCCAATTAAGGTTAAAAGAAAACGCATCAAAAGTGCAATATTAACGTTGAAATGGGTGCATATTTGAGTGGGCCATACAGTCAAAGCAAACGTTGGAATCTGCAAAAATAAATCCAAGAACAAATCCCCCCTTTGTCACATTAATTAAGCAAATGAAATAACTAAAATTCATAATCCCACAAAAGCAAAAAAGTAGATTTGTGCTTGTGGAAGTTGTTAATAATAATCTATATCTTAATTTGGCCTATTTTCTTTTCAATCTGTCACTACAGTGACTTTATAACCTCATTCGTGTAGTGTTGCTCTCGTTTTAAATCATAAATCAGAAAAAGACACATCAAACATAACCTGCAATTTATTTGGTCATATCCAAACAGATTTACATCAGTGGAACATTGATGCCCGCATGTTTAAGATTGTTTGGTGACCTACAAGTCAACCAGTTTACTACATAGCCCAAATAATGTGCCGGTCACCACTCATTAATTTAGACAATGTAAAAAAGAATAATGAATATTAGAAAGTTATTGGCTGAAGTCCTTTGTGACCTCACGCCTTTGTGAGTAAAACAGGTCAATAGATGTTAAATAAAATAAATTAAATTGAACGAAGATAAAATTAGATAAAAGCTCTGCTAAGAGCGTAATTACTCACGTTTATGTTGCCGGTGCCTGGAGCTGCCGTGCTGCTGACAACCAGTGTAATCCATGCAGTGCAAGATGATCAAAACAAAGGAGATCAGTTGTAATTGCATAGTAGCCCAGAGATGAGACTCGTAAAGCCAATGTCAATGTTCACCAAAACACTTCTTGGATAAGATTCCGTTTTCTTCCTCCAGACGGAGGCAGAGGCTGGAGTGGATTATTCCTAGACACAACGGGACCCCCAGCTATGTGGTGATATGTGGTGATGGTTGTGCACAGTGGCCCAATGATGCCTGGGCCGCTTACACTTTAACATCCTGGATAGGGTCCACATATGTGCCAAGAAAACCGGACTGAGTCAGGGATCCGTTATCCTTGCTGTGGTAATGAACATTCCCTCCAAAACACAAACAAACACCAAAAAGCTTGACTCTCATCCGTTGCGCGCAGGAGGAAAGCAGAATCAAACATTAGTGTGGCTCAAAAAGATGAATAGAATAATTGATTGAGGATGAACGTGCCTCTCAACAACTTTGGGATATTAAATCCATGTTGTAGAACTCCAAAAAGACCTTCCCCTCCCTCTCACCGTCTCTGAGTGGAGATGCGCCGTGCGTCCCGGTGTGTGTGGATACGCTAATGTGCCAGGCGCGCTGAAGGTCTCGGCTTCATCTCAGCATCAGCTGAAGCAAAAAAAAGTAAAAGTCACCACAGGATCAACGCCAGTAATCACAAATCAGTTTCTAAGTTGAGTGCTTCGTAGGTCGTGTTGTCAAACGCACACCTCCTCCTGCTTGCTGGAACTGAGCTGCAACTAAACCAAAGTAAATCTCCGCAGTTTCAGCGCTTTTCTGCTTTGCGTGCAGGACCCATTCACTCCCCTCCTGCCGGCCCGCTGATGACTTCAGCTCTCTCTCTCTCTCTCTCTCTCTCTCTCTCTCTCTCTCTCTCTCTCTCTCTCTCTCTCTCTCTCTCTCTCTCTCTCTCTCTGTCTATGAGCTCCAAAGTTTATTTAGAGGGCATGCCCCCCGCGTCAGAGAGAAAGACATACTGAAGTTGTTTCAACAAGGGTTTAAAAATGTCTACTGTAGCTTCTCTATCATTCCTGTTTGGACTGCACGAATGGCGCTTTGAATGCTCGTCATGTATGTAAGAGGTCGAAATTAATGGACTATTTCCACCCAACATTTCTTTTCAAACTAAGACCATTTATTTTTCCATTTAAAATTGAAGTAGAATTATTGTTATTTGTAAATAAATCTCTGAAGCTGACAGAAGTGTCCCCTCTCCACATTAGTTATTAAAGATGATTTTGGATATAGGCTATCTGGACACAATTCAAATTAGCCAAATTGCATCAGTGCTGAAAGGAAAAAAAGAGCTTCACGATGTCATTTTTTACCTTCATATATCCTTTGACTATTTTCCTCCACACAGATGTGACTTTCTAAAGCCAGTCCAGTCCAACAAGTCTGCAGTGTGTTATATTTGTTTTAAACTAGGAATTTGAGTCTGATCTGCAAAAATGCACCTACAGATGCACGACTGTACCAGAAAGTAAGATTTCATGCACCAGGTAGCCCATCTTATATCAGATGAGGGGATTGCTACACAGTGGTCTAATCAATTCCTGTGTGATCATTGTTTTCATTAATTGTCTGGCAAAGGTGGTTTGTGGTGTGTGCTAGGGGAGAAAAATGCCCAGAAGAAGCAGCAGCACTTCCTCATGTTACCTCTAGAGGGAGTTAGTTCCATAAAAGCTTGAGGCACATATTTTCATGAGGACAAGCTTGGGTATCAGTAAGTTATGGGAACTGGAGCATTTGACCTTTTCTCTCATGAGTCCAAATGTGATATATTTTTAATGTAGATGATCATTCAAGACAAAAAATAGCCAGTAAAAATGTGAAAACAGATATCTTAAAAATCACATGGAAACATTCAGGACCTATTTTGCACTGAAAGTATTTCACATCAAGAAAATATAAATTCAGTCATTGCTACATCTGTCAGCGGATCCTTACAATACAGATGCAGTTAAAACAGGTTTAGACATTCTGGTGATAAAATTCTTGTAAATGTCCCTCCAGGTTTTGTGAACTGTAGCCTGTGGAGAGCAGACCAGAGCAGAGCATAGGAAGGAGGGGGGGGGGGCTCATTTGTCTAACTAGTATGTTGATGTTTAGGGGGAACAGTATGCACAAGTCCAATGCTTTTCCTCCTTGTGGCTTCTGGTCTTCCATCAGTCACTGTGCCGAGGAGAGCAATGCAAACAAAGTGTGGGCTCTTTCTTTATTGGAATACTTCCCTGTTTGCCCTGTACTAACTCAGCAGCAAGACAGTGAGACATAACAGAGATTGATGCATTGTTTTAAACCCTTTCACCTCCGCTGGGGCAGACTCCTGAATACAAACTTTGCCACGAATATTTATGCATTTTGATGCACTACAGTGACTCTAAAACACAAACATAAAATTTATAATAGATTTGTAGCTGAAAAATCTGCCCTGGAATACCTCTGTAAAGTGTGTCAGATTATGAAATGTAATATCACATGTAACCCCGTGTGTATCTGTAAAAAATTGGAAAGAAAAATGGAAAATATTGTGATAAAATGTTGTAAAAAAATGATGAAATCTCTCTTCTCCCTCTCCTCACTCCTGGTGGCTTGGTGTAAGGGATATAGAGGAATAATGCTTGTCTTTGTGTCCCAGTCTGAACCGGACCCGCCGTCCCCTGGGGGTAGGAGCATGTGCGTGTTTGGGTGTGTGTGTGGGAGTGTATGTGGCACTGGGGTGCGGAAGGTTAAGGTCACTTGGTCAGTCCCTGTGACCGTCCAGTGAGAGAATCAGTCGACACCTGTAAATGAAGTCGGGCAGGTGCATAAACCCTCCTGACCAAGGATGGATGCGCACTACAAGTTTTTTATTATTTTTTTTAATGCCACATCAAGTCCTATTTTAGCTTATCTAATTTAGGCCATGTTCTCAGGGAGAATGAGAGCCATCATACTTTCTGACACAAATGAATGTTAACATGCTGTCAGTCTGTTAAAAGAGTTTTTGAATACTCAACTACTATTTTTTGAAAGTTGTTTCATAATATGGACACAAGCCTGAACACAATATACTGACACTGGGTGGAACTGCTGCCTCAGTCAAAAGGGGTTGAGTACAGTCTTATACAATAATTAATTTTTTTTTTGACCTGACATTCTTATTTGATTTCAGTATGTTAAATGTACAAATTTTACATGCCATGAAATGGGTGGGTCAATTGTTAAAAATGCAAATTAAAAGGTGTCCCAGTGGTCCATGCTGAGTCAGTCTGGGGATCTTTGTTGCCCGTCTTCCCTTTTGTCTCTCATCCCATTTCCTGTCAGCGCCAAATAAAGTAAAAAATTTCAGGAAAAAAAAAAAACCACACAAAATTGCATGCTGCATGTTAAGCTTCATTTAAAGTTTTGAAAAGACATAAAAGGTTCTTGTGTTACTGTTTTTTGGGGACGTTGGAGCAAGAGTAGTTATTTATTTACACATCCATTAAACAACAAGACTAACTACCATCCATTTCGATTAGCTTGCCCACAAGGCAAATATATGTCCATAAACCACTTGTGTTTTAGCTTTGTCATGGTTCCTCCTCCTCAGGGAAATATCTGTTTCCTTGAATCCTTGTGAACTTTGTTTCTTTTGTTGAAGTGAAGCCATCATACAGTTGGTTTACCAATAAATTTGACCTAAGTTTTGTTGTTGTTTCACCCATTTTAGTGTACAAATTTTGATTACACACCTGTCAGGGGATTGCCGGGCCCTCAGAAGCTTGACTTTAAAGTGAATCAGAAGCTAATTGCACCGATCATTCTCAAATTTTAGCTACAAATAGACCTATCCGTCAGTTAACCAGATATCTGCTTTGTTATACCCAGATGACATTGCACAAATCTCTTTACCTCCACCTCATCAAGACAATCATGCTCCTAATCCTCAGCCGCATCAGAGCAGTGACACCGCAAAGCTCATGCCTATGATCTCCAAACTGTTCATTCCCCCGGCCTATGACTCATAAAATTCCCAGATGACAGTGACAATGTTGATCCACTGTCCTGTCATCAGCTTATGAATTAGGCTGGGCTCAGTGTGGACAGCAATTGATAGCACGCGGCTCACCCGGGTCAGTGAAAACATAGTGGCTCAGACTGTGGTGTTATAAGAAGGTTTTTCTGACGTTGCATCTATTAAAGCTGCAAATATCCCAGCGGCTATGCCGTGCATTCTCTCAGCATGAAGCGAGCAGAGAGAGACAGTGACACAGGGTGGACAATGTTATGAAAATAGACATGCATGATCACACACACACACACACACACACACACACACACACACACACACACACACACACACACACACACACACACACACACACACACACACACACACACACACACACACACACACACACACACACACACACACACACACACACACGTACAGGATCTAGAAGTTCGAATAAAATAAGTATAGATTCTTGAAATTCTATTATACACACAGACAAGGAGGATTAGATGAATATAAACAACGATAAGACAGGTGCGTGTGTTGGTGGGCGGAAGGTGGAGGAACCATATCGTAAATGTGTGTGTGGCTGCATTAGTGTGTGTGTGTGTGTGTGTGTGTCGGGCTGATTGAGGGGATCATTTCATAGTAAGAGGGATTGAGAAGATAGTCAAGGACAGATAATCACTGTGAGCAAGGGCTGTCAGCTGTACACACAGAGGGAAAGCAGGTCAGAGTTTTGTATAGAGAAGGTTAAAAGAGAAGGGGACTGTGTGTGTGTGTGTGTGTGTGTGTGTGTGTGTGTGTGTGTGTGTGTGTGTGTGTGTGTGTGTGTGTGTGTGTGTGTGTGATGTGAAAAGAGACAAATTAGCATTGATTCCTCATCCTGAACCGTATTTCCCTCAGATAAGGAAAAAAAGCAAAACACCCTTCAAACAACACAATCTCTTGTGTTCTGCTTTGTTAGAGTTAGATGAGAAGTTTGACACCATTCACATATTGGTACAATTTGAAGCGGGAGCCAGGAGATGATTAGTTTAACTTTGAATAATGACTAAAAGCTACCATGGCTCGGTCCAAAGGTAATAAAATACACCTACGACATTGTGTTTGGGGTCATAAATCTGTACGAAAATTGAGGTACAAAAACAAAGAGTTAAAGGAAGATTATGTGCCTGACTATTTCTTGGCTCTGAAAAGTTACTTCCTAGGGTGTTGTCATCATTGTGAGGTTGCCAGGCAGTGCTGTTTTTAAATGTGTATTGTTACCTTTCTGACAGAGCCAGGCTCATTATTTTCCTGTTTCCAGGCTTTAATTTAAACTGTGCTAATGCTCACTGTAGCTTAATTTTTTATTGTACATGAGGGTCTTTTAAGTATCAGCAAAAAAGTGAATAGTCAAAGGTTGACCTATTCCTTTAAAGTGTGTTTCCTGAAGCAGTCTTTGTGGATGCCGACTGCGCTAACCATGCTGTTCATCGTGGTGTTCTATTAGTACAGCATTCCCAGGACGTGTGTGTGTCCTCTCTTTTCTCTTTATGAATGTGTATTTGTGTAAATGCCCTCTTCATGTGGTGTGCTGATTTTGTACGTGTGTGTTGTGCTTTACCATGCTACTGACCCCAGGAGGATTCCCCCACAACAGGCCTGACTAATTTGACCGTGAGCGTGGCATTAACTACACATTCCTTCCGAGATGGTGTCTCCGCTTCCCTCTCCACTTTGACAGCTTACACTTTAAATAAACTGAGCATGGGGCTTTTAAAAAAGGCCACAGCTTTCTGTGTTTGAGTGTCGGTACCTCAATTGATGAATTTCCGCTTCTCTTTAGCTTCCCTTTGAAAATCGTGACTACCCAGTGAATTGTCAAAGTGACTTGCATGACAGGAGGGTTGGTGGGAGTAAAAACAAGTCCTGAGTTCACTTGAGTGAAACAAAAATTAGAGGAAAAGTCAGTGAGCAAAGCCAGCAACCTCTTGACAAGAGTGAGAAAGTTTATATATTCTCTTCCCTCTCTCGTTACCCCAGTGTTGGGTTTCTTATGAAGCTGTGGAGAGACAATGACAGCGTAGTGGGGATCAAACAGTTACCCTGGAAATTTTAATCATTGGAGCAACACCAGCTTATTTTCCCATCAGTTGTTGCCCGGCAACAGGTGGGGCAAACCTCAGGTATTTTGTGTGTGTGTGCTATTGTGGTATTTCTGGTGAGGGAGTTGGATGGTGTGCAGATCATGGTGTGCATAGAAGAACCTTGGGGTTATTTTATTAATCTGCATGGGGAGTCTTTTCTTTTTCTCCCTGATAAAATCCTTTCTGCTCATTCTTTCTCGCAGGCTGCCCTCAACTTTTGTCCTGTGATCTTTCAGCTCTGCAGGGACCCGTGTCAGGCATCCCCCTCAAAGAGAGCCTGTGTGGGAGGAAAGGTGTGGGTGTGTGTGAGAGATGCAGAACACTGTAATCATTATGGAAAGCTTGCAATGCAGCATCTCTCTGGAAAATCGACTTTATCATGTAAATACTGGAAATCACTTTAGTTGACTTTTTACAGAACACATGGTCCAGGAACGGCCCTCAAGAAACTTCAAGATTACTCGATGCAGAAAGTTGAAAGAAGGCAGATGGCCAGAGCTTTATTTTTCTAGTGAACAATTTCCTCTCAATCTAAGAGGTCCTAATGGAAAGAGCCTGAATTAAAACATGTGTGAAAGTATAATTTACCCCTTCGTTTCTCACACAGGCAGAACCAACCCGGCGAACCACACTGCAAAGGGAATTTGCCTTTTTACAAAACAAATTAATTCCGACATTTTTCCATCCAGTGAAAAAAATTAGGATTCTTTCCCTCCTCCAGCGAAGCTCAGTGTTGGACACATCTGTTGGGCCCGAGTTACCAGTGGCTAATGTTGCGTTGTTGATTTCAGGAACTGTTGAGACAGTGTGGTTTTAACAGTCAACAAATAGCTTCTCAGATGTTCCAAACATTAAATCATTGGAGTGATGCCTTTCGTGTCCCAAATGCACTTGGTGCACTTTTGAAACATAAGCAGTGCTGCCCATTTCCAGTGTGCGTTGAGTTGATTCAGTTTCAAATGAAGTGTAATTTACAGCATGACAAAATGGTATGTTTAACTGGATACACAAACTAACTGTTCTATACTGAGCCAAGAGCAGTTATCCAGACAACTTCCATCGAATATAAACAAAATGTTTTAAACTTCTGAGCATGCGCCCTGTGAGGTTTTACTTATAGGCACCGTAACCTAGTGTGAAACACTGACATCTGCATGCTTACAGACTGATAGCATGTTAAGCATGTGCTGTATAATGCTTACCAGGCTAAATCAGAGTGTTTACGTGCTAATATATAACACAGTTAACGCTCAAAGACATGCCTTTAGTTTTGCAGGTATTTGGTCTCTGAGTATTGGAATGAATTAAGATTTAGATGAGAGACCTGAGAAGTTCACCATGTGGGGATCATGAACATAGGGTGACCAGATCCCAACAAAGCAAATGTGGGGCAAAGAGTATGTTTGCGTGGGACAATGTGGGACATATGTGCTAAGAGGTAGTGTAAAATTTGGACATTTAGTTTAGAGCTTGATAACACACAACATACAGGTTAGACCTTTAGCATGTGAAGGACAAAATATATATAATTTATTTAAATGCACCTTTTGAAACCCACCCTGAGAACAGTAAGCATAAAGGAATCTAAATTCACAGTAATGTCAGAGAGAATGTTATTGGCCGAGGCTGCTGGGGGACCTCGTTACATGCTGAGCTTCTTTTCTTTCCTCCTACTCTTTAACTCTCTATAGACGCACACCTCACCATCTTTTTCTCTCCCATAGTTTCTTATTATTATCTGTTGTCCCTCCATTCAGTTCCCTCGCTTGCATAGTTTCTGTTCTTTCTTTTGCAGATGTCCCGTCATGGAGCTGCATGTCTCTGTCCTGCGCTTGTCGTCTCCACCAACAGTTCTTTTCTTGTATCTCTATGCTGTCCTTTTCTCTCTGTGCTCTCCTCTCACCCCAACCGGTCGAGGCAGATGGCCGCCCACCTCTGAGCCTGGTTCTGTCGGAGGTTTCTTCCTGTTAAAGGGAGTTTTTCTTCCCTCTGTTGGAGGTTTTTCTCTCTTAAAGAGGAGTTTTTTCCCTCCTAGCTTATGTGGGAATTGTTGAATTGTTGGGTTTCTCTGTTTAATGTTGTAAAGTTCCACTGTAAGGACTTTAGTGTGTTAAGTGCCATGAAATAACCTGTGTTGTGATTTGGCGCCATATAAATAAAATTTTATTGAATTGGAATGTATTTGTTGTAACTGCGTTTGCAGATTTTAGAAAAACATCTGTCCTGTAGTGTTCACGTTTAAAAACTAGAGTCAATCAAAATGCAGACCATTGTCTCAAAATGTGGGACACGGGACAAGTGATAAAAATACTGTGCACTCCCACATAAAGTGGGACACCTAGTCACCCTACATAAACACGTGTCCCATGTTTCCTGGTAATCCATCCAATACTTGTCAATCTAAAAACTATAAATGTGACCCTCATGGTGGAGCTATTGGAAAAGACATCAAAATCAGTAGAATTCATCCTCTGGTGACCATGAAAATCTGTCCTTGATATCCCTTTAGCCATAGTGTGACATAAAAGGGTGTACAGGGTTTTTCCAGATGTTTTGAGTGAGTGTCTGTTTTTCATCTTGATCCAGAAGTGGCCCGTTTTGAGATTATAGAAGACATTTGTAAAAGTCAGACACTAAAAATAAGCAGTCAGTGATGTTTACAAAAACATTTAACATCAGTTATCTGTCATTGCTCTGTTCTGGTTGATGTTGATCACACATTATTATAGTGACCAACAAAAGAAAAAGAATCTCTTCTACCAGGGGCCAGAGGCTCTAAAAATTAACAAGTGTTGATTATTCGCACACAAGCAATCCATTTCATGTTTGAAAACCAGTCGTATAAAAATACCTAGGACCCATAAAACAGCTGGATTCAAGGGCTGGTGTTTTTATAATTAAAGCCAAAACTTATTTCTGCTAATGACCAGAGTGGGAGTGTTGAGCGGGGATAGTACATGTGTGCTGCACACTGGGTAAAACCCCAAAGATCTACAGCAGCTGTAGAGACTAAAACAAAGACAAAATAAGAAAAACAATAACAACATGGAGGATCAACTGTGAGCATAAGGGAGGGCTCTGTGTCTCTGAGTGGCCCTGTTGGTGAGCTGAGTTTGTAAGTGCAGTGCTAATCTAATTGTAATTGGCCTTCCTGTATGGTTTGATTTCATGGACCAACTCAAGCAGAGTTTATTAGAACTGAAACATTAAACAAGGTGTTCAGGAAAATGTATAAAGAAAAGAGAAGTACAAAACAATAAATAATTCAAATCCAATCAGAAAGTATAGCTATCAACTATATAATAAATGCTAGATATATATTATAAAACCATATATATATTTACATATATACACACATATATATATAAATATATATATATATATATATATATATATATGGTTTTATAATGTATTTTTTAAGAAACAAAAAATAACCACCTTTTTTACATATTGAAAATCATTATCATTGTCATCGATAATAATTATTATGAATCAATTCTGAATAAAACCTCAAATTATATGACAAATTTGAAAATTTGAAAGGCAAGCCTGTCATGTTTCAACATCATAAATGAGTATGAAATAGATGGAATAAAACTGTGATGTTTCCCAGAGTTTATTGTCATTTCAAATCATTATTAATCATTAAGGTGACAGATGATAGTTTCATCCTGAATGTGATCCCTGAGCAGATGTGAAGTCTACCTGCAGTGTTTGCTCTGAGTAAACTCCAGTGGAGCTGGACAGCACACATGTTTGACGTATGTGAAGCACATGAGGC
This sequence comes from Brachyistius frenatus, assembly GCF_029030835.1. Taxonomy (NCBI): domain Eukaryota; kingdom Metazoa; phylum Chordata; class Actinopteri; family Embiotocidae; genus Brachyistius; species Brachyistius frenatus. Next base: position 2,105,090 of record NW_027210613.1, on the reverse strand, counting down.
CAGTAAAACACGACTGATCCTGAGTCTGACCAAAAGAGAGGGGCGATTGAATTCACTGGCTGTTTATAGCCAGTGATAATGGCCTCCGTATAAAAGCAACAGTAGGCTAATTATGCTGGTGAGCTTGTGACATAGGGCGGTTATTTGGTCAGACAAGGCTCATGATGCAAAGTGCAGACAAGCGCACTATTTTTTATCTGATATTAAATATATGTAGCTGACACAAATGTTCACTACTACCGCCTTTAAATATAAATTCAATGTGAGTCTACTGTATTGCAGGTTTTTCAGACTCAAATATCCACTAATGGCAACTTAAACGTGTACATTTTGGTTACATCTAAAGAACTACAACCACGTTTTCCATCCCCAACATCTATATGAGATGGTTTTTGGAGAATTTTTCTCATAAAAGTGAATGTTAACCAGACTGATTTTTACAGTCATCAGTGGGTCTGACAGCAGGGTCAGGTTGTTTGAAACGTGTGGACAACAGTGTCTTAAACTCTGGGTTGAAGCCTAAAATTGTTTCTGCACAAATCTCCAAATGACCTGAGTCTTAATGCATTAGCCTGAGAGCCGGGATGATCATTGCTTTGATTGAACCCTGAGTTGAGTGTTCATGATTCCTTGGTATACAGTACATAATTTTTTCAATCAGTGGACCTTTATGTCCTCAGAAGAATTCTCATTTAGGTGAAAAGGGCAATCTTCTGTGGACAGACGTGCCGTGTCAGACTGGTTGTTGGGAAGGACTAATGCAGCACAGATTTGGGGGCGAAGAGGGACTTTGGTTGGATGCAAGCGATATGGGCAGGTTTTTTGTACTTGGATGATTTGTTTGGCAGAAGATATTCCCATCCTTGATCGTGACTGAAATGATCTGGCTCTGATGGTTCACACCATGGAATGATGGTTACCTTACATCACTATAAGGACAATAATATGTGATTTATACTCAGGCATGCTGGACCTTACTTTGGGAAAGGGAATTGGGCAGCCAGGGGATTTGGTCACAAGAGGACACACACACACACACACACACACACACACACACACACACACACACACACACACACACACACACACACACACACACACACACACACACACACACACACACACACACACACACACACACACACACACACACATTCACATGATATGGTGGGTATCACCCATCTCTGTAAGAGATGACTCATTTCAATGTGTAATTTACTGGAATATTAAAATGATCAACAGGTGGCAGACACACAGGAAAATGTGTGTCTGTGTGTGCGTGGTGTGTGACCTCCTGAACCAGTTATGGATGTGGTTTTGGAAACAGAGACAGAAACACGTGGCGAGGCTTTGAAAAGCTGTAGCATAGATTTGACAATGCACAGATATATGATATTACAACTGCAGTAGCCGAGGTTAACAGCAGCTTCTTCGCTCTCGCAGGGATTATAGTCACAGAGTTCGAACCAAACACAACTTCCTGTATGATCTGTCAAATGAGTCATCATCTTCCTTTTCTGCAGCTTTACTTCTAAGTCCTCCGTTTAACTTTTCTTAAGACAAACTTGTGTTTTGCTGTGTAACAATCTGTCAATGAACAAAAACAAACTGCTGAGCAAATAGTTGCCAGCGGCTGTGGCTTAGCAGATTTGTGTGTTTGTTATAGGATATTAAATCAAAGTTATTAGGCTATAATCATTTGTTACAAGATGAGACTCAATTCTCAGCTGACGTCGTGTTGTATATGTTTGGTTTTGGGGGATAAAAACATTTTGTCCATTTGTGCTCAGTGCCAAGAGGAATTTATGCTCTCCATGGTCTTTTTCCTTCCCTGTGGCTTCAAAACAGCTTTACAGCAATGGTTGTGGAATTATTTATATCATGAAGCACCAACATTTGACATTAGTAATGGTCAATCATATTCTGTGCTTCCTCTGAGAAAAGGTAGAATATGCTGGATGTCGGGTGTTATTTAGTAGTGACATACCTGCACATTAGACTGCTGGAAGTTTTAAGCACAGCAGCATGTGGAACGTTTATATGTTATAAAGGTAGCTCCACTGCCTTAATAGGAATGGTCTCCACTGTACTCCACTATTTGTGAATCATTTTGAATTCAGTCACCTTAATGAAAAAGGAGAGAGAGAGACAAAGAGAGGAAGGCAGAGCAGAGAGCTGAGGAAGAGGGGAAGAATTTGAGAAGAGGCAAAGAGGGTGGAGGAAAGATCAAACAGCATGTGTCTGCAAATAAATCAAACATCCTTGTGTGCCAAAGTGAGAGATGACAACATAACGTAAGTCCCACAGCAACTGGATTAAGTTTGGTTCCTATGAAGCAGAGATTTTTGATAGATAATTTTCAGAAACTGCAGATCAAATCCCACAAAGTGTGACTCCACTCACTTAAAATCTTGTCATAAAGATGCTGCCTTAGCCTGCAGTATAAGTAGCAATCCAATCAGTGATATTTCAGTGCTGTTGGTTAGTTAGTAAAGATTTCTGAGTGTGGCGAGAGGTGTTTGATGAAAACAGAAAAACAAAGCCTAGCTGAACTCATCATAAAGCAGAGCAGTGTGGATAAGACTGACAGCTTTGGGTCAGGCTTTACTTTTGTCTATCAAACTGCTCCTTCAAAACCGTATCTGTGTTTGCATGTATTTATCATCTGTCCTCTCATTTACAGCTGTATCATCATGACTCTGAACAGGAATATTAGCCCGTATATTTGATCCTAGAGAGCTTACAGCTATGGAGACAAGTCTATGTGAGAATACACACAGAGAACGTACACACTGTTGGAAGAATACGCACTGTAGTAAATATGTCTGGAGTCGTAACTCAGCAACACATCCCAGTTGTGTTTTCGTCAGCAACTGAGTAAACAAATACACTGAACCAAGTGAAGTTTGTGGAAAACAAGTGCCAGGGCTCCTTGGCAAGAAAACACAAAGCATTTTTCAGATAGTAGGCACACAATTGTGTCTATTTGCACATACAGACAACAATTGTTTTATGAATCAACTAGAATTTTTTAAGTGAGAGGGATTTGTAGAGTTTTAAAGATGTAATACGTCTATGCATTGTGTTGTACACATTTCTACTGAAGCAAGCTAACCAGCGTGCTGCAGCTTGTTCCATATGGTTATACCAAGTTTTACCTCAAGAGACGATAGAGAGTCACGGTAGCGTCCAGTCTGCCCTCAGTACAGCATGAGAGGACGTAACATAACATCATCTTGTTATGATGATCGGAACAGTAAATGGAACAATGGCTGAAACTCTTGGTAAAATAAAAGCAAGACAAGAATTAACTTTGGCTTTGTTTTCCACCACTGGAGACTGTTCGTGGTGTCAGTTTCATGCAACATTTCTTCTAGATTGGTCAGAAAACAGCTGAAAAGAGCAGGCTATAATGTAAGTTACAGGCTTAACTTATCACCATTTTTTATTCAAACCACTACACACAATCTGACTTTCCAGTCATCAGTTATAAAAAAGAAAAACTAACATTAGGGATTTGACCAAACTGCTGAATCTATAAAAGCCAGACTGAGGGCCGACTAGCTGGATCTAACAGTGACTCACCATCGCCTCCTAGCGTACAAAGTGGTATAACAAAATGTGACCTAAATCTTACATATTGCACCTTTAAAAATGTGAAATTCATAGTTTTAATAACAGATATGAAAACAACATTTTATATGATCCAAAAACAAACTAAATTCACAACACTGCAATTTTTATGTGGAAAGATGCAAAAAAATTAATGTTGCCATAAAATGAACAAAAAAAGGAAAAAGTGTTCTCACACAGAAACCCAAAGATTCATCATAATGGTTGTAATAATTGTACGGTAAATCACATAAATACTATATTTTGAAAAGACGCTAGCATTAGTAGTCATTAGGTTTCATAGTATGGCAGTTCCTCAAGCTCCTCCTGGTCTAATCTTACAGCCTAGTTGGCACAACTCAAACAATTAAAGCAGGACTCAGGAGATGATCCACACGTTGTGGTCTTTCTCCTGGAATGTGAAACATAACCTCTGGAGGGAGGATGGGGGCACAGACTGGATAGAATTGGTTCCACATTAAATGTGATATTTTCAATAGCACCACACCAGACAGGTGAGGTGATGGCATCACCTCCATTTGACCGGGATAATCGTTGAGCAAACTTCTTAATAGCAAGTTGGCAGGCAATGTGAAAACAGTGACACATTAGTCAGAGGTTATAATGTTGAGTCAGCACAATGACTGGCGAAGCCCTCCAACAGCCCTCCAACAAATTTGCATCATCTTTTTTTTTTTTTTTTTTTTAAAGCATTATAATAGCAATTATTAGCATAAGTAAGTGGTACATTATTTAACCATTACAGTTTTCTAAATATTCACCTTTTTTTTTTTTTTTTTTTTTTTTTTATCACACAACTCCCTCTCATAATAATGTATTGTATCAAAGACCTAAACTGTCTGAAATTAGCTTCAGTACAGTTATCAAACATGACTGTTTAAATGTATATGATCAAGGCCTTTTTGAGTCAGCGTTCCTGTGAGCTCTTGTGTATGTTCCTATGTGTGTGTGTGATGATGATGTGTGTGTGTGTGTGTGTGTGTGTGTGTGTGTGTGTGTGTGTGTGTGTGTGTGTGTGTGTGTGTGTGTGTGTGTGTGTGTGTGTGTGTGTGTGTGTGTGTGTGTGTGTGTGTGTGTGTGTGTGTGTGTGTGTGTGTCTGTTTGTGGGTAAAAGTTTAATTGGTTTGGAATGAGATTGCCCTCAGGTTGCAAAAGGAATCTCCACTCTCAGGACTTATAAACACCTCAGCACGGGGCTGTGTGTGTGCGTGTGTGTGTCTGCACACGGTGCTCTGTTTACACACTGACACGGACACACTCCCTTTGCCCTGCACATGCCCTGACAGAAACATGCACTTCACACTCGCACACGTAACACACAGGCACACTCATTTTTATGAGCTATCTAGAAAAACAAATAAACAAACTCCACAACCCTGCCGAGCAATGGTACAAACACACACACACACACACACACACACACACACACACACACACACACACACACACACACACACACACACACACACACACACACACACACACACACACACACACACACACACACACACACACACACACACACACACACACACACACACTCCAACACAGGGATGCACTTTCTCACTGCTCATTTATCTGTCTGTGCATCTCTCTTTCTTTTTCTACCACACAGCAGACATGTAAAAAATATTTTTTGCTGGATTGTCAAATAAAACAAATGTAATCAACACTCTATTGTATTGCATAATCTGGAATAAACGTACAAGGCACATAAACCTTAAGACTTAAACTTTTTCACCTCCCCCTGCCTTGTCAGTGAAGATGCTGTGGCCCTCTCTGTTAATCTCCTTCCCTTCATCTCTTCTCACCCTCCTCTCCTCTCTCATCCCACTCTGCCCTTTTTCTCTCAGAGTCACGGCTCATTGGAAGACAAACATCCTGACCCTCTGCACCCCCCCCCCCCACTCCCACAGGCCCATCTATAAACTATCACTCCCTCTATCCTTACCTCTTATCCCTTTCTCAAACCCACCCAGCTTAGCTTGTAACCATATCCTACCTGCAGCGTATCCTTTACATGCATTCATCAACGTCAGCCATTTAGGCGAGCTCTTGGATAGCGAGGAAAAACACAACACAACATGAAATGAGTTCGATAGACAGAGTGAGAGAAGAGAAGGGGAGAGAGAAGGAGCTGCTGATGTGAAAAGGAGGTGTCCTAGAGAGAAGGCATGCACAGAATTAGTAGTATGACACTCTTGCTGAGCTTGGAAGTCACTGATTCAGGACATCTCAATGTGAGCTAGGACTGTGTTTCTCAATGACTGCTGCAGGATCCAAAAGTTGAACAGTCAGCGAATTAAAAGAGCTCCTAAATTAGTTTTGGTTGATATTGTAGGTCATCCATGGCCTGTACAATACCAGAGGACATCATACAAGGAAACAGCACAACACTGATATGGATAAGATGTATAGCTTGTGTAATCAATTTGGCATTTTAATAAAAACTGAATTTATCTGTATGATGCGAAAGGTTGAGACATGCAGAACTAGATGGGTGCTTCAACTCAGTGGAGAGATGTGTTGGTATTTTCTTTCCAAACTTTGACTCAAACATTGATCTGAGGACCTGATGTCTGCTGCACCAGTTGAACCCTGTAGAGTTAGTTTGTAGAGTCAACACTATCTGCTAGTTTCAAACTAGTTTCAGTTGAATCATCTCATCTTACAGCAAACCTTAACTTAGAAAACTGTAAGTGGTGCTCTACATTCAGATAAAATGGGAGACAGATCACAATGAAGGTTGAAATAGCTCAGTTGGGAGGGCATTAGACTGAAGATACTCTAAAATGTACCCAACTTCTGCATTTACTGGCAAAATATTATTTAGTTACTGGGTGCATACTTATTGCTGACTTCATCAGTAAGTCATGGAGTTAAAAGTTCCTGCATTTTAGATGTTGAAGTATACATTAAGAATGGATTAATAACTAGTCTGTGAATCCATTTCAGACGGCATACCTCTTTTCAATATCCAGCATTAGTTTGGGTTTAAGAACGCTGAGGTTGATTTAGGTTACTGTTGGCAGACATACAGTAAGACCTATGGGCTGTGAAGCCGCCACTAGCCAACCACCATGTCTCTCTGCTTCCTGAATCAGTTCCACATTTAGGAAGCAGACCATATCACCAAGGCCTTATCCTCCATGCTGGCTGATGGGCTGATTCTCGCCTTGTAGAGAAATGACAATCAAACTGAGAAAGATAACTGCAGAGGAAATGCTCTCCGTGTTTGGGTGCAACCTAAAGTAGCTCCTTAGTTCGTTTTCCAGTGATGTGGGTTTGCTTTGGTCCTGAGGTTGGCTGTTGAAATTGAAGCTGGACAATGGAAAATATGAGTACAGATAAGTGGAGCGGCAAGGGAGTGGTAGGAATCAGAGGGATATTAAATAGACTTTAGTGAAGTCTACATGCTTTTGTCTGGAGGGAGGTTCGTCTAAGAAAAAGTAATCCTGTCTGAATTTGTTTTCCCCTCTGATTAAAAGCAGAAATTTCCTTACCAGTAGGATAATTGCTCAGGAATGATATCAAAAAACATCTCACTCATTTATGCTGGATTTTGACTAAAGCCCGCTTAATGCTATTGTGGCACACCCAAAAATGCGAACGCATTTATTGTATGTTAATTCGTGATTTCATTTGTCGTTGTTTAGTTTTAGTGACTTAATATGTAGAACAGGAGTTTAGGAATTTAAGTAATAATTACAGAATGTAATTTAAACACATGGTCTGTACAGAGGGAAAGTAAAGAATTGCAGCACCTCAGGAGGAACTATTGACACCAGAGCAGGTTGTTTTAGGGTGTGACTCCCGCTCACTCCTCAGATGCAATCTAGAAGAAGAACTGATTGCTTCGTGTCTTCATTGCTGCTGAACTTTACTTGTGTCCTACATTGATATTCATTTTTGTTGCTGTGGTAACATCCCTGGGACCCGTAACACTATTTCCCCTGTGGAAAAGAGGTAAGACCTACAACATAGACATACAATTTTACTACTTACTTTCGTTGAGTAACAACCATTTCTATTTTAATAAAAAATGACTCAAAAGTGATAAGAACGTATTTTGTATGACTGCAAACTTTTGTTACTTCAGTGTTTAGACAAAATAGATATAAAAGAAACTTCTTTCAAGCTGGACAGACTCTGACAGGCTCAAGAGTCCCTCAGTGCTGCTTTTGTTTTCCTGTGTGTCTTCTCTGGCTGGACTGAGGCTGTTTGAAGTCAAAGCCCTTCATTGATGAGCAGAGTGCGTTGCAGAGCTAAGAGAAGCTCTCTGGAGTGATGTGTCACGCTTTCATCTTCTGCCTTCTTTCTATCATACATACGTACGTTCCTCATGACAGGAGGGCTTGAGACCGCCTGAGTCACTGAATGAAGTCAGTGTGGACGTGGGGGGAATGTCTTGGGTTGAGGTTGTGGAGGAACAATGAGAGGTTGACAGGAGGAATAACAACTGCCGGGAGAAGAGGGTATGATTTAAGTTCTTACCTTAAAACTGAACTCCTGCATTAAGGCTTGATCACACCAGTAATTAAAAGATTTAACATTTTGAGGTGAAATAATTACATTACACAGGAATCACCAAATTCAATGCATTTACTTTTACTTTAATTTGGGTGAACTTTGATGTGTAAATTTGTGATGGTTGACTAAAACCCATGGTTGTAATAAAAACATTTGCTTAATTAATAACAGCAGTGTGACTTTGGATAGAGAGACTTGGATAGAGTGCAGGCACTGCTTTGCAGCCAATTTGTCCCAGTGATCACTTGCAGTTTTGCAACAAAGTCTGACTCACCGGATGTAGACTGTGAGTATAAGCTTACCATTGGCTGACTATTTCAGATGGCACTCTGCTCTCCTTCCAGCAGGCCTATCTGTTTTCAAAATCCCGAAATTTTGCTACAGGAATTGACAAAGACCTCCGAGCTAGTTTCCTTTGACAAATATTTGGATCATGCAATAAGACAGGCCTGCTTGGTCTTGAATTTAAGCCTCTTTATCAGCCAAAGAAGATGTTTGTCCCTTGTCATCTGCACTGTAATTTGTAAAAGTATGTCTAAGCCATCTTATGTCCGTAGTGGAACTTGATCTCAGAAATATGTGCGATGGCCACAACCTCTTAACACTGCATTACAAGGTGGTGGCATGTAATGTGGTAAAGTCCGTGCCATTACTACAGAAACAATTCCACTGGAAAGTCAATTAGGATCCTTTGCAGTGGTAGTCACACAAATGTGAGTCAGCAATGTTTAAATGATGTATTTGTAATGTTACTTTTCCTTGATGATCTTTCCATGCCTCTGCCCAGGTGGCTTTTGTGCCTAAACCTAGTTAGACCTTAAGCACAGCGTTGTCACATCATAAAACATAATTATTATTTTAAAGTGATTGTAACAGTTTTGGATAGCATGGACAAATGATCTCAGAGAAATACATAAACAAACACAGGGCCTTCTGGCATCTTATTACGTGATGGTGGCTGGAAGTTTAACATCAGGTTGCAGTTGTGTGTTTGGAAATAACAGTCCTTATTTTTTTTTGGTGAAGGTGAGTATATGAAGGTTTATGTGTATCATGAGAGGCCACTGCAAATAAATATGATTTTAACACCTCTAACTGTGATGCACTGTCTTTCTCCTCTCCTCTAACCAGTTTATCATAATATTCAGTATGTTAAACTGAATAGAAAAAACAAGTTACAGTATTTGGGTTTAATCCATTTTATTTGACCACCCACAGTGTCTTCACTGTTGACTTTCTCTGATAGTGCCGTTGCAGCTGTGAGCGTGGGGAATTAACAAGCAAATAAAATGCCATTCCAATTAGAAATTACTTTCAGTGCATTTGTCTCAGTAATGAACTGAATATAACGGTGTAGTTCCCACATTATACCCAGCAACAAAAAACATGTGAACAATAGCAACACAAACAAAACGCACTCCCCTGCCATGTGCAATCGATCAAACATGGCACAGTTTGTGGGTGGGACAACATTTTGGGATTATGACCTTGCACTAACTGTGGATTATTACACTGGTCGGTTGGAGCACCTGCAATAAAAGAAGGGGAGGAGTTACTGAGAAAAACATCGTCACAGATGTGAAGCTTTTTTGCTGGAAGTTGAAGAAGTTTGTATCTTTGTGTTTTCGGGGAGACATGACTGTCTAAACCCTCCTAATGCCAACTGAGGAGTCAACAGTGACCAAGAAGGAAACTGATTGTTCCAAATTGGTTATAAAAAGCAGAAAAAATGAAACACACACAAACATCAGCCAATCAGACCACAAACTTAGCCTAACCTGAACATTTTTCAACAGTAGACACGCAGATTCTGTAATCAAATCGAAAACATTTTTTCCATCTTGATGAGTAAGTTCGGGACAATGTGTTGTTGGTTGTATTCCGTGTCAGCTACTGTCGGCAGACAAACTTTCTGGAAAACAATCATACTATCTGTGTCTCTGTGCTCTAATCATGTCCCAGGAAAATCCCAGAACTATTTTGGAACTTAGTTAATAGTCACGAGTACAACAGGGACCTAAATAGCAATTATATAACTATGCACAAGCTATATCTTCTGCAATATTGAACATCAGATGTGTGCACATTGGATCTCGAATCCCCTGCAGCTCAGAGCTTGGACAGAGGGAGACAACATTTCCTTTCTTTAATTTAATTGTAAAATGCCAGATTTTTGGTCTTAACTCTGATCTGCAATCACTGTTCACATTAAGGCCCAGTACACATTTAAGGTGTTTTTAATTTGTATGTTTTTTTTGCATAAACAGTGTTAAAAAAAAAAAAAAATATATATATATATATATATATATATATATATATATTAAAGAAAAAGTCACAGATTTTTCCAAAAATCCATGCGAGCATCATAGTCTAAAAACTTTTCTTTGATCCGAACATAGCTAATTCCAGAAGTCTTGCACATCCAGGTAACTTCAGAAGATAGAAGCAAAGTCCCAAGCACCCTCCAAAGTAGCAGCTAACATCCTTCCACCGATCTGGTGCATGCTTGACTGATGATTTGGAGGACTCCCCTATGACTGATGGAAAGAGAGCACGTAGGACAGGAGGAACGAGTGGAGAGGCGAGGAGACGGAGGAGGGAGGGGGGGGGGGGGTGAAAGGTATGCCTTGGCTCTCCGGCTTGTTTGTTTCCGTTCAGTGTTGAAAGACTATCCTCTCATCTCTGCCCATGTACTGGTGTCTGTCGTCACACAAAGGAAAGCTAGCTGTTTTATCTGGTGGAGATTTACAGAGAATTATGAGAAGACCCACTGTTCCCGGGCCCAAGTGTTTTAAGTGCTCAGACTGATAACACCCTCAGAGATCTCGGTCTGTGGTGAAATGTGTGGAGACCCATGTACAGTGACTCATGTCGGAGGCGAGACTGTAGCAAAAACTCCACATTTTAGATTTCAGATAATACTGTGCTTTGCAGTGATTTATACAAGCTTACAGATGAACACAAGAGTCTCTGCTTAAACATACACTACCCTTCTAATTCCAATAAATTTATTTGTATTTTTTTCAAGTTTTTGTGCTTATTTCCCTCAGTACATCGACACCTATGACAGCCCCTTGCTGCCTTAATTTAAAATGAACTCGGTGCACTAGAGAGAGCAGCAGGTGAAGGCTGCAATACAAGAATGGAAGAAGAATCTGGTCTTCAATATACTGCTATTATGAACATTGCAAAGTTGCCTGTCATCATTGTGTCAGCAAGACAGACTTAAGACTGGTCAAACAACAACTCCTAAAATGAATTGTGGTTAATTCCAATAGATCCACAAGGATGTTTCTTCATTACCTCTGTGATTTGTCCAAATTGTTTAATCAATGTACTCACATTGTATGCTAAAATACTTTGTTTTTAATCATATGTAATTATATATGCGCTGTCCAGGGTGCTGAACTGTAGTGCTAACAGGTCATACTGTACAATATAAACACTGAATGTTAATAAAAGACAGAGACCAATGTTTTTCATGACACTGAATGTTACTGACATAGTCTTGAATTGCAAGATGCTGTAATACCTTATGGTTTCTTGGGACAGCAGTAATATGTGTCTTTTAAATAACCTCCAAAACATTTGTCTGATGTTAGATTTACATCATAAACATGATCTTAACGGGAATAAAACACTGCTTCTAGTTAACTTCTTAAAGTGCAACATACAACATTCCACTTATTTCAGTAGTTTTTTGGAACACTTATTCAGACACCTCCAGGTTCCTGCAACACAGGTTTTTATTAGAGGGACAAAAAAAACAAAAACATAAATAAACCTACAGAGTTGTTTGTTTTCATAGTTTCTTGAGTCTGGAAGTGTGCATATCTGCATGGCTCCTCAGTAACCCCGCAGACCTTTACGCTCACAATTGATCCATTGTTCTGGAAGATTCTTCTTATCAGTCGAAGGTTAGGTTATTCTGTGGAGCGGCGGCAGGCAGCAGCCCTGCTGCAGGTCGTGGTCCAGCTCCAGAGAAATGTACACTAAATGCAGTCACCATGAAAGCTTTGCACACAGTTCACCACGTGGATGGTGGAGGATCTGCTTCCAGGTGGAGATGAGATCTCGGTGTGCTTGAGGGATTGTGTGTGTGTGCGTCTGAGTGTGTGTGTGTGCATTTGTGTATGGGTTTGTGTAACAGTGATTGGATGAAGAGCGGGTCTTTTGGGTCATAAGACCTGGTTAAACGCAAGATGTGGCATATGCATCACTGTTTGCAAAGCCTATGTCAGTGAATTCAAACTCATTCATGTTTTTTTTGTGATGCGTATTATTGTAAGTGTTGTTGTGTTTTTTTTGAAAATTGGATGTAAAATACAACTGAAGTTCAAATTCTTTTCACACACTATATACATTTTCTTTCTGTCTTTCATGGAGGCAGACTGCTTCCCATGAGCCAGCTGAGAAAATTGTATGCATGCCATATTACTTTATGTGGAGGAGCAGAGACAAAGGGAGAGAAACAGATGGCTGTCCTTTGATATCCCTTTAGACAAGGCCCAAAAGTTAGAATACAGCCCGAGACAGAGAGACCGTTCAGACACATAAGTCTGCATCACTGTGGTTTGGGTCGCTTCAGATATTCAAATCTACAGCAGGCTCTGAGTGCTTGAATAAACAAATGCATGCACACATACAGGACAGTACATACACAGATGCATGTGTACACAAGCATCCAAGTATCCACATAAAAACTACAGAAACTCAACCACATGCAGATGAAAACATGTTTTTAGCTCAGAGGAAGACTGAAGCAAATGAAGATAGTATCAAAAATGAATGTTTTCAATTGAATGTGGGGATGTAATGACTGGCTTTTTACTTTCAGTGGTTAAACACCCAGTGTGACCACGATGTTGATAATCTATAAATCTAATCACTGTTTGGCGTGCAGAATTATTATCTCTTTAAGATTGGGCTGGTTGCAGAACATAAAACAAAGATATGTGCATCGTTACAGAAAGTGTGAACATGATTCACGATGACAATCTAGATTCCCAACGGTACAATTTAACAAAATGTTTTATTGTGGGGACGCACAAAAAGAAGACAAGTCACTCCCATCTATTTAAAAACCCAATCAAAGCCTTTAACAGTGGAACAGTGGCGGAGACAGCTTGTCTTCTTATGATATTTTATGATACTGGGTTTTGCCTGGAATGCACTAATAGACAAGGTGAATTTTTCAAAAGTGCAAGAGTTGTAAAAGACATTAATCAAATTTTTTGCTTAAGGGTAGTCCTAACCGCAAGGTTCTCTGGCCATGTTTCAAAAATGTCAGTGCTTGGGCCCGCTCTCCCGAGATGTTGAGGTTCATGTTGGCTTAATATCAGATTGATCTGAAAAACAATGCTGTGCTCCTATGCCAGCCAGCCATCCAAACTCAGATTAAAGATTTTTTCTTCTCTTTTTTTGTAAAATTGCAAGCAGGTGTTTTCCCCATTTTCCTCTCCTCCTGCTCATCCCCATAACCTCCCTCCTCACCCTCATACCTGTAAAAGTGTAACATTAGTTCATGATGTACCAAGTCCTGCCTGGTTTAAACCAATTTTCAAAACCGAAGCTTTCATTAAGGTGTAGACCTGAGCATGAACAACTAGGAATTAAGACAAGAATCACACTGTCTCTCTGAATACCTCATCTCTTACTCTAAAACACTCCTATTCATATAATCACAGTTTTATTATTAGTATTGTTACTTAACTGAGCAGAGCAGAGCAGAGGAAGGGAGCTCTGAGCAGAGTAATGTGGAATTTGATGCCAGCCAGGCTGGGATGCAGTTCATTTATACACCTACTTGAAAATGTGTTACATCAGCTACGGGCCATAGCCGACTAAATAAGGTGTAAATATTAGCTGTTTTTTAAATCATGCTTGAATTCAACAAATTTGAAAGCTTGTGTGAAAAGCAGCTCAACTTTCATGAGGACATTTGAAAACACACAGCATGTTCTCTGCATTGAAAACCAAATACAAAGACAACTCCTTATTCTCAGATCAGACAGCAGATATGACTTTTGCTCCTTCTTCTCCCTGCCTGTCCCCAATTTTCCCTTTTCCCTGCAACTGCACCCCTGAACTCAAATAGCACAGCAAAAAATGGATGAAAAGTTTCTTTTCAGACCCGCTGCACTCCCTGCCCTGTAAACCCAGCAAACTCTCACCTTCTTAAATTCACATCTTTCCTTCTTCATCTCCACTCTCCACTCTCCATCTCTCCCCTCCCCTCCCTCTTGTTCTCGTTCTTCGTCCTTTGTGTCTTGGTGTCCTTTTCCACCAAAAAAAGAGAAGAAAAGACTCAAGTTGTCTTGATGTATCTTGGAAAAGCTTCCTAAAAGGTGCAGGCAAATCCCTCGGATATGGAGAAGGTTCTTGTCTTTTTTTTTAACCCCTAGCAGGTTGAGATTGATGAGCCGTGTAAGTGGTCTTATTCTCTCCAGCTATTAAACGCATCCATCAACCTTCTTCTCAATTATTAAGATGAGATAAACAGCGAGGGGGAGTCTAAGTGCTGGATTGCATTGTTACTGGTGCTGCTTCAAGTGATTAAATAGCATTTAAGAGGTTCGGGGTCTTCACTCATCTCCTCCCTTAAATGTAGTTCTGAGTGATACTACATTTCATAGGGGAAGCCATCAGGATGTTTGTGTGTCTTAGCATCAAGCCCAAACATCATCCTTTGTTGAAAAACCAAAGTTGAGCTGAGCTGCACAGCTCAAACTTCTGATGAATTACTGAGCAGATTGAGCCGGCAAGAGGAATAATGTAGAGCTGTGTCCGGCTCATTTCCTTTGAGTTAAATCATCCTAGTGACGTTTTCCCCTGGTCCTTGGAGACTGTGAATTCTGTTTTAATGGATTGCTGAAGTTGTAGTTAAAGCCTTACATTGAAAATCAAGACATGAATCAGTTGTTTGAGTTTTAAAGTGGTACAGATACAGTATTGTAACCAGAATTCATTGCAATTATCCAGCATTTTATGGGAGTTTACTTCAATGTTTTACTCATGTTTTACTTATTTATTACAGATAGGGCCGAGTTTTATCTCATCCATCCATCCATCCATTAATTCTCTTCCATATATCTGTGGTTGGGTCACTGTGGAAACAGGCTGAGTCACCTCAGACGTCTCTCTCATCAGCAACATATTTCTTCCTGGGGCATCTCAAGGCTTTCCCAGGCCAGATGAGATATGTAATCCCTCCAGCATTTTCGGGATCTCCTAACAGTTGGATATTCACGAAAACCTCCAATGTAAGGTGCCCATGAGGCATCCTATCAGATGCCTGAACCACCTCCACTGGCTAGCAGCGCCTTCACTCTGGGTGCTATCCAGATGTTGGACTTCTTTACTATAAGGTCCAGCCTGGCCACCCTGTGAAGGAAAGTTTCATTTCAAATGTAAATTGACATAGCTTTGCCTTCCGGCTCAGCTCCCTCTTCACCAAAACCATCTGGTACAATGCCTGCTTTACTGCTGACGCCACACAGATCTACCTGTCAATCTCTACTCCATCCTACCCTCGCCATACCTTGGGGTGGGGTGGAGTGGAAGCTCAGCGGTAGGTCGGGCCAGAGGCATAAGCATGCTGATCCATGGCGACATAGACTTCCTCAAGTTGTATCTGCATTTTGATATTCACTACAAATTGACAGACTGAAATCTTTGTAAAACAAGCACCAGCTGCACATGACTCTAACTGACACTGCTGATGAGACAAATTATTACTGGATCATTGCTTTCCATTATTTATCAAGTGTAAAAGTGATGACAATTAAATCCTGAATTTAAAAGTTTTCCCATTACAAATACAAAATAAACTTAACAAATTTGGTATAGATAAAAAATATTAGTATACAACATGTTACCATTGATAAAGGTGAGTTATGTCTTCTCATGTCTCCATTACAGGCTTTTCATCAACATTGTGTTGCTCTCACTTACAGGTTTCCTTTGGTTTGTTTACTTAGTTTTTTAAGCATGCATGCAAACACACACACACACACACACACACACACACACACACACACACACACACACACACACACACACACACACACACACACACACACACACACACACACACACACACACACACACACACACACACACACACACACACACACACACACACACAGTCTTTACTGGGTGATTTTCATTTGTTTCCTGCAGCCTGCTCACCATACATCGCACCGCAACATTCCACCAGAACCATTTATGGTTTTATTAGATTTCCACGCATGTATGCTTTTAGAATTGTTGGAAAACTGTGGCAATGTCCAGGCTGAGATTTGTCGAACACACACACACATACGTGCACACATGTGTATATATATCAGTCCCATCTGCTCCTGAGAGCTATCAAGGCCAGCAGCAGCTCAGTCTAATTGGAGTCTAGTCCCCTAGGCTTTCTGCAGCGTAACCATATCTACAGCTTCCACTGTCTGACCAGGAAATTCAGAGGGACAGGTCCCTTCCAACCTCTGCCAGCAGGAATGTGTGCTTCAAAAATCTGAAACACACAAAGACACACACATATCTTTGAGTTTTTTGATTAGGACCGCCACATGTTTGTGAGGTTTTTTCTGCTGACTGAAAGTGTTCAGGTTGGTTGCTGGTTATTTTTCTTGCATAGCACGGTTTGAACTCTTTTATGTTGTCTGTTACCTTTAGCTTTATCTCTAGCTCTTTTGTCATGTCTTTTGAAAGAAATTTGAATACATTTAAGAGACAAACCAATTTATGTATATTTTCAAATGTTTCTCAAAAGACACCACAAAAGAGCTACAGACACAATGCTAAAGGTAGGAGCCACATAGAAGAGATAAAACTGTGCTGTGCCATAAATAAATAAATACATTTACATCAGCATTTATGATGTTCATGTCGACAGAACTCCACGCTCACTGCACACACTGACTTCTGCACAGACTGTAACAGAAACACCTGTTTCATAAAATTGTCTCCCATAAAGTCCTCACAATGGCAGAGGGAGACAAGAGGGAATGTCTGCATGTGTTGCTTTTTAACCATGGGACATGGGTGAGTAATTCACTTCATCATCACAACAACAGCAGGATGTAAATCTCCGTTCTAGTGAGTGGCATGAAAGTCAAAGGTTATCCCAGGTAACACATGTTGCATAGATAGCTGGATAGACAGATGTATGAGGAGGACAAATCACAGCCTGATTTTGGACTTTAAAGATGTCATGTAGGGAAGGACTGAAAGACATGGTGTTATCCTACACATAACTCACAATTTCTTATTTATGCTCAGAAACACTCGTATAGCATCACTTCCTCATTTCTGGCATGTTAAGAATCTCAGTGTCATACCAACTACGAGGCTGAGGCATGGCAGCTGAGGCATTGTTGAGTGCTTGTTCAGAGCCAACTGGGCTGTCACCCTGTTAAACCACAATCATTGACACATGTAGAGATTTAAAAGGCATTAACCTCATTGTGTAGGCCTGAAAACCACTTCCTCTGTCAGAGTTATGCCCCTCAGCTGTGGTTGTCCAGGGTAGGTATATTCAGAATTGTATATCTCAGAGGTTTTGCAACACTTATAATCTGGAACTTTTTTTTTTTAACAGTAAATGGTCTTAGTCATCCATCTGTTTCTCAGTCCAAACTCTGCTTCACCCGTGATAAATTGTAACTACTGCCAGGCAATGTCAGTTTGGTGATAATTCAGATACAGAAAGTGCGAGAGAAGTTGGGTTTCTAATAATTCAGTGGTGCAACGTTGAGATGGAAGGTTTTAGTCGATGGACAGAGTACATCACAGCCCTCACTATGCTGCACATATTGTTCTCAGACTGCAACACTTCCTCAAAGGATAAACTTCTTCTCTCAGACATTATATCAGTTTGCATTTGTTTGACATAGCAATCGTAGCTCACTGTGCTGCTAACCCCAAAGGTTTATATACAAGGGACTGGGGAAACGGACAGGGTGGGGTTTTTCTTTTTTAGAATAGGAAGCATTTTGCACACATCTTGCAGACATCAGCTGCCTCTGAGAACAGGCTCAGGTTGCTCCAGTCAAACTATGTGCCTCCTTCCTCTTCCAATTGGTTGTGAGACAGTCCCAGAGTTACTCTACCACAAAATAGATTAAAAAGAACAATGGATTCCAGCAAAGGACAAACCCAAGACAACACAACAAAACAACCAAGAAGCATGGGAAGAACCACAAATTAATAAACAAGCATGCTTTGTCAAATAAGAATTAACATCAGGTTGTTTTTACAGTACCACAGTGGGACATTTTTCCTTACTACAGTGTAAAAATCGCAGATTATCTGTTTTGTGTTTTTTTCTGTATGGTATTCATAGAGGACACAGGCTAATAAAGACAAACGTTGTATGTGAACTAAACATTAGCAGGTTTCCCCTCAAATACTGCACAGCCCAAAAAGTCAAACACCAGGCTTCATGACAGCAGTTCACAGACCGGTGGGAGATGTCACTGTTGGTTACCGCTTCATCACAGCCTCAAACGCTCCATAACCTCTCCCCTTAGGTCTGTTGTCATAGTAGCATTTCAGTATTGTAAGGCCTTGTCCATGAAGGTCTTAATCCAACAGCAAAGGTCTCATCTGTCCTGGTCCCCCAACATCTGACTCAGTTCTTGTTGATAATAAAGGTAAATACATACTGCATAAAATCTTTATTTAACCAAAGGAGTTTTATTGAGAACAGGAACATCTTTGATGACTGCCTTCAAAATTCCTTCCAGCTACAAAAACTGAAAAGTGAATTTTCTCAGCCAATGCAGCTCAGAGCAATCACGTTTTTAAAACTGTGGTTTTCATAACAATGTCCATACACTTTGAATTATTCTACACATTAAATACATCCTGTCAAACTAAATCAATCAATCAAAGAAAATTACAGAAGATCATCATTATTACTGTCTTGAAGTGAAAGTGGGATTTAGATCACCAGCAAAATGTTTAGACAGACATCACTGATTGCATAGAACAAATAGCAGATACATATTTTTACAGTATATTTGAGACTCATTATGCTCTGGAACAAAGAAAAAAAAATGTGAGAAGTGGTTAGTGAGACCATGTAATTGATGTTAAATGTTTAAATATATCACAGACATAGTTTTCATATAATGCACCAGAATCTCTTACGTACCCTTCTTTGTTTAAATTTATGGGGAAAAATTCCTGGGGCTTTCCCTGGCTTTTATAACTCAAGCAAAGCTGAGTGATTTTTTGATTTGTGTAATTTCTCCTAAAATTACCCCCCCCTCACCTGTCTTGTTACTGAATATTACCTATGTACACATGTATCCACTGCATACAATTTTGACGTGATTTGATCTTGTTTCACAAGTCCATAAAAATAGCTTTTTTTTTGCTGTAACATTATCAGTTACATTCACTTATGTTTAATTTTTAATGGAGATGACTGACAGACATATTTATATATGTCATCACTTTGAATCACCCTGTTCTCTCAGTCAAGCCCCATATAATCATCAGCTTATTTTGACTTTCCAACTTGTACTTAAAAGTTCCTATTTTTGTCAGTCAGCTCGGCCACTTAAAGAAAATCAATGTAATAAAAGTAACTTTGAGTGATTTTAATGTGTTTTGTTCTTTGTTTGCTTTGACAAGTATATTAAATGGCTCTCAAAGATTTCTATCAGTATCACAGAGATAGGCAGTGAAAACAATATAACTTTATCTAATATGTTATTTCACCTTGCCTGAAAATAGTTTTTTCTAGCATTTTTTCTCAAATCTAATCTGGCTCCAATCAGGGATAATTCAAGCAAACACAAATGGTTTCGTTTCCTAACATTTAAGATAAACAGCTCTTTGGTCTGTAAGGTCAGCCAAAATCTCCACAAAAAAAATCTCTGGCTTGGTGTGTTTTGCTCAGGTTGAGTCCTTCACTGTTACTGTGCGTTGCCAGTGACTTTCTTTTTGAGTTTGCTTTAATAAATTAACAGCACTTGCATTCCAATCAACATTTAGACAAAACAGAGCTGAGCAGCTAAACACGTTCCAATCTGACTTCTGATTTTCGAACACAGACATTTCATGTGAGACACATCATTTTGCAGCTCTAAATGTACAAATGTTCTTCACACACATGTTCTTTATGCTGTTTGAGCACCTAACTGGAAAAGAAACTTGCACAATAGATGCAGTATATGAAATACATATGGAAACAATGTCAAATTTGAAAAAGAAAACAAACTCTGTTTTGTGATAGTACCATGCAAATCAGATGTAATCAACATAATGAAAATCAGTCATCTTCAGGTCGTAAAATGTTTTGAACACAATAACCACCCTAACTGGTTGGAAATATTTTAGTTTATAGATACATTTCTCAGTACCGTGTAATTTGTCTGTTTTCGGAAAAACGTTTATTTGTATTTTTGTCTCAAAGGTTTATGGGCTCAGTGTTATATTTTGAGTTGTGGAAACTAAATGTTTCAACTGCAAATGACACGTGCATGACAGCTCGACATTTGAATCACATTGAAACTAAAGATGTTTTTGTAACCTTCTGATCTGGACCCCCCCAAAAAAGTTAGAGGGCCCAATTCTGTTAGCTGCCCACAAGCCAAGAGCTTGGACAGAATGAAAGGCAAGACGTTTTCATAACCTCTTGTCCCCATCTTTCCCTGGTCTGAGTTCTACAAGTTTACGACCCTTGGATGTGCTGCAGAGTATAGGTTGATGATGCCAGGCTGAGCTGTTGCTGTTATTTCTTCCACCAGACAGCACGGCTGTGCAAACACAGAGGCAAATGTTATTTCCTTGGAGACTAATGCAGTGGCCAGTAATTGGTGCCAGAGAAAATTGTCGAAATTATTACCCAGATATTTGAGGTTTCGACTGAAAGGTGGCAGGGCCTTAACCTCTCATTAATACTGGTTACTATGAAGGAATATTTAACCTGACCGGCCTTTATGTGCTGTGGACTTGAACCAGGCTGATCCTGAGTGATGTCATCACATGAGTTGTATGCACATCCATGGCTCCAATTCAAGTTTATTTTTAAATATTGAAAAGATTTGCTTCATTTCTATTTCATTTGGGATTTCCATGACAGAATATAACAACTGAAGACAGGATATTAGAATATGTTGTCCTCGAGACTGAAATTCAACTTGTTGACTCGTGATGCCACCATTTATTGTAGGACACCAGGATGTGGAGCAGAGTTCAGCAGATGAACATCATCATTCAGGATAAACACAGAGACAAGCTTAAATGCAATTAGTTGGACTTCTCCATCTCTCTGCTGATAAGAAAGATGGGAGTGAAGATGCTTACTGTCATCAGACACTCAGAAATCAACTCCCCGTCCAGCCAGACGAGTTAGGATGAGGATGAGGATGAGGATGAGGATGAGGATGAGGATGAGGATGAGGATGAGGATGAGGATGTGGATGCTGGTGATTTGATAACGAGGCATGCAATGTCTTTTGCAACTTCAGTCAGACTTACACTTGATGTGTCACAATGTGGCCAGTGACTCAGGATCTAATAAAAGTCCTGGACTTACTTTCATTTTTAGACACTTGCACTTGAAAGTAAAGATAATGTTATGAAGATAGAAACATGTTGTCATGTTTGTTAGCAAACTTTGATAGCAGTAGCTTACTGGCTAAAATGCTTTAGCTATTGTAACAAGCTTACAACTGCTTAGTGTTAGCCACAACTAGATAGCTACATTTTGAAAATAAAACCAGTTCGACAAAACTTAACGCGGCACTCTGAGCTGAGAAATGCGCTTGAATATTTTGTATTCTGCTGTTTATTCAGAAGGAAACGTTGTCTGCTGCTTGTTTTAATACTTTAAATCTATTCCATCCTGCAGTTCAAGAAATCAGATGGCTTCACAAGTGAGCTGTTGTGTTGGCTGGCTAGCAGATATTTGTTTACTCTGGCTGCTAGACCAGTGAAGACAGAATTTCAGCTTCCACAGCCAAACAAGGAGGAGCAGCTAGGTTATCTCCTTTTCCATCAGGTTAGCCATCCATGCATCCAGATAAATCTCCTCTCTGTCCCACACCGGAGCAGGTCTGAGCCATGTCTGGGTTTGGGACTGTGCTAATTGGACCCACACTGGGCACGTCTTAAAAACAGATAAAGAATTGAGTGTTTTGTTCTCACTGAGAAAAAAAAGGCTTGGCTGACAAGATCTTGTATTTCATAAAGCTCTGTCAAAGCTTCATTTTACACATATTTAAGCAGACAAACATTTTTGAGACTCACAATCAGTGTGTTGATTTGAAAGTTTTTTTTTTTTAAATAAAAAGTCCAAGCATATCATAAGCCCCGATTAATCATGATAAAAGAACATTTTTTGTATTTTTTTGAGGCTGTTTCACAGGGAAAAGCTGGACTTTCCTTTGCTGTTGTGCCACCTTGTTATTTACCTTTAGATTAAGCAGTGAGCCTTTAAGGGCTGGGTCAACATTGTCCCACTTCTTCATCAATCATTCCAGGCCTCCATCCATGCACCCGTGGGCTCTGGAAAAACACTCACACTCCTCAGGTTCTGGGGTTGCAGTCATATGTGTAACAACAACATGATGCTGCAGGAACGGACACATTCCTTAAATTCCTCTGAATTTGTGTGTGTGTGTGTGTGTGTGTGTGTGTGTGTGTGTGTGTGTGTGTGTGTGTGTGTGTGTGTGTGCGTGCGTGCGTGCGTGCGTGCGTGCGTGCGTGCGTGCGTGTGTGTGTGTGTGTGTGTGTGAAAGTTCAGTGAACAGTTGTCAATGGAGAGAAGAATGAAAAGAGAGGAATGTGGAAAAGAGTGAGGACGAGATAAAGCTGCTTCAAGGAGGTGAGTTGAGTGCGGGTTAGAGGATATGAGGAAGGCAGAGAAGGGGTGAAGAAGGAAAAGGAGGGAGGAGGAGGAGGTGGAGAAATGTGAGATAGGAGTTAAATCCTTCTAAACAAGGACAACTCTCACTCTAACACCTGTGGCACAGGGCTGCATGTGTTCTGCATCTCTTCACATTATGAGCATACAAAAATACATAGAGTTAATGTAAGCATGCTGTATTTTTGTATTGGTAATAAATTACTTTCTTCCTTACAAAACAAACAACTCCTTTGCTTAATATCTCTCTCTGTGTGTGTGTGTGTGTGTGTGTGTGTGTGTGTGTGTGTGTGTGTGTGTGTGTGTGTGTGTGTGTGTGTGTGTGTGTGTGTGTGTGTGTGTGCGTGCGTGCGTGTGTCCCATCACAGATCCCATCATACCCAAATGGACACCTGAAGCTACAATGGATCCACTGTCTATACTGTATATACAGAATACTGTTGACACTTCCTCATCATTATCACATTTAATTTTTTTTGTCTTCCATTTGAATGTCAACAGTAAAAATGATATGTGTGGAAGTGTGTTTACATGTTTACAAGACTATATTTATGAAGACAAACATGGGTTGTCCTTACAACTTTAAGGTGAAATTTGAGGGCTGAGACTTGGTTTTAGGGTTCTGGTTAGA
This sequence comes from Brachyistius frenatus, assembly GCF_029030835.1. Taxonomy (NCBI): domain Eukaryota; kingdom Metazoa; phylum Chordata; class Actinopteri; family Embiotocidae; genus Brachyistius; species Brachyistius frenatus. The sequence continues at coordinate 2,081,409 of NW_027210613.1, read as the reverse complement.
ATTAGGTTAGGCTCACAACTTTAGGAAGGGTGTGTGTGTGTGTGTGTGTGTGTGTGTGTGTGTGTGTGTGTGTGTGTGTGTGTGTGTGTGTGTGTGTGTGTGTGTGTGTGTGTGTGTGTGTGTGTGTGTGTGTGTGTGTCCCTTCAAGGGGAGGTTCACTGATCGATTAACAAACCAGCTCAGTCAGTCAGTTAAAGAGCATTAAAACTATTGTCTCTTTATATATACATATTATAAACCAGTTAGAAAGTGTTTTGGCCTTTTAAGTGCTAAAACTCAGATAGACCAACTACACGTATACCTTAATGTGAGATATTACTGTAAATAACTGTTGAAAGGTAGAAACCCAGATGAAGCTGTCTTGATAGAACCTCCTGTTGTTTTGTTGGTTAAATATGAAACATATGTTGCTCTTATTTAGCCAAAATGTGGTCATTAATAATTATAGTTTTGGTCCAAATCCAGTGACAGAAGGATCGCCATCAGTGAACCTTTACACAACTTTATTTTTTCATCTCAAATATTTTTGAGCATACTGAAACGATTAATTCATTTCCCTAATTCCTAGGTCTTTTTTTTTTAACAATTGGAAAAACACTTTTAACCAAACACAGACATATTTCATATACTACTCAAGACTTTTCCCAGTGTCAGAAAACATTTTAATATGAGGTCGCGTTACTTTTACCTTGCCAAGGTCAGGTCTTTCCTGGATATTATGTGTGGTCACGACATAAATCTTTGAGAAAGCCGAAGAGCTGTAATGCCACGTGAGGTCCAAAATATATCAGATATCTGATCAGTATGCAGATAGGCTGCGCAGACAGACAGATGAAAAGCAGCCAAACGTTTGCGCATAATTGTTTGAGTAGAGTTGTGAGAGAGAACTATAAATCCTTGAGTTATTACAACACAGGATGATGAAGCCACAGGGAAAACAGATTTTCCTCTTTTTGTGCACCTGTCAGTCTCACAGAAGATTTGACACGTGTTGAGAAAGTTTAGGTAAATGGTAATATTACAGTAACAAATAAAGCTTTGAAGGACCAGAAACAGCCAAGAAACTACTTCATAATATTTGAGAGGAATTAAATTAATTACATTTTAGAATTGAGTTTTACCTTAAATCACACGGTCATGAAGCCTAACAAGCATCAGCTGCTGAAAGATACATACATACAAGATACAGAGACATAATGGCTAAAAGCTCATTTTTTGAATTTAATGCACGATGCTCTTGTAAAATGTAAGGACACCGAAGAGAGGTCGTTACTCAGGTAGTGCAGGGTTAGTTACAAGAAAAGGATAGAAAGAGGACAGTAGTTCCCCTGAATGTCCTGAGCTGATGTTCTAACCTCAATGTTTTCCAGCCGTGCAAAGCGAGGCAGAGATATCTTGATGTTTCCACTCTCAGGAAAATCCTATCTGTCTGTATGTGTGTGTGCACATAGCCTACATACTGGTAATTTTTTTCTCGTTTTCATGACCCTCTCTGTGTAAATCTGTTTTCATCCCAATTGCTCATCATCCTCTCTCCTCCTTTTGTCTCTTTCAAGGAGAATTCCTGTTTCTGCTTCAGGAGAATAAACCCAATGTCATAATTTTTTTACCGAAGCCCCTATTTTCTCAGTTTTTTTCAATCCGCAAACAAAACACGAAGTAAAAACAGATGTAGTGGTTTGTTTTAGACATGCAAAGCAGCTGAAACCAACCCGAAGGAGTGGGTGTGATATCCCATGAATCTCCGGGGCCATGCACATTCTTTTGGCCGAGCCCAGATACCAACACTCACCTTCAATTAAGCTCTCTGACTAAGTGCAACTCCACTGTAAACACATTGTTTCTTTTTCCCCCAGATAAGACAAACATAAGGCAGGCTATTATGCGGTCTTTTGTGCCACTGAGGATTGTGTGAATCATTGTCCTTTTAGTTTACAGCATAAAGAGACAAGTAAATGCAATAACATAGACTAAAGAGTAAAATGATATGTGTAGAAGAAATGTAAAATAATTGGCAACAGCTGTCAGAGCTTTTAGTCGGTATCCAACCAACTGACCTGATCTGACTGTTATCAGACTATTGAATAGGCGGTTCCCAATATATGGACTAATAGAGGGGCTACTAACCCTACTGGGCAAATTGTACCTACAGATCAGCTAGAAGGTTACATTAAATGCAACCTCTATGACTGCAGGGATTATTACAGGTGCAAAGGAGGAAGTCAGGTGATGTAGTGTAAAGTATGATAGAGTCTGCATAAGGAAGAGGTTGAGGGTGGCTGAATGGATCAAATGCAGAACTTCCACTCATCAGGCTGCTTTTTGTGTTCTGTGTGAAAACAAGGGTCAACCTTGTTACGTTTTTAAGTTAGCTGACGTTTTAAGTCACGTAACATGTAAATAATGTATTTTAATCCAAACCGATGTTTTTCTGAAGCAAGTGCTTTTGGTACATATAACCAAACTGTAACTATGTCACAACACAAGTTCATTATTCTTACTGTAAAGATGAAGGTCTGGTATGCCTCGCTGCTACCATCCAACAGTCATATATGTCACTGATAACAGCTGCAATAAGACTGTACAATAACTCACCTCTGGCAAAATCCATCACACAATAATAACACCGTTGTCTGTTATTTTCTTGTTTGTTTAAATATATATTAAAAAATTGCACTATTGTTTAGTTAGTTTTAATTTAATTGAATTATTATATTTTATTCTATTTATTGTATATACTGTGCATTTTTATATTTAATATTTTTTACTGTTATTTTATTGCTTTCCTGTATCTATAAATGCTGCTGTAGCGAAAAAAAATTCCCCTTGGGGATTAATAAAGTAACTATCTATCTAGCCTCCTGAACCTACTTATCAATTATGCCGATACTAGTCCATATATTTAGGGACGAATGTGTGATGATAAGCGTGTGTCCAATAGTCTGAGAAAAGTCAAACCAGGTGACCAACCTGCCTTTTCAGCTCAACCACAAGCACCCCAGCAACCATTAGCATTTATGGCAAGACCATCGCTGCTAACTTTGGAGGAGGTGCTTGTATTAACTGGGCAGTTGATTCACGTGACTGAATCTGTGTTAACAAAACCTACTATGGGAAATTACAATCTTCAGTTCAAAACTTCTGCAGGAAATTTTCAAAGGTATTAGATTAGTTTTTCTATCACTAAATTTAAAAGCAAAAACATACAAGTGTTTAATAGTGAATGGTATGAAGTGACAGTTAACCCTTCAAAAACTTGACATGCTTGCTAAATTATTTAATCTTGTTTTAAATTAACTTGTTTTAATTGTTGTATCAGAGAACTTAAAAAACAATATTTTCTATGATGAGGAATGATGGAATAAACACCTCTTTAAAAAAAAGAAAGAAAAACCTGGTTGTCATTTTGGCCAAGTGACACTAAGCAGACTGTTATAGTAACACAACATAGGCGGAAGAGTTTAGGTAGCGATGACAGTTACGTTTGGTGTTGTTGTCTCACACTGGCAGAAATCTCTGAGTCATCAACCGTAGAAAAATAATTATTTACAAAAGTCTGTTCCACTGCAGGTCCACTTTTACTTTGTATGCACCAGAGGGGGAAAACCTGTGTCAGAAACTGCTCCCTGCATACACCTAAAATAACCAGCAAAAAGCTTTTGGAAACAATAACGGATGTTTGCTCAATTTACCTGTTGCCTAAATGTTTTAATCAGCCCTTGCATGTTTGGCCTATTCAGAACAAATCCTGCATTATTACTGCAGACATGTCATATATTACTGCCAATTTTTACAAAATAAATTTTTCGAATCATTATGGCCCTGAATTATCTTTTTTCAAAAACGGTGTCTTCTCAGAATATAACATACAAACACACAAATAACCACACATCGATAAACAGTTACATTGATGCAGTATGGAGTTACCATTAGATCGTCCTTACACTGCATGACACAATGCCATGCTGTGTAAAACTGCTGGTAAAATGGGAAGTAAAAGCCCAAAGTGCAAAATTAAGATTGATGCTCTGCCAGGTAAAATCCAAACCTATCAATCACAGTTTAATTCTTGTTTAGTTTGAGACTTTCTCTTTCCCTCTCTATAAGATAAAGACTCCGGGATGACACGTCGAGTTTAGGCCACTAACAAGCCAGGAATGTTGGGAAGAAACTATTTGCTTCACTGAGTGCAATACAATAAACCAGATGGAAACTTAACTGGACTTTGGACAACAAAGTGAAAACATACACTTGTATTATCCTTTTGCAATACTGAGTGATGAGTTTCAAATAATAATGTTTACTTGATCAAACATTGGTGTAAATCACCTATCCATAACTTTTTCTAATATTAGCGACAATCAATTTCATGTTGCAAATCTTACATTTGATATCATCAAATTCAAGTTATTCTTGCTTCTTCAAACACAACACGTCATATCTCTGTGATGTATCTGTGACTGCCCGTGCTCACACTGGATAGCATGTTTAAAGTTCAGACAAAGTGATTGAATGCTGAATAAACTTCAAAAACCCACATTTAGGCAGCAACATTTGTCTTGTAACCCCTTTCCTATCAAAACCCAAAGCAAGAAAGACAGAAATCAAGCAAAAAGCACGTGCATGCAACTGAAATGTTTTGTAATCTGTCCAATTTCTACAGCTGTTTCTATAACCCTTTGACTGCGGAGCCGCTGAGATCTGCTAAACTTTATGAAAAAAATTAATACATTGTCAATGTACAATAAAACATAAAATCCAAAAACCAAAATAATGACTGATAGGGGTTTTTCAGAAGCAGTGCTAAACGTGGGTCTTCTGGCTGATCGATACTACACTGAGCTAGACGAAGTGAGGAAGTTGTCATCTGGATCCAATGAGCTGCTGAGAGAAAGTCTGCTTGTTGAACTTGTTGAAGGGGCTCCCTGACAGAGTTACACAAACTAAATTCTGTCTTTCCCCTGTTCTTTGTTCTCCATCTCTCTTTCATTTACCTTCTCATGCTTTCAGGTTCTTTCAGTTCTGTTGTCCTCATGCTCCCACTCCCTCTCCTTCCTGTTTTCTGCTTCAATCGATCTTCCACTTAGCATGGAAAATGTGGTTCCAATCAGACACTTTACTGAGCCAATCTTTCTTGGCCAGACACCTCCGAAAACACCTAACACTTAGACTGAACTACTTTTCCAACCCTGCCTTTACATATCAAAGGTCCACGTTAATATCAAATTACAGGTATACTGTTATCTTTTTCAAAGGTGGTAGTTGTGTCCTTGAGACATGTTTGTTTCTCTTTTTCAGCCAGGATCGAAGGCAAGTGGCTCTCATTACTCCTCACTTCCAGGGGAATATTGACGGTAATAAATTGCAATTCAAATGTTTTATTCAACAAACTTTACCCCAAAATAGTATTGGGGGAACTTGTTTTGGTAAAACATTTGTACGTGAGTCCTTGCCTTTAACTGGTTAAATCCCTGCAAAAGACAATAAAGGACCAAGCAGGCCTGCCTCATTGCACGAACCAAATCTTAATCAAACCTTGCCGTTTCTGTAGATTGCTAGCTGTTGTTGTTTCCTCAGATTTTGAAAACAGTATCACATATAATTGAAGGGAAATAAAATTGGGAAAACAAAGTGTCACAGCATTACTTTAATCGCTAACCGCGGAAACCGATGTTTGTGTTTGTGAAAAAATAAAAGTCACTGTGGATTTTCAGGTAACGTAAGTACGATACTTGTGTAACATAACATATTTAACCGCTAAGTAATTTATGTGATGTTACTTACTTAAAATGACTTATTTGAACACAAACAATGATCGATCCTAAACCGAGGCACATGATTTCTGGTGCCTAAACTTGAGGCCCTTGGTAAACGGCAGTATTTGATGCCTTGGGATGAGAGAAGTTTGGTCAGACTGGAGTAAAGTTAGCTAAAAACTTGATAACATTTTTGAGCCATTATAAATAAAACTCTTTGTGGCCCATTTTCAGGGTGAACAAATGAGCTTGGAGCTGAAAGAAATGCTAAAAGACAACCAGAATTGGTTTTAGTCTTTTCATGGGGTTTTAACAATATAAAAAATACACCGTCCCTTAGCTTGGAATATTCTACATTTTAAAAAGAAAGAACTAGTATAACTTTGTTGAAATAAAGTTCTTGGCACACCTAAACTGTCCTACTGAGTGAAAAAACTTGAGAGTCACACTTTGGGGGTTTTACATAACTGGGGTGGCGCACCACAACTAATTTCCAGTAATTCTCATTCTGACATTCCCTTTAAATGTCAGGCACTAATAAAGCCTTCATTTTACTCCCTGCTGCCACTTTCACAAAATGGAAAAACAAAACAAAACATTTAAAACATTCACTATCACAGCCATAAAAAAAAAAGGCCAAAAAAAAGCAACACTGACAAAAACCAAAGCCACACATGAGACCTATTAGGAAAGAAAAAAAAAGTTTTACACTTGACATTACCGCTGCTGCTGTTGAGAGCACAACCCGTTGCTGGGGACAACATGATCCAATGTTTTTTCACTGTCTGTGAGATGATTCTCATGGTGTCGTCCTTACGAAGAGAGGCAGAGATCAGTGTGAGCTCTATGAAATGTTTTCTGCTAGAAATCACAGTATGTGTGTGTGTGTGTTTCAATAACACAGTGGGTTAGTGGTCGGGTTGTATCATGTAAGGCCCGCCTAACAATAAACTCACTGTTTTAATCTTGCTTTCCAACATCCTTATGAGAAGGGCAGTTTTTCTCCCCCATAGTGTGCTCTGTCATCACCTCATCCACGCTGGCTTAATTGGAAAAAAATTCCACTATAGGCAGCAATTTTCCCAAAGTCTTGGAGAGGAAAAACAAAACATTTTACTGAGCAAACAAGCCAAAACATAGAAAAAAAACTCGATGTCCAGAATCTAGGACTAATAAATCATCCAGAAGGCCTCAATACCTTTTTCGCTGTCAGTGTGGTCAGGAGTCAATTTATTGGTTGGTCCTTACTTAAACCCTGAAAATATTAGGTTTATTCCCGTGGCCTGGCATTCAACCCTGCAAATCTGTTTTCTCTTTCCTCCCCTTTCCTTCCATATATTTCAGCAGATATTATTGGATTTATTCTGCTGTTGGTCAGCTAGTGTGGGAGATAGACAGTGTCCATGCATGTGTGTGTGTTAAATTTTGGCCTCGATACTCACATTAAGAGAGGTTTTCTTATCTGCTTCGGTTCATGGGTGAAAGTGTCTGCAAGGTGAAGGTGGTTGCATCAAGGAGGATAACTGTTGTGTGTGTGTGTGTGTGTGTGTGTGTGTGTGTGTGTGTGTGTGTGTGTGTGTGTGTGTGTGTGTGTGTGTGTGTGTGTGTGTGTGTGTGTGTGTGTGTGTGTGTGTGTGTGTGTGTGTGTGTGTGTGTGTAAGGGGGACCTTTAGGGAGAAGCATTGGAAACTCAATCATGCTGAAAGAGCAAATAATCTTCACCTTGGTTTGGCCAGATGAAGGCTTCATATGAACACACTGTAATTAATGACAGACATCTTGGGTATTCTCCTTCCCATTTGATCTCCATGTCTGTCTGGGGCAGCCATGTTGCTGTTTTTGCAAGCTCTTATGTCTATCTGTCTGTCTGTGCAAGCCTCAGCACCCTTGTTTAGACCTAATCTGTCTGTCTGTCAGTGCCTGGTAATTGGAGCTGTTTAGGGGGTCATCCAGCCCAGGTGGGCGGGCTGGGGGAGTGTGTGTGTGTGTGTGTGTGTTTTTGTCTAGGTATGTGTTCATGTGTGCACTCAGGGATAGGAATGTGTGTCGGAGCAGGAACCGCTGCTTCCCACGGCCGTGCCACCCGTGAGCTGTGCATGACAGGCATACTGAAGGGTACACGTCATATTGAAGAATCCTACAGGTGCACTTGAAACGTAACCCCATTGTTCAGGTATAGGCTAGATTCCTGCAGCAAATCACATTTCTCCTTCATAGTTGCTGACATAAATTTCCTCAGAGATTCTTTTGAATAACTTTTTTTTTTTTTTTTTTTTACCTTTTTAGGGTAATGGAGAACAAATATCAAAATGCATCATGTGCAAATTGTTAAGTGAATCTGATGTTGTTCTATCAAGATGTAGGCAATTACAAATATTTTAGTTCGCTTGCAGTCCGATACATCTATTTGTCACTCCAGATTAAAACTTTCAAACAGGATCAAGGGGTGTTACACTCAATAGAGCGTGTCAGATTTATCGTGACGGAAATTTGAGGGTTCAATATCAACACTGTTAGCCATCTTTCTTTGCTTGTTTTTGTCTAAAAAAACCTGTGCTGTGTTGAAACCACTGATGGAAATGCTTGACATTATTGTGCACACATGTAGTTGATTGTAGGAAAGTATTGTATGCCTCAGTTGAATCTAATTATATTGATAGGGTGCATACATATTCCAGAGGAGTGTGCACCAAGGAAGTAACACACTCGTTTGAGACTAAGTCAAAGATTCTGGAAATCTGCAACAGACTGGAAGAAAAAGAAGAAAATTATTTCCATAGACTGAAACATGATCTATGGAACTCTGTGTTGTACTACTTCATGACTATATGTATCAAAACAATATTTTATATCAGCTGTAGGTGTGTTTTAATTACTGATAAACCCTGCAAATAAAAAATAGAAGAAAAGTGTTCATTATTACGATTTTCAATTTTACATGTACATTTTAAATGACTAATTTCCTCTGCTTTCTTAATATACATGTTGCACCAGGTCAACATGTCAATAGCAATGTTTTAACCCCTGTGTTGTCCTTGGGTCAAAATGACCCGCAGCTGTGTTCAACCAAGTTCTATTTTATTTTCAATTTTTTTGGGGATCATTGGTGACAAGGAGGCTGTGAGGGTTTCTTTAAAGAATGATGACCAATGATCCCCCAAAAAATATAAAAATATAGAAATAAAATAGAACTTGGTTGAACACTGCTGCGGGTCATTTTGACCTGAGGACAACACGAGGGTTAATAACCCTGTATGCAAGTCAAGGCAGTCGTCAGAAGTTCAAGTATGTTTACTTTGCTCCCCTGTTGAACACACGACAAAATCCCTCTGTTGTGTGACAGTTATCTTTGGTGTTAGGATGAGAAAGTTGGGAGTTTACAGAGCCAATTTGAGACAATGGCGGTTTGTTGTTCTGGTGTCTCTCTGTCCCTCTGTCTGTGTGAGCGAGGTCGAACTGCGGGGTCAGGCGAAGCCACCCATACTCTGCTGGAAAGAAATGATCATTTATCACCTGGTGATTCACAGGGATATGGTTACCAGAGCAAAGGGAGAGCAACTCAAAGGGATGGAGGGACAAAGATGGAAGGAATATTTCAAGAATTCTAAAACCATATAAAATACCGGATGTCATTATGCTTTTGTTTCTCAGCGCTATTTACACACACCGATGTCAGTATGACAAACAAGTGATGAAGCTATATGGCACTGTATTTTGTCTCTACAACATTCCTGGTGAGTTAGCTCACCTTCCACAGGTGCACTGACACCAAACTGATGCAGGTGACAGATAGCAGGTTTCTTTGACATAATTCCAGTCACATATAGAGTATGCTTCTTAATTTAAGGGCATTTCAGGCAGAAACCCAAGCTACAGTCGCCAGCAACACATTAACTGAAATTAACAATGTCAGTGTTGTAAAGCAGTCATTTCCACTGAATCCATCTCTGGGAATAAATGTCAGATGTGCATGCTCTGCAGACTGGAACACTTTAAGACCTCAGCTTCAGAACCAGGAAATTCCACAAACTTCCACTTGTCTGAATTTCCAGTTCATGTAGCGTTAGCCTTGTAGCCTGTTGGGGAGTTAAACTGGGTGTGTTGTACCATGTAACAGGCGCAGCACACTCTGCTGCAGCTTGGAAGAGCTCATGGCAACAAAACAATAAAGCAAAAATTAATAACAGCTCCCAGGAAAAAGTCAGCATAGAAATAATGTTGGACAGAAGCCGGTGCATCTACTTCAGCAGCAATGACAGGACCTCTTAATTGGTAACAGGTAACATCTGTTCATGAGGAAATCAGGATCAAACATTAGGCCAGCTTACTCATGTCCTCCAAGCTGCTTCCCTCTGTGTGTGTGTGCGTGTTTGTGTGTCACAAAGCCAAGTGGAAGGACTGTGAATGTGAGGGTTTGTGTCAAATTCAGAGGGGACCTAACAGTGTGTTTGTGCCTGTGAGACAGAGAGAGAAAGAAAGAAAAGTCATGTGTGCATCCATTCATACACACATACTACTGTGTGTCTTCCTCCGTGTGTGTCGGGTTGTCCTGTGAAGTATCCTGCTGACAGTAACCAAATCCCCGTCAATGTGTCTAGCCAATAGACAGATCAGTGAAGGCTGCATGTCAGGAGCAGTGACCCTGGTGCTTTAGCTGTGCATCCACCATGGAGACTGGAGTTCAATGACAGCGGTGGGGGATTGGAGACTGGTGTGGGGGGATTGTTGGTAAAGATGAAAGCAAGTGTATCAAGGTGAAAAACAGCTCTTACCAGAACAGACAACTGGTAAGCATCCTCATACTAAAGCAGTGGTGTAAACTATAGACACCAAAACAAGATGAATTCCTCTGCCAGACTTCAAAACCAGTGGACATGTTTTACTGCTGCGGATCCACTTATATCTCAACAAACATTTACTGTATCAAACACAAATGTGGTTAACTAGAGTGTTTGGGTCAAACCACTGTCAGATTCACCAACTGAGGAAGCATCTATCACACATTGCTGTCTATCAACAAATCAAACAAACCTATTCATTGCAGAGGGAAAAGCAATTGTAACCATCTGCAGGACCAAGGTTAAATCTCTTCATACAGTGTGCTTGTAATTCCTACAGAGCATCCTTTCATAAAACATGACCATATAGGTCATCTGTGCCATAGACATCTTTGTTTGTAAACGTAGACGTAGCTCTGGGTCTGAAAAGTGAATCCAATGTGGAAGTGCCCTAATTTGCAATACCACCAAGGGCCACCAGGGGGTAGCTCCTGAGACTACCATTCATTTTTTGTCATGAAATACAAAGTCAACAGATTTTTTCCATGTCAATATAGTGCCGTTTGATAAATTTCCTCCTCCTTATTAGCGTTCTGGCGGTACATCTGAAAATAATCCCATAATTGGGTTGAGCAGTTAGCAGTTAGCTAAATTTCATTAGCAGTTTTGTTTGAAATGAATAAATTACCACAAATTTCCGTACATCTGTACCTTCATATTTTTCTCAGATTTTCGATAATTTTGGTGGTCACTTGATGTTTCATCTCGCACCATCATCAGGTTAAATGTTTTCACTGCCCAGGCACCACATTATCATGCTGATGTTAGCATGTAGCTCACAGCACCATGGTGCAGCCTCACAGACAATGGCTGTAGACTGGTGTCTGGTTTTATAATACCAGTGTCGGCAGGGGTTAAAGGGGTAGCACTGAGGACAAGACCATGGAACAGTATGTGTGTATAAAGTGGGGTACCACCATCTAATTTGTGTATTTCATCGCAAGGAATTGGCTTCTCATTGGGCACATTTATTTATCGGATATAGTGTCAATTCTTGGTTTAGTTACGGATGTGGGTTGCAAAATACAGTGAGTTACTCTACACTGCAAAAATCAGCAGACATTATGGCTTATTTAGACATTTTCTGACCAGGACAATCCTTCAAATGCCCAGATCCTATTTCTAAATCTTTGTCTAAACCCCTTTTCTCTGATTGTTCTCTCTCCTCCAACTTCTTTTCATTCCTGGTGTCTCAGTCCATCTGTTTTGTAATGGGATCTCTGCATCGTTAAGAGTTATAGAAAACAGTCGTGGTGGCTTCCCAGTTATGTGACTGTTTATCTCCTCCGTACACCACAGTGGGACCATGTTATTGGGATGAAAGACTATCAGGACAATAGACTTGCTGCACTTTCACATTTCCTCAGAGTCAAATCCACAGTCTGGCAGGTCCAGTTTGCTTGAATAAACCTCATCTAGAATGTCACATTGATAAAATGGAATGTGATTTATAATTTTGGTCCAAATGTGAAACATGCACCACTTGAATCTTGTGAGGTTAATATTGTTTTACCATCTTGTTCTGGCTGAATGATGATTGATCACACAATACAGCCACTGAAAGTTAGGTTTGGTTCAGGTCAATTAGAGTGAACAGTCCAAATGGAAACTTACAATATTTCAATGGAGCTGAAATTGATACTCACTATGTTTAATTTGATAAATCTGTTATTCACAGTATAGAATAGTTGGGGTATATTTTATGTTTCTTAACAGATACTGAGTTTTATCATGACTTTGTCCTGTTTGAACTGAATTTATGAACCTTAATGAAAACAATCCATCCTGAGGCTTATATGGTGCAGCATTTTCACATGGACTGTCCTGCTTTAAAATGCACCCAAATGACTGGTACACATTTTTGACGGTAAAATGTCACTGAAGCAGCATCATGTTTGTTAACACACCCATTGTGTTAGAAGCATCCCATTGTGTTTTCTCCAACCACAAGACATGCACTTGGGAAAATAAATCGTTGTGTCCTTAAAACTAATGTGAAAGCTGGCCGGCATTTTCTCAGCTGCACGTATTCTGCAGTATCAGCTACTCTTTTTAAAGACTTGATTGCTTTATACTTAAATTGCTGATGGTAGGAGTAAAATTGAATTGATGGATTAGTAGGGTATGTACAGTGTGTCCTCACCACATCCATTCAATTGCAGTGATGCTCCCCACATGCTATTCATAACAGTGTGTCCTCCAAATATATTTCCAAATCCAACCAAGTAAGCGATCGTCTTATTTGGAGTGTTTAGTAACTTTGAGTAAACCCTCAAATGATGTGGGATCTTTTCTCTCTTCATATCAGTGGTTGGCCAGGAGTGCATTAGGAGTCTAGTTTTGGAAACCCATACTGGTCTCACACTCACGAAGACTAGTACAGGGCCAGACCTATCATCCAAAATGTAAAAGCTTGGCGACTGTAGAGGTACACAGTGACCTTTGGATATGTTTGAAATAAATAAAGACATCAGATTACAGAAGTAAAAGCACATCATCACTGGATTGTGTTTTTGTTTCCTCATTGGCTCATATCCCTCAAAAGTCCCTTGTATTGCGCAGAGCTGGCACAGTGTGGATGCCTTCATTTATTAACGATTCAACATCTCTGACGCAGAACTGGGATTCAACTGTAACTCATCCTCTGTCCTTTTCTACATGCTGGTGGACAGCTCTAGAAATTTCCAGCTTCCCACAGAGATCATTTGGCAAAGCCTTTAGCAGCCAGTGTTAAGATCATCTCCAAATCCCATTTGAACATGTTGGTGACTGGAGAATGCTTTTGCCACCGACATCCAGATTGAATCTACTACAAATTTTAACTGTAACCATGAATTAAAACATGAAATCATGATTACACATTCTTTTTAAATCGAGCACTCTGAGAATCTGGTGTACTGTACTGTAATCACAACTATTTTGTAGTCATGAACTGTGGATCATTGTATGCTACCCTTTTCGAGTATTAAGTCCTTTATGGAAGCCAATTTAATCCTCGTTGGTGTTCATGGAGATCTGGAGTCTATCCCAGCATGCACTAGGCAGAGGCATCAATGTACACTGGGCAAGTGGCCAGTCTATCACAGGCAGACATTCATGTCTTTACTACTGGCAATTTAGCACACACTCCAGTGATCCACTTGACTGGTTTGCCTCTTTAGCATCCAAAGGTAACCAGTTGAGTCCAGTTAAAAAGGGCTTAGACGCAAATATACACTGCCTCCTGTGCTGTGGCTTTTTTATATTGCCCTATTTGAACTCTTTCCAAAACAGATTAGAGCTTCTCTGCGAAGCATCTTGTGAACCAGTCCTCCGTGTTCGAGAGCCTGTTCCACAGAGCAGGCATATCCTGGCCTGGCCCGGCCCAGCTTGGCCCAGACCAGGTCTTAAATTCCACTGGCGCTGAGTATTGGGTTACGAGCATGTAGCTGGGGGAAGGAAATACCATCTTTATTGCAGCTCATCCACTTGGTTTATGTCTTATTAAATTAAAGACATGACGACAACAGGTATGTCTGACATACGTACCCCCCTCTAAGTTTATATTGTTTCCTTTTGAGAACAGCATGTAGGGGAGGGATTGTTTTGCCTTTGGGGACCAACATAAAGCCTGGTCAGTAAGCTGGGGAGTCTGTGTGCCCGTCTGTACTTTCAGACCCACATGCAAACACACCTGTGAGAAAGCCTGCTTGTTCCTGAACAAAGACTCACTGTGTGTAAACAAAGTTTTTTTTTCTAAAGTGAGCCTCATATACATACTTCCTTTATTTTGTTAGAGCAATTAAAGATTTGATTTATTTCAACATTTTAAAATCACAAATGCAGAGTATTTATTACTTTTGCACCCTCAAAAAGGTCAAATGAAAAGTGAACTAAACGTGCTTATCAAAAACATACCTTCACGCTACAACACACCGTGGCTTCCTGTTCATGCCAAAGATGGAAAAGAGTAGAGATGGATGGATGGCTGCCAGTCCCACATTTGACAAGTCTTTCAACACCTTTCTTCCCAGACAGCGGTTTAATCATGGCAGTGTAGAGATGGTGGTGGTGGTGGTTATCATGTTTCTTCAGTGTAAACTGTGGAACTGAGGGCTCAGACGGACGAGGGCAATATATCACATCCACACCATGTGTCACCTTCCTTGAACTGCATCCAATGGCAAGCAAAACGATTTCAGAAACTTACATTTTACTACAAAACATTTTAAAGTTTAAAGGGCCTGAAGCCATATTTTGGCATCATCTCCATTTTAAAAGTGAATAATGCACCAAGTGTTAAGCAACATCTGAATAAAAATTGCTCACAATGGTGATTTTTGGGCACTCACACATTCCTGACGGAGCAATTTTTTTTTTTTTTTTAAGATAGTGATATAAGTAATCAGGCTTATCTTAAAGTTCTGAATGTTAAATGTTACGTAGAGATATATTTTTAACCCACGTTTTCGGAAGATTTGAAGCATACCACATGTTTCTGCCTGGAGTTTCATGCAGGAAAAGGAATTTGAAGTCATTCTCAGGTCAATAGTTTGTGTATAAAAAATGTAAATGATGCAAAATCTGTATTTTTATGGTTTGACACAGTGATATGATGAGAATTGAGAAAGTCAAAAGTTTTTTTTATGTTCATCTAATTTTACACAGCGGTTTTATTGCCACTTCATTGTAAGAGTTTTCAATCCAGCACCACTAATCTTTTCCACCTGCTCATTAGAATTGATTTATCATTGTATGAGTGAGCTACAGCCTCTTGTTCTATTTTTAACCAGTCATACATTTGTAGTAATCTATCTAAACTAATTCAACCCTGTGGACACCTACTCATATGTCCTTGATAAAAGAAAACAGCAGCTTGTGCAGATTTCATGAATCATTTCACTGCTTTAAATAACTTGTCTTTGATATCTTATCTCATTGCACAAGTGCCTTAAACTCAGCCCCCAGCACCCCATTTAGCCTTTGCCATACATCTTGCTCTTGTACAAACATATTGTACCATATATAATACAGTATATACGTTTGTTTAATGAGTGCGTACACCAAATCAAACAAGAAATCATGGGCAGAAAAAGGAAAGGTCAAGTTCCCTCCACATGCGCAGAGGGACTGACCTTGATATATCAGTGTTGTAATTAAAGCTACATTTCATGTCTCAGTGGCTTTCCCAATA
This sequence comes from Brachyistius frenatus, assembly GCF_029030835.1. Taxonomy (NCBI): domain Eukaryota; kingdom Metazoa; phylum Chordata; class Actinopteri; family Embiotocidae; genus Brachyistius; species Brachyistius frenatus. The sequence goes on along the minus strand of NW_027210613.1, from coordinate 2,065,642 downwards.
ATATTTACACTCCTGTTGCTGCAGTTCAAGAGAATTCCCCCCCGTATGTGATACAGCAGGGAGGAGAATTCAAATAAACATCCACTCAGAGGTAACAGGTTTAAGATGTCGCAGTCAGACACTCATCCATCTTGTGGCTGAAGTCTCTGTCACCTGCACTGCAAGTGAACAGGAGAGCCCTCTGTATGTAGACGTTTTAGTGTGTGTGTGTGTGGTGGACCGGTGTATGCGCACACTTGGGGCTTGGCGTGTGTGACCGTGCGGATACAACAGGAAAAATGGCTGCCCCAACATCCCTCAAAAGATCAAACATGGAAATAATTAAGCCAGCGGTAAATAAAGTAGAGATGAAACAATAAACAGTGGGCAGCACCGAGACAGATGTTGCAGACGAACATCAGGCCGCACTGTTTGATGTCTGATTTTACCAACTGGATGTCAACAGTGTATGCAAGGGAGAGGTAGTGCACTGAATACAAGCTGTCGAAGATAGTACGAGTTAACTGGGTGTTACTTTATTCAAAAATCATGATTAGGACTCCACTTCTAATTATAACACATATCAACAACTCCAGTGCCTCTATTACCTTTATTAACAGTGTTCATAAATATTATACCATTTAGAACATTTTAATTGTGACACGGTTGCTCATCATCCTTCTCTCACATCAAAATGTGTAATAGTTACACACACCCTGAAGAAGGCTGTTTGTGCCGCTACGTGTGGGCTGTAAACCCAGTTTTCTTTTAACATGTGCATTCATCTTGCTTTTAGAATTTCACTGTACAATAGCCATCTTAACTGGCTTTTCTTTTCTTTTCTTTTTTTTAGCCAGAAGAGCGTCTTGGACTTTTTCCTTATATATATATATATTTTTTTTTACTTTTTGTGTTCCCTACCAAAGAGCACCTTCATCACCCTAGGTTGAACTTCTTAGCACTCCAAACCTTTTCCTGTATGTAACAGTCTACTGTGCAAAATGTCTTAGTTTCACAATAACAACTATAGAATTGTAAGATGCCAACAAAGAGATTGGGTAGGCGGAGTAGAAAGAGAGACTGTCTGTATAGGGAGGAGGTTGATTGACTTTCCCCCATGCATATCTAAATAACATACTTATTTCAATCCAAAGCAGGATCTTTCCCTTGTGGTTTTGTTGGACAGTCACATGACATGGATGAAAAATGCAGGCATCTCACAATTTTTTATGTGAATCTAAAACATTTTGTTTTGACGACCAATGTACAAATTTTGAGTATTTTATGCAGCTATTTGAGTTTTACATTGGGATCCAGAAAGAGTTTCAGAATTTATCTCACAAGACAAATAAAAAGAAGGATCTTTAGACTGTGGCATCTAAAGCTTCTCTGTTTTGAATTTATGTTGTTGAGTTCAGCGAACCTCACCAAAAAAAACATGAAAACAGACATTTCCTCCACAGCTCTTCTATAGGTCATTAAAAGCTGGACAGATCTTCAGGTTGTCGTTGGGATTTGATCGTCATGTGCATCGCATCACTTTGAATGATCACATCAATTAAAAGGCTGCAGATCCATCCAGCTCACCAGAGACTTTGCTCTTTATGACCTGCAAGCAGACAGAGTGCAGTGGAATAAATGCAGGCAGTCTTTTACGCAAGAGGGTTTCTTGAACTTTTTTTTCCATCTTTCATAAAGTTATGTGTCCATCTTGGTGATGTTACACATTAATGGGTGTCAGGTGGCCACGTTCCCGTCTCCAAAATGACAATTGACGATGTTGACTTAGGACTCAAAATACCCTGTAGTAATGCCAAAAAAAGACTTCATCACAACATAATCTAGCCTCACTGGTTGATAATGTGTGTCTAAAGTAATGTGCTACACAGATCGAAACATTGCTCTCTCATGGCTCACATGGTTCTTTCGCAAACACACACACACACACACACACACTCAAAAGGTGGTGGGTCCTCTGCACAGAGCACGGGCTGTGGCGATAATAGCAGCCACATGTTTCAGGACCTGTTATACTGTAAACACACACACACACACACACACACACACACACACACACACACACACACACACACACACACACACACACACACACACACACACACACACACACACACACACACACACACACACACACACACTGAATGCATGCAGAGTAGCATGAGAACTAACTTAGAGCCATGTGAGGGCTTCCCCTGTTTTCCTCTATCCTCTATTGTCTTTTCTCGTAACCTTTCAGTTCAAGTGTGTTTCACTTCCCTCATCCATCAACTTCACATCCTTGTGTCCTCATTTTGCTGAATTTTCTCCATGTCAGACTGTCTGAGAACTGATTTGCAGCTCCCTGAATGTGAGCATTGTTTCTTGGGTGGTTATGTAAATCCAGACTTTTACAGGTCAAAGGCCAACCTCTAAATGTGGTCAGATATTTGAACTTGCAAAGATGTTTGCTGCTTGCTGTGTTCAACCAGGGGGCACTTCTGATGAAGTAAAGATCATTGAAATTCCCTGTAATGTACAATGCATGTTTTCTGGTGGAGTTCATGATACAGCAGCTGCTCATTGGAAAATTTCTCTTGAACTGTACAAATGATCAAATGGAGTGAAATCAATATAGATACCTTCCCAACTCATACTGTATAATAAAATATTTTGGATTGCTGCAGCTGTTGGCAAAACATTCCCTCTGTATACCTGCCATAAGATTAGTTGATAAAGAAAAATGCTTTGTAGTCTCTAAACAAAAAGATCAGTTTTATAGTCTGCTGGCTGAATTCTGAATTGGCACAAACTGAATAAAAAAGTGACATTGTGCAGTAAGCATAGCCTTTGGCAGAAAGACAGATAAGTAGATGAATAAACCAATATCAATAAATCAAGATGCAAATATTTGCCAAGTCAGTGCTCACAGAATAATTCTTTGAGATCCTCATACATCATATTTAGTTTGTGAAGACTTTAAGCAGCTCTAGACATCATCGGCATAATGTGATGCAAATTAAGGGATTAATATTATTTTAGTTATTATTATTGATTGGTGATAAGTGGGTTACCCACTAATCATAAGGTCACAGGTTCCTCCTGTCCGCATGCTGAAGTGTCCTTGGGCAAGACACTGTAGTGTTCAGCGTCAATTTGGGGTTCAAAGTTGCGCCTGGTGGCACGTGAACACCTTGCATGGCAGCTCTGTTGTCATTGGTGTGTGTGTGAGAGAGTGTAAATGGAAAACACTGTCAAGTGCTTTGTAGGCCACAGAGGTAAAAAAAAAGCACCATATAAGTGCATTTAAAGGTGGATAACTGCTTGTGTTGTAATTATTTATAGTATCTGAGGTGGCCATGGATACCCCATGAGCAATGCCATAACTGCAGTTTAACAAAAATGTAATCACACATCAAGACTATGGCCACTAAGAAGAAAATTGTGGGGACAGGAGGATTCAGACAAAGCTTAGGATGAAACACACTGATAAACTGAATGATCAGTGTAAGCTTTCTTGTCAAATTTGTACATCACATAAGAAGTAGTTTGTTTGTTCAGACGGTAATTTTTTTTGTTTTGCTTCAACTCTTTAAAAGATTAGCTTTGATTATTTTTCTTTAAAGGATTTTATTGACTGAAAAAAAACGCAATATGTTTTAATCAAGTATATTTTAGCATCTATTCATTTATTGAAAAGTTGTGTGGTTATATTTACAATCCTGATGCCATCCATCCAACACATGTACCTGTCATTTATTTTTTTTAATCACTAATACGAATACGATTTTTACTTATGTCACACACATTTAGTACAAAGAGTGAAGGGGAAGAAAATAGAACATATGGGAGACGGTAACTTAAAACACAGTGGAGTATTGACATTCCTTCACCAATGACTGATGAGTCCATTTGTGATGAGGTGGAGAAAAAGCAACAAACTAAAAACCCTATCAAGGATTCAGCAACCGTGGGCTGTACGGCACCGCTACACGTATGTGTGTGTTTGAGGGAGAAAGGTATCAATAATTCCCATCAATCATCCGCTTCCTGCCTCAGTCAGCAGCTGGTATGTAGGAGAGCTGTGAGAATCATTAATTACACACACACACACACACACACACACACACACACACACACACACACACACACACACACACACACACACACACACACACACACACACACACACACACACACATAAGCTCACACACTACATCATTACTGTCAACAGCTGCCGAGCAGGCCTTGCGAGTACCCAAATAACATCATTATCACAAGTATTCTTCAACAATGTGCCCCCTTTCAGTCCCCCTGGCCCTTTGCTCCACAACGAACCAAAAGAAATATTCCTATATCCCCGGACTGATGCCCTCAACGGCTCCATGGGGCCTTTGAACCCCCCCTGCTCTTCACACAACTGAGTTGCCCTTTGACCCCCCTGGACGTGTCAGAGAGAAGTCGGGGCGAGCGCCTGTCAGAGGACGGTGGCTCGGGGTGGGGTGGGGGCTCTGGGTAATGAGTGAGAAGTGTGTGTGAACGTGCGTTTATGAGTTGAGGAGAGGGATTGTGTTTTGTCCACAATGGATGTGGGACTGTGATTTTGTATGTATGTAAACGTGGAAGAGTGAGGACTGTTTTTGTGAAGGAGATTAGACTCATTTAAGGGTGACAATTTGCTCTGAGCAAATAATTGCAATGATTTTTGTTTCAGTATGTTTTAGACAGCGTTAATAGATTCAAAGGGTTTACTCAAGAGTTTAACAAACAATATGTGCAGTGAAATACACTTTATTGTAGTGGCCATTCCTATCTCTTTGTTTACTTTTGATTGGACTTTGAGACACGTGCTTGAAATGATTGATGTAAATTATGTCAAAAAATGATCTATTAGGCAAGCTGCAGGAGGCTTACGCTGATTCCTCATATACACATTGTTTTCCGCAAAACCTTGTCTTTCCAAATCTCTGCAACAGAGGTGGCAACTGTAACGTTAGCACAACACATAGAGCTAGAATAGCCACATTTACCGGAGGTTATAAAAAAAACCTTTAAGGCCATGCTACAAAACTAACTTGAAATGAATAATAATAATAACAATATGTTTCACAGTAAGAAATATAAAATGAAAACTGCAAGCAGTGGTGAGGCCCCTCGCACGCTGCACGTCGGGGCAATTTTGGCCGCATTTAAAGTCATATTTATGGATGGTGGAGTTATAGGTTGCAGTGAGCCAAAGATTTGCCACATGTTGACATAATGGTGCACGGGAACTTTTTTGTACATCTCAGTGTGATACACATGTCCACCGAATTTCGTGCATGTAGGTAAATGTAGCCATTGGGGTATCTGTTTAGGGGGCGCTAGCGAGCTATTTGGCCACATCCATTCACGAATCCACTAAAATGTGAAATTTTTCACCGGGATGAGTTTTTGAATATGATAAAGCCTCCAAAAATGCAGTTGTTTACGGAGAATAATAATAACGCAGAATAATAATTCCTTGAAGAACAATAGGGCTTTCGCACCATCGAATCTCGGGCCCTAATGAGAAATACTCAAAAAGATTGAAAAAGATGTGAATATATATATAACTATTTTATTTTAGAAAAATACATTTGCAAATTTAGCCGTGTTCATAACTGACAAAATACACACACATCAATGTACTTAATTTAAAAAACGGATACAGAAGTAGACTTGCTTTGGTGAGTCAGAGATGCAAAAATGATGCAGTCTCCAATTCCTAGATGAGTTAATGCTGTTATTAATTAGAGCATATTTCCCTGTGTTCCACGGGCTTTTTCAAAGAGAGATTTGTTTGCTCTTTTGTAATGTTGCTTACACAACCAAGAGCTCAGTGACTCTACGAGGCGTGCAACTACCCCCCCCCCCCCACACACACACACACACATACTGTAGTAGAGCGCTACTTAAGCTGGCGGAAGAGCCTGCGGAGGATGTGGCAGGTCAAAAAGATTAGCCCCTCTCCCTGATGGTGAGGTGTTTGGGTAGTGAGCTGTGAGAGATGGGGGGTGGGGGGGGGTGTCTACACAGAAGAACTTAGAGAATAACGTTTTTTTTTTAAAGAAACTAGAAAACGGGTGAGATAGGTGGAAGGTGTGGAAGAAAGAAATGAAGCACTGAGATTGGACAAAGCATGAGAAGGAAGAAATGCAAAGATCAGTTGTATAAGCAGAAAACCAAATGAGTATGTTTTACCGATTTTATCTACTCAGAAAAGAAATACCTGTATTTTTGTATGCATCACTCCAATCATCGCCTCCCATTACTCCTGTGTTGTAGCAGACTGGCTCAAGTGGTCTGAGCTGTCCGGGCTATTGGCCAGAGGAACTGGTACTTGAGCAGAGTCACACAAGGTCAAGAGTGCCAGCCTGATAGAGCTGCCCTGGCTGCCACTTACTACTGCTGGCAGCAGATAAAGTTATTTGTGAAACTGAGCTCATCTTTTTCTGAAGGACATGAGACATAGACAGTACACAGACAATCAGCACTGACACATTTCACGGTACAGTCTATTCTCCAGTGGAGCACATTTGTTGTTTTGATAATAACTGACAAGTTTAATCCCAGCTTGGGTTGGACCAGTTGGGCTCAACCGTATCTTGACAAAATATGTCCAAATGTTATTGTGTACCATGCCTTGTGCACTAAAGCCCTCTATCAAATGACAAACTGCTGTTTTTATCTGCTGGATCAAAGCACAAAGTCCTGCTTTGTGGTGGTACCCAAGACTGAAGTCAACTATGTGAATGCAGCCATTTATGTCTCTCTACTATCCCAGAGATCCCTCCTTCTTCTGACAATCAAGGTTCTTTAATCTAGACATGACACATACCAAAGGACTGAAGTTTAGCCAAATATTGAACATATCAATAAAATATCAACTGAAAAAATATTTTATTACGGCCTGAGCACCAAAGGTGCGAAAGCCCTATTGTTATCCAAGGAATTATTATTCTTTTCTGTCCTTATTTTTCTCTGCAAAGAAGAGGCTTAATCATATTCAAAAACTCATTGGTACACGCATCTCACCCGGCAAAAAATTTTGTATTTTAGTGGAGTGGCTAAATGGCTCGCTAGCGCCCCCTAAACAGATGCCCCGGTGGCTACATTTACGTACATGCACGAAATTCGGTGGACATGTGTATCACACCTAGATGTACAAAAAAGTTGTGCACCATTACATCAACTCAACAGGAAGTCCGTCATTTTGAATTTAGTCACCATTTTTGGCGATTCACACGTATTGTACTTTGACAAACTCCTAGGGATTTTGTCGTATTGGTTTTTAATTTTGTCTGTACACTCTTAACATGTTTGGGATTCAAAATTATCAAAATAATTTGTTTTCGTCAATGGGTGTGCCCACAGCGTGGCGGCCATTTTGAGTGTCTCGTCCTGAAACTACAAATTGCTGTAAATCTTATGTACATGGACTGACCGTCTACAAACCAGCACCAACCAATGAGCCATTGTGCCTGTCTTTTTTTTTTTCCTATTTCAGACATGCTATAGTATGACTTTTTTTTCATATTTTGGACGACAATGCAGAGTAATACTATAGCACAGGGGTGGCCAACCAGTCAGAGACTAAGAGCCACATTTTTTACTGTGTTACCGCAAAGAGCCACATCATACACATGGGCACACATGAACATCACCCCATCCCTTCCTCACACACACACACCTTTGCTCAGCCAAATTTATTGTGTGTCATTATCATGTCACACACCAACATGATAATGACAGAAATTGACTCCTACAGTACTAAGACCACAGGCCAGTCATTTTCAACAATGAACATTGTGTGCACTGTCTCACACACACAAACTCTCAGTTCAACAAAGTCCACAAACAAAAACATAATAATTTACAATAGCGTTTTTCACTTACTATGCATGTTGCTTAGTGCGACTTCTGGCATTCCTTGCCTTGAACAATCCTCTTCAAATCTGGCTTGTATTCTGTTGTTGCCACTCGAAGCAATTCTTTCACACGGGTGTCAGTCAGAACAGATCGACGCTTTGATTTCATGTGTTTCAGGGTAGAAAACACAGACTCGCAGACGTATGTTGACCCAAACATTGACAGTATCTTAAGCGCAGCCCGTTTGACATTGGGGTATTTTTCCATTGGCACACTTTTCCAGAACTCAATGGTCCCTTCCCTTAAAGCAGGTTTCAGTTGGTCCTCCTCACAAAGATCGATCATCTCCAACTCAACCGCAGCCTCATCTGTGACTAGCGGGGCTTTCAAACAGTCCGTCTCCGCATTAAATGGGTCGACGAGGAACGTAGTAATCTGTGGCCTTTTCAGTTGTAGATCACGGAACCGGATGACAAAGCTTTCGTGCAGGTTTTCAACCAGTGTTGCATATCTGGCTCTTTGCTTATTCAGGGCGGCGCTGGTGACTTGCCCGCTGGCTTTTAGCAGAGTGGGAAAATGCGTTAAATCTCCCTTTTGTATATGCGCCTTGAACAGCTTCAGTTTGTTGACAAACGCAAACACACTCTGCACCAGGTCAGGCAGCATTTTTAACTTACCCTGCAGGGTCAGGTTCAGTCTGTCCAAGTGACACAGCGTGTCGACCAAAAAGGCCAGATCCATAATCCACTCGACGTCCGAGAGCTCGGGATAGTCCTTGTCCTTCTCTTCCATGAACAGTTTCACCGCATCCAAAAGCTCAAAGAAGCGAGCGAGCACCTTGCCTTTTGACAGCCACCTCACAGTGCAGTGCAGCGGCAGGTCACCTGGAGGCCCTTGGTCCAGCTCAGCGATGAGATTTTTGAATTGCCTGTGGTTAAGCGCATGTGTGCGGATGTAGTTGACGATTTCCATCACAGGCTTCATGACATTGTCTAAATTCAATGATTTAGACACGAGTTGCTCCCTGTGGATGATGCAGTGGAAATTCCAAAACTCGGGAAATGTTTGGTCAGCTTTGCACAGCCCCACAAGTCCGTTCACAGATCCGATCATGGCCGGCGCTCCATCCGTGGCTATTGCAGTTAGCTTCGGTATGGGCAGATTTGTTTTCGCAAATGCAGCCATCATTGTTTCTTTCACGTCTATGCCACGGGTTCTGTCTTTTAATGGCACAACATCAAGGAGTTCTTCTTTGATCACACAATCTTTTGACACAGACCGTGCAAATATTGCCAGCTGAGGCTTGTCTTGTATGTCACAACTCTCATCCAATGCGACACTAAAATACTCACATGCTTGAAGGTCAGAGTGCAACTGTGATTCAATAGCCGTGTTAATGTCCGATATTCTGTGTTCAACAGTGTGGCGGGACAGTTGGATGTCTGATACCATTCGTTTTAGTTTGTCGTTTTCAGGAGACAAGATTTCAACAACGTCACTGAGGCATTTTTTAACGAACTCCCCTTCATTGTATGGCTTTTTAGCCCGTGCAATGCTCCAAGCCAGTTGATACGATGCAAGCGTGACAGTCTCTGAGTGCTTCGTAATTTTTTGGAAAAACTGTACCTGCTTTTCTGCCTGACTTTTCAAAGTGTCCAACTTGTGCTTGCGAAATTCAGTACCTTTTGGAAATTCCTTATCGATGTTAGCATGGAGTGAGCTGAAGTGGCGCCGAAGATTTGAAGCTTTGAAATACGCTAATGACGTCTGACATATCAGGCAGAATGGCTCGCCATTACATTCAACAAAAAAAATATAAACTTTCCCACTCTGTTAAAAACATCCTGTGTTCATCTTCATATTTTCGTTTAGCTGTGTATTTTTTTCCTGCCATTTTGAGAGCAAAATTGACACTAATTGTTTACTCGAATGGGTTTGCCCCTCCTGCTTTGCGAAATTTCACCTCATGCGCATGCGCGTTTGACGAAAATACCATATTGAACTCAAGCGAAGCGAACACGCACAAAAAAAAAAACACAAACACAAATGTTGATATGAACATAAAAGAGCCGCATGAAACCAGGCAAAGAGCCGCATGCGGCTCGGGAGCCGCGGGTTGGCCAGGCCTGCTATAGCATGTCGTCCGAAATATGAAATAAAAGTCATACTGTATATAGCATGTCGTCCAAAAGAGGAAAAATAATCATCATAATATAGCATGTTGTCTGAAATATGTAAAAGAAAGTCATACTATAGCATGTTGTCCAAAATATGAAAAAAGTCAACAATTTGAAATTGTTGGAAATTTTAGAACCTGGAAACTACATGGTATTGTATGAGGATTTTTTTTATACTTTAGACAACTTGACATTTTTTGGACCTGACATGACATGCATATATATGGACATTGCTGGGCTGTCTTGGCTGACACGCCTCTTCAATGTCGCATGGGGTTCAGGAACAGTGCACATGGACTGGCAGACAATGGTGGTTCCCATTTTCAAAAAGGGGGACCGGAGAGACTGCTCCAACTATCGGGGTATCACACCACTCAGCCTCCCGGGCAAAGCTTATGCCAGAGTACTGGAAAGGAGGCTCCGACCGTTTGTCGAACCTCAGATTCAAGAGGAGCAGTGTGGATTCCGTCCTCGTCGTGGAACAGTGGACCAGCTCTTTACCCTCGCAAGACTACTGGAGGGGCCCTGGGAGTTTTCCCATCCAGTCTACATGTGTTTTGTGGACTTGGGGAAGGCTTTCGACGGGGCTCTCTGGATCGCATCTCTGCTGTTTGCAGACGATGTGGTCCTGTTGGCTTCTTCGGACCGTGACCTCCAGCACTCACTGGGGCAGTTTGCAGTCGAGTGTGAAGCGGCGGGGATGAGGGTTAGCACCTCCAAATCTGAGGCCATGGTTCTCTGCCGGAAACCGGTGGATTGCTCCCTCCAGGTGGGGACGGAGTGCCTGCCTCAAGTGAAGGAGTTTAAGTATCTCGGGGTCTTGTTCACGAGTGAGGGGAGGACGGAGCGGGAGATCGACCGCCGGATCGGTGCGGCTGCAGCAGTAAAACAGGCGCTGCACCGGACCGTGTTGGTGAAAAGGGAGCCGAGTCGGAAGGCGAAGCTTTCAGTTTACCGGCGATCTACGTTCCGACTCTCACCGATGGTCACGAGCTCTGGGTCATGACCGAAAGAACGAGGTCGCGGCTACAAGCGGCCGAAATGAGTTTCCTCCGTAGGGTGGCCGGGCTCAGCCTTAGGGATAGGGTAAGGAGTTCGGACATCAGGAGGGAACTTGGAGTTGAGGCGCTACTCCTTCACCTCGAAAAGAGTCAGCTGAGGTGGTTCGGGCATCTGATCAGGATGCCTCCTGGGCGCCTCCCTCTGGAGGTTTTCCGGGCACGCCCAACTGGCAGGAGACCCCGGGGAAGACCCAGGACACGCTGGAGGGATTATATCTCCCGGCTGCCCTGGGAACGCCTCGGGATCCCCCAGCATAAGCTGGAAAATGTTGCAGGGGAGAGGGAAGTCTGGGTCATCTTGCTTGGCCTGCTGCCACTGTGACCCGACCCCGGATAAGCGGAAGATGATGGATGGATGGATGGATGGATGGATGGATGGATGGATGGATGGATGGATGGATAGATAGATAGATAGATAGATAGATAGATAGATAGATAGATAGATAGATAGATAGATAGATAGATAGATAGATAGATAGATAGATAGATAGATAGATAGATAGATAGATAGATAGATAGATAAATAATTGAAACATTGAAACAATGGAAATCTGTGGAATGAATTCCTGGCAAATTATGAGTCATATTTACCATTTAGATCATTAGAAAACTTTAAAAAGTTAAATAGCAAATTTCAAGGTGCTGCAAGGAAAATAAAAGTGGCTTCTACTCCTGATATTCCTTTGAGTTCGCTTCTTTGACTTTGAAAAATGTGCTGTTACTTCCAGTTCAGTGTTGTTTCGGTCATAAAATGTCAACTCTGCCAGAGACACAGATCAGATCAGTGCCTATTGAATTATGTTTGTGGTATAATAGCATCAGCTGATGGCACACAGCTTAGTACTCTGCAGTCCATGTGAGTCAGTAGGTAACATTGACTAAATACAACTGGACACGTGTCCCTTTAGTAGCATCCCTCTACTTAAAACAACATCCCGTGTGCAATTATGATCTCATCTTGGTGTGAACATTTATCACAGGGCCTTCTGCTGACTTGTATCATAAGATTTGCTTCATACTAATGACACAGAATTTGACCTCGGCCACAGAAAGGTCAGTATGAAAAACATAATTGGATCTTTTGTCATTGTGTTTATGATTCCCTGATGTCATCTCTTATCCCATCCCATTCATGTCTCCATGCTGAATGTAAGTCATAAATCACAGTCACATGTTTTCAATGACAAGCAGATGCTCATCAAAGTTCGTCACCCACATTATGCTCTGTGGAAACCAAGTTGGTCACAATAGTGAAAACACTCATGCTCTTTAAAAACTGTGTCATCCACTACCTTCAGTATATTTATGTCATGCTCATGAGTTTCACCAGCAGATGTGATCAGTTAACCATAAAAAAATAGGTTAGTCACAATACGTCTCTTTATGTGTTAATCTGAGTGAAAAATTATCTCCTGATATGAAAACTGGGTCCTGAGGGCCAGACACAGATGACCATTTTCAGAATAAGAACAGGTAAATTATAAAATATTAATTAATATATATTTAGGTGCAGATATATAAAAAACATTCACACTGATTCAGACCTTACTCAGATTTTATGGAAAACAATAGTGTGTAAATAAAATGTTTGGGGCTGTGTCATTAAACCAATAATTGGCATTTAATAATGTCTTGCTTAACTATAGATACAAAGAGTGAGATCCCGCTCATGTTAAACCCTCTTTACACATGTAATTCAGTTTATTTGTCACATGGAGTGCTACTCAGCCTGTTAAAACAGCAGATGGAGGTTCACAGAGACAAAAAAAACGAACCCTTAGGTTCCCAACGATGGAAGTGATCATAAAACCTCTACTGTAGCTTCATACTTAGCAGACAGATATGAGAGGGAAATCTATCTTTTCATGTCATCTCTTCAATTCTAGAAAATTAAGTAAAAAGTGCTTCCTAAAATGTGGACCTGTCCATTTAAATATGATGCAATCCTGTTTTGAGCCAGTATTCAATATTCACCAAGTATTTGAACTTTCATTGAAAGCTATTGATCAATGTCCGTCTGATAGGTTAAAAAGTAAAAAAAATTAAATGGATGTTGGAACAGTTTTTCTTGTGCAGGAGGATGCAAGTCACCTTTAGTACCATCAGTACTGCTGTAGTTTGAGGCTACCCTTTGCCCTACTCATCTCCAAATAAAATAAAATTAATCACAATTATTTTGTCTTACATGCAAACCAGATGGCCAGTTACCGATTTCACAATCCACAGAGCCTTATAATAGTATCAAGTTACTCTGTATAGCAGGACAAACGTATGTCATGGGAGGTTAGTCTCAATAGCTTTGGCCCTGTGCCCACTATATACCAAACCAATATGACAGCGCGGGTCCCTCCAATTTCACTGAGCACATTCACTGCCAGTGTTGATGGCCATTGTGCTCAGATAACACATGACAGTATGTAATCGGCCGTCATAATCCAACAATGAGTGCAACACTTTTTACATATACCCACTGTGGCAACCAAATACCTGCTCGCAGGAAACTAAACAGAGCATGCAGAGTGGGGTTCATGAAAGAGGAATGCTCGAGTGTAATGTAGCTATTGATCAATGTCCATCCGCAAAAGGTATCAGCTATCAATTCTGCATTTCACCGAGACCACAAAATGTATAACTCACACTTTTAATATAAGACTACTGACTAAAGATGAGAGAAAGGGTCATTTAATGTAGTCTACATCATGTTTGTGCTGTTTGATGTATTCAGGTTTTCTTTGCTGAATATTCAGTGTGTTTTTAGATTTTCAAACTTGTTTAACGCAGATTAAAGACAAAACAAGTGAAGCAAAGAAAGTAGGAAAATAAAAATGAATATTCTCTGCTAGGTATTCAAAAAAGACTTGAAAGTCAAACAAATGAAATGCTCAATGCTGCATTCACTCTTCACAAAAGTGGAACTTGACCCTTCTTTCCTATTGCTTTTTGACCAGCTGGGGAAGTCACTGGGGTCAAAGGTCAAAGCTGTGGGAAAGAGAATCAGGTTAAGTCAATACTCAAACACTTAAAGAGAAACACAGTACTCTTCCTTCTAACAACATGTGATCTTCTCTGTCTTATTATTTTGGTAGTCATTCAAAATCTTTACCTTTGCTCTGTTTGCTTCCATTTTTGTTACCTGCCTCTTCCGCCGTTGCTCTTCCTGCATAATCTCTCCCTCCCTGATTTATTTGCCTGAGCCCGGCTCCAGCTGGTGTAAAGTTGTCTTTATGTTTGTTTTGTTTTGTTTCCTCCACCTCTTCCTCCACCTCTGTTCCTCCTCTTCTCCTCCCTAAACCCTATTTCTGGGTGTTGTGAATCCGAAGGAGCCATAAAAAGGGAAACGCAAAGCTCTCAGCCATAACAGCAATGCATCCCCTGTGAAATCCTAGACGGCCATTAAGCTAATGGGGCACTCTGGCCCAGCCGGTGGTATAACTCAGTTCGCAAGCTCTAAGGCCAGGACCAGGCACAATGGGGCCCCCGTGTTCCAGTGTGTTGGTGTAAACATTGCACAATGAGTCGGCTTCACAAAGCATTAAATAGACTTGAATGGGCAACTCTCACGTACATAGAATTAAACACAGCTGTCAATAGCTTAAAGGCATCATTTCCATAAAATTATTCCGAAATATAGGCCTACTATATTTTATGTGAAGAGACCTTTACAATGCGACTCCAAAAGTTGGAGGAATGACCGCTTTCAAAGGCTTCAGCAAGGTGAGATAAAACGAGCCAACCCAGGAGATACAAAAATGACATCAAGTTAAACAAAGCATCAGCAATAACTTCGATCCTTCTTTCATTGAATTAGAAATCATACAGCTTGTCTCGGTGTGTCTAGGTTGGCTACTCCGAAGCGCAGAACTCTATCGCTCCCTCCTCGTGAGAAAGAGCAGCCCGACTTCAAATTTTACAGTCAAAAACATTTACTGTGTTTACTCATAGTAGGCCAGCACACACACACAGACCTCAGGTGGTAGGAGATCGCTCCCTCCCGCCTGCTCTCTCACTCCTCTGCCCGCTCAGTTTGTTTTTAACAGGAGGGAAGGGGATGATACCAACCTCAATTACAGGGGAAGTGCTTTTTTATGGGCCTCTATGGCACTACACACAGACACACATACACACAATGTGAGCGTTAACTAATGAATTCAGGACAATGTAAATTTCTTTACACAGCAATTTACAATACACTCCCCCCCTTTGGTTCACAGACAGCCAATGATGAAGATAATCTAATTGTCACCTTACCAGGGGTAACGTTATTATGGGTGTAATGTGACCTGTTCAGTAAGGGGAAATTATCAGTGTTGGGGGTTACAACTTTGTGGTACAAAACTACTGTGTGGGCGTTCATACACAAATGAAAAAAAAAAAAAGCCAAAATGGACAACTTTTTATCAGAACGTTTATCAGAAGATGAGGAAAAAGATGGGAAATATGGGCAATTAAATTCAATTTTTTTCCTTTTGCTGATCTCCATCCATGCAGCATTCCGAGAGGCATGCTGAGAGGCATAAGCACTAAAGTCCCCTACAAGACAAGGGAAATCTGTTTCATTGCTCCTCTCTGTGTGTTCCCGCTCTCCTCCTCCTCCTATGCAAGCTTGGTGCTCCCCTACTCCTCAACAATAGGAGAGTGAAGGAGTGTGGATGCCGTCCGTTCTCAGGGCCAGGGGTGTAAATTCCAGTGAAGCCCCAGGGCTCCGGATAGAAGGGGAGACCAAACTCTGTCTGCCCCCACCTCCTTGTAGCCCTCAGGGGGGCTGGAAGGTAATGAAGCCTGGGCAGCAGGGACTCGCTGAGGTGGAGAGACCATAAGTGTGTGTGTGTGTGTGTGTGTGTGTGTGTGTGTGTGTGTGTGTGTGTGTGTGTGTGTGTGTGTGTGTGTGTGTGTGTGTGTGTGTGTGTGTGTGTGTGAGGGTCTCTTTTGGGATTTCTTCACGGACATAGGGGAGGGGATTCCAGGGCCTGTTCTCCTGGTCACCTTTAGTGACCACATGTCTAATTACACAGCAGGTCACACACACACACACACACACACACACACACACACACACACACACACACACACACACACACACACACACACACACACACACACACACACACACACACACACACACACACACACACACTGCTGTCTTACACATTATTTTTTTTAGACTTAAGTACATTTTATTGTTCTTTAACTTGTTTTTAAAAACTGTCCTCTCATTGTTCCAGTTTCAGTCATGCTGGTGACTTGACAGATGAAACCACTACTCAGTCAGTTTATCCACCACTAAGGACCAGACTGAAATATACTCAAAAACTAACGGATTGACTTGATTTTGGACAGACACCATCATTCAACACATGGATGAATTGTGATAACTTTGCTGACGCCCTGCTTTTCCTGTAGTGCCATCTTTGACTTTATAGTTCTGGTGTTTATTGAAATATTTTGACAACTTTGTGATGATTTGCCATTTTTTGCATGTATCTTTAGTGCGGAGAGGAAAAGTCCAAATGACTTCAGTGATTCCAGGAAGTTTCCTCAAGTACCACTCTGAGGTTCAGATTTCTGGTTTTGAGGGAGATGTTTATCAAATATTAATTTTTCCTTCAGCTTAATCTCATTTCACATGTAAGTTAGTATGCAGACAGCCTTTACTGTAGTTTTTAGTCCAGCTTCACAGAGCCACAAACACGGCAATTACATCCTATACAAAGAAAAGTAAGACATTTACTTTTGCTATTTTGCCTGTAAATCTGTCTGTCATGTAATTAAAGCAACATGAACTTAAAATATTGCTTCAAACTGCAGAGACACACAGAAACACAGAAAGTAAGGTTACAATACCAATTAAGGGTTAAAATACCAATGATGCAAGTCTTAATCAGGTCGTTTCTCTATGTCTCGCTCCTTCTCACTCACACACACACACACACACACACACACACACACACACACACACACACACACACACACACACACACACACACACACACACACACACACACACACACACACACACACACACACACACACACCTCTGTCTCCATAAAAACACATTAACAGTAATATTGTGCTAACATGCTAGTCTCCAGGGTGGGCTATGCTTCGTCAGGCGGCGGTAGAGCAGAACCTGCAGTTTTTACTGTATTTAATTACGACTCTCACAACTGTTTACTAGGCCACTCAACTATCCCGGTCCATCGCAAACATACACACTCACACACCTAGCACTACTACACACTCACACATGTATCCATGCTAATCAAAGAGAAGATGCACAGATGCCTTGGACGGACCTTGGCTCTCTTGCAGCGTAGGCGCCCACGTGCAGACAGTACCCCACACACAACCCCCCCTCCAGGTATGGCCCACAGAGCAACAAAACAGCAGGATGTGTGCTTTTATATCTTTTACACCTATCTGATTTGCCTGTGAGGCTGTTTGCGGCCTGGGAACACCTACACATGTAGCCATTGTGGAAATGCTTAGAAAATGCACAGACTTGTATTAAATTGGGACCACAACTGTGAGACTAATTATTGGTAAACTGCATGCTGCACATATTGAGATAACACAATAGTGACTCAACCTGGAGGCTTTTTGCACTTTTAAGCAGAAAGTGTTAGCCAGGGGGGGAAAAAAAAAATCCTCTGGCGCACAGGGATGAGATTCTACATTTGCCTCAGACAGTTATTTGATTGGAATAACTGAGGAAGAGCTGAGTGGAGAGCAGGAACTTTAAAGAGAAAAAGAGAGGCACCTACACCGTCAACCTCTCACAACCAAAAAGAAAGAAACATGACAATAGCTAATGATTATTTTAGTGGTTGTGTGTCAAAGCACAGCTGAGCTGACAAGACGTATAATTAATCAACAGAAAACATCCATTTCTTCAAGTATGGGTAAAGATCTGGATTCACCTCGATCTCTGCGAATCTCGACAGCTTGTGTTTAAAATGTTGCTGTTTATGTCGTCGGGATGAGTTATGAAGACAGGAAAAGTGTGTTAGATTTCCTCATTGTGTGGGAGGACTTGTACTAAAATTTTCCAGTGAAATATTGCATGTTTGTACGTTTTCAAAGAGATAATGAATTACTCAACTAGTTGACATTTTTTTCTTTTGCAGGTTTGAGTTTACTTGATGCTTTGGAAGCATTAAGAAGTGAAAGAAAGCCTACATCTGTAGTTCATAGAGGTAAATAAGATTAATTTCGGAGCATTGTAGTCATCCTCCTGGGTGGTGAGGCTGCCCCATGTGAACAGGATGAAGGCACGGCAATGGGAGGAAGCAGTGGAAATGTGGTTGTGACCACCATGCTAACTCATTTGTCCCTCACAGTTTGGAGCCTTTGGAGGGAATGCAGCTTTTCTTTCATGTTATCATGCATCACCATGCAATATAATGAAATGAAACCTTCTATTTATAAATGTGTGACCATTTGTGTGTTTGTGAGCGTGTCTCCAAGTTAAAGCACTAAACCACTCCACTAGCTATAAAAGTTGTTCTGCAGTGAACGGTGTGTGTGTGTTTGTGGTGGGGGTGGGGGATTGTGTGGAAGTTTTACGGATACTGGAGTAATAGCGCGATCTTACGTGTGTGTGTGTGTGTGTGTGTGTGTGTGTGTGTGTGTGTGTGTGTGTGTGTGTGTGTGTGTGTGTGTGTGTGTGTGTGTGTGTGTGTCCGTCACACCTACACAGTCAAAGGCCTGACAGCTGACTGTTGCAACGACTTGTTCTGATTTTCAAATTGAAGACATTGCTTTTATCTTTGCCAAAACAACAGAGCTACTCTTAATTTACCATGTTATACTTCTTTAACATGTTTACCTGCTGTAAATAAACAGAGGTTGTTTACAGAATCAAAGCCTGAAATGCATTGTGCATTTCAATTTAGGGATGGCACCTGAAAGTTGATGAGTCGAACTGATTGTCAGAGACCTCATAGTGGACTGAGATTCTTCAAGTCAAGCATCCGTCTCTTTTTTTTTTAGGTTTAGATTTATTTGACATGCAGACATTAATCGTCTCGCTACTGTTAGCAAGCAGAGGTCAACAAGGAAAAGGCACTGCAATGCACCAAGCTTAAGGTTCCAGTTTCGGTTCAGGGCAGGTCAGGAGTGTATCTCTGGTCGGTGTGAGGTGTTTGAGAGTCCTAGTTAGTGGTGCACTCACATTCCTGTGGAATGCAAAATCTGCATAGTAGCTGCGGAGCTCAGTTCAATGTAAGTCAACGCTTGATATTACACCAGTGCCCTACAGCATGTGTCAGCAGTGTCCCAGAAGCGGCTCGGCGCTCTGCTGCGCTAAAGATAGATTTCGTGTCTATTCTGACAGAAGCGTGATGGAAATCGCGATAATCTACACTGAGCAGATCAGTCTGGCAGGAAGTCAGACAGAGGACTGCATAGAGCATCCAGTCAATTTTCAAAATAAAACTGCAGACTCCTGATCACATATCACATCATTACATTAATGTACGATTTTTGGATTGCCAGGTATGAATAATGAAGGAACAAAGAGTTGAATTTTGTAATGAACAGCCAAATCTGATTTGACTGACAAAATCCATTCACACACTCAGTGATTAGTTATTTACAGAAATATATTATATCTGAGTTGTTAAACAGAATCAGTTGGAATGATTTCTTCTTGAAACACAAAATCATTGTTCAGTCTGTAGGTGGTTTGGTAAAGATCAAACTCTGGCCACAAACACACAAAAGAGCACATTAAACCTTCTGAATTCTCCGTCACACTTCTAACATGTCTTCAACAGACAAGCAATCCTTTGCGGTTGTATTTCTGGAGCATGTCCATGTGAGATGGGTGGCCTCCTGTCTCTCTCTTTCTGGTTGCAGAAGAAAATTTACAGCAACATGACGAACTCTGTCGAAAGTTAACAGATGATGCACCATTGTTGTATTTGTGACATTCCCACCAGGCAAGAGACACTGTTGAGTAATTTCAGTGTGATAAGACAACTGCAACAATTTAGTGGATATCCCGGAGGATTTGAGTGTGTTAAGCTCCGAACAGGCCTGAAGATTGCTGTATGGAAACCAAAGACACCCCATATGTCATCGGTTATTGCCACTATTGTATGACACAGCTAATAGAGTGACACTGAACTACATATAGTCTACCATTAGATCTCTCCAGGAAAACCTGCGTCTGACTGCAACAACAAATGGACATTCATTAAAATACAATTTGCCTTGCTCACTTATTCTACAATTGTGGTGGAAAGTGCAAGCAGCTGAAATGGTGGATGGAGACGTGACGACAAGCACGACTGTTAGAGGAGACTGAATGTTGCTGACCTTCATAAAAATCACTTTTTCACTCATGACACAGACCTTTTCTCGAGAATATCTCATACCTGTGACAGCAGTTGCCTTTATTCCACTAAAAAAAAAAAATAATCTAAATTCGAATGTTCCAATATTTTCAAAACGGGAACAGCTGGAAATGCAAATGATCTGAATCCTTGAGTGGGTTAACGGTCAAAGAAGACTTTCTGCTCCTCACTGAACTCAATCAACTTCTAGAACGCCTGCATCACCCAGTGCTTGTGACCTCACCCTGCCTGTGTGGAAAAGCAAACTTGAAATCTATTAAGATAATTCCTCGGTTTTGATTAGAAATGGCAGTCAAGCCTGTGCCGGTCTGGCATAGGATGTGTGCAACAAAAGGAATTTCAGCAGGATGTTTGATAAATATCATGCTCATTACCTGTTTATTGGGTGAAATAATGGGGAATTTTTGTCTTTCAGTCACAAGTTATATATACGATTTTTTTTAAATTAGCCTGGCTCTCCTACAGCTTCGGTTTTCTTCACTATGATTATACTCTGGAAAACCTGTTCGCATCAAGGTTTGCACACCTACTCTGAAGGTGTGGTGAAGTTCGATGATGTTTAAGTCAAAAAGTTGAGTTTCGGTGGATATTATGGTCAATGCCAATTAGTTAAAGGCTGCTCCAGTAGAACTCTACACCCAGTTGGATCTAACTACTGGAAACAAATCCATACAGAGTGTAGCCACACGTATGTATTCACAGAGTGAATTTGGGTCTGGTAGCACTGGGCTTCCTCTAAATAGGTGTACGTGTAGGAAATGCCCTAGACCATAGTTTTGACAGGCTTTTGGCTTGGAATTTCTTTGCTTGAGCATAACTGCTTTTAGTAATATAGACAGACTGAGCAGGTGGATGGCTGTGTCCCTGTACTTCGCAGCACGCTGTGCCTTGAGTAGATGACCACTAAGTCACTCACTCAAGTGTTCAGAGCTGCCTGAAGCCTGTAATTCTTTCTCAAGGGAATTACTTTTACCTATGTGTACTTCTTTATTTGAAAAGTCGACACTTTAACATTATAGAAAATATGAAAAAACATAGTAGCTCTCCTTAAACTAAATCTGTCCAGTGTATTTGAAGAACAATGTGAACAGATATCGATTCTTGTTTGAGAGAGTTGCATCATATTTGACTCTCCATGTCCTCGTCAATGAAAGTTATAGGTCACAATTATCATGGCTGCCACTTATTTTCAGGTGTATTTGTTCTTTCCAGGAACAATGACTTTGTAGAGAACTTGTTCAGTATTTCCTCAACTGGAAAAATATTTCAGTTTTTCTTTCATTTCTCTTCCTAAGTGTCAGTTCTGCAAGGCGATGAGGACCAGAGGCTCTGTTTGACATCATGGTGGACAGCAGAGAGAAATCCCCTGCCTTCCTACTCAGGTGTTTGTTTTTTCTTCAAACGTTTGAAGAGGAAACAGGTACCAGGTGTCTCCTGAAAGCATGTGTTTCCTGTACAGTCCTGGGACCAGACGGGCACAGTTTTGAACTTGTCTGATGCTGACTCTGACACTTTTAATTCGACTCATAGACACTGGCTCTCTGCAAACACTCACAAAGACCAGATGAAACAAGATGAGTGTGCCAGACTCAGACATAAGCATACAGTTTGAATAAACAAAATGGACAATCGTGCAGATTCCTGTGCAGACAAGTGTAAGCTGAGAATCAGATGTACCTTACATGACCATGCAGACACATACAGCTGCATTTTGTAGTTTTTACACTCATGAGGATGTTAATTTTCTAATTCAAAATTAATAAGTGTAGATTATTGATTGAATTTATTCACACACATTATATATATTAATAAAGATATTTTTCTTGTTATATCAAATTCAGGGGCGAATCAGGGAAAAGGTGGTCTTGATGGTGATGTCAAGTTTTCAACACTTCTGCTTATTCCAAAGACTGGTGGTTTCAGAGTCACTGCAATTTGACCTGAGAGAAAAAAAAAAAGACGATCAGACAGGATATTATCTAAGTGCAAGTAATAAATGTAGCATAAAGAGATGGAGAGTGAAGGAATTTGAGGGGAGGCAGTGGCTGGCAAAAAGTCTTTGAAAGGCGAAGCCACCAGCCCCTTTCTCTGTGACCATGCAAGCCACTGATGACAAGGCCAAGATGGCACCTGCTGATAGGGGCTGCTCATCAGCACCTTTATTTCATGGGCCCCAGATGGGGAGGAGAGTGGCAGGGTATGTGCGTGTGTGTGTGTGTGTGTGTGTGTCTGTGTGTGTATATACACATTTTTGTTACCTCTTTGGGACCTTTTCTGGTATAAACACTGACCTTGTCAAGACCAGTAGTTGTCATGGAAACCAAAGCCTGATCCTAATGAGGCAAAACATGTCTGAGGTCCTGGTTAAGGTGTGTATTTAGGTTAAGGTTAGGATTTGGGTTAAGCTATCTACAATGAATGGAAGTCAGTGCAACGATAGCAGCAAAAACTGCAAGTGTGTGTGTGTGTGTGTGTGTGTGTGTGTGTGTGTGTGTGTGTGTGTGTGTGTGTGTGTGTGTGTGTGTGTGTGTGTGTGTGTGTGTGTGTGTGTGTGTGTGTGTGTGTGTGTGTGTGTGTGTGTGTGTGTGTGTGTGTGTGTGTGTGTGTGTGTGTGTGTGTGTGTGTGTGTGTGTGTGTGTGTGTGTGTGTGTGTGTGTGTGTGTGTGTGTGTGTGTGTGTTTGTAGGATAGGGCGGGACCCGTTACCAGGGAAAATACAAATAAATCTGACTTTATCTGCACCATTTCACAATCAGTGACTTCACTCCCATCTTTATGACCATATGTATTTTGTGCAGAGCCTCTTGGTTACACAGTGTGACATCATAAATTAACAGTTAACATGTTCACAACAAAATGATTAACCTCTCCAAGTGGTTTTTCTGAAATAGTAGTAGCAAGCCTCGATGTTTTTAGTCTGAAAAGGCTAGAACACTGTGATGAAATGTATAAAATACCTATGTTATGAATAAGTGAACTATTACAATATGACATGAGACTGCAGAACACAGTCCAATATCCCTGAGAAGAGCCTTCATACTGGATGATTGTGCAAACCAAAAGTTAAGTCCAGTTCCAACGTACAGTGCAAGAACAGGAGGTAGGATGTAGTCACAAAATAAAAGGGTGATATGGTTGGGGTGGTGTATGCCGTGCAGCATGGATGACTTTCATTCAGAAGATAGATCATGATCTTTCTCAGACAAGTGTATCATAGATTATTACCTTTTTCTTGGCTTGCGCCAGTAACTTCCTGGAGTTTTTGCCGATTGCCTGGCAACTGGTCCTGGCCAAAACAAGAGTTCTGGCACATAACCCTCCTGTATTGTAATTTTTAGAACTTGATTTTTGTACAGATTAAACACACAAGATACAACATGGTGAGTGAGCAATAGAGGTACAGGTAGGCATATTAAATTTCACATCTCTTGGCAATTTACCTAAATGTCAAACTACTTCTTTTGACAAGTGTTTGAGTTGTTTAACCTTAGCCAAGTAGTGTTATTTGTTGAGGTACTGGAGATCACTTTTAATGTGTGGCTGCACAAGTGCACACATAGGCGCACGCGGCTGTCAGCATTTCTTCTGGATTATTCGTCTAAAGTGTAATTGTTTGATTTCAGTCAAAACATGTTCCTGAAAATGTTTCACATTAAAAGCCTTGTTAGGAAATTAAGGTTTTCTGTCTACAGAAACACTGGAAGGCTTTTAATTTGAAAGAGATTCAGGACGTGTTGAGTTTGCATTAACCCACAGAAACTTTAACAGGGCAAATGGTAGTGGATCAAAACAAGGCTTCAAGTGGAGTGAATAAATCAGTACACTTAAAATGTAAATTTGACAACTTTGACCATTACATTTGTTTGTATTGGCTTTCTTGAAGGGCATACGCTGTAGAGATGATTAGATCTTCAAACACTTAAAAAATTTAAATGGTTTTAACCGGATCAAGAGAACTGTGAACATTTTATTGACTCACTTGAAGAAAATAGCGGCCGAAGCAGCACTACAACTAAGGCCATACCCATGATCTTCCCTTTAACTATAATGTTGTTGCCATGCACAGATTTTTTTTGAAAAGGTTTTGGCCTTTTTTGCATTGGAAATTTAGTCTTTATTTAATCTAAATGACCTGCGGCTGTGTTCAACCAAGTTCTATTTTATTTCTATATTTTTATATTTTTTGGGATCATTGGTCATCATTCTTTAAAGGAACCCTCACAGCCTCCTTGTCACCAATGATCCCAAAAAATATGAAAATAAAATAGAACTTGGTTGAACACAGCTGCGGGTCATTTTGACCCAAGGACAACACAAGGGTTAAAAAAAAAACACCTCAGTTTAATGGAATATTATGGGCTTTAAATGTCTTTTGCATTTATGACAAACCCTAATTATCTTGTTCCCTAGTAAGGCTGCAATAGTTCCAAATGAGCAAGAAGAATACAGAAGCTCCTCTGTAGTATCTCACGCGTGATCCTGATCTGATGGACAGGGTGTTTCTCTAAGTGGTCAGTTTGAGGTGGTGAGGGCACACATGAGGAACATAATAGGAAACATTGAAGAGACATACAGAAACTCAGCATCCATCTTGACTGCGTGAATAACTCTCTAACCTCAAGCACCTCAACTCCCCCAAAGCCTATCTTTTTACCTTCGGCACCACATTAATAAAGCACCTTGTTCACACACGTTTTGTAAAAGGGTTTCAAAGCATATAAATAAACCCTGGGGATTGAGGACAGAGGCAATCCATAACAGCAGGATGACAGATATAGGTGGTGGGGGTGGATGGACAGACAAGAGGAGACGGTGTGAAGGAAAACAGAGATGTTCATTTTAACCAGCCATCAATAAAAGGATCTGATAGACCACTACATCTGCCTCTACTACGGCTATTCTTTCTCCTTCCCCATGAAAGGTGGTAAGTCATTACTACAACTTAGAATATATCTCAAAACCATGACTTCCCTCACAGTTATCAAACTTTCAGCTTGAGCATCTGCTCATGAGAGAGATATTTTGTAAAATATAGCCGTAAGCTATGAAACAGGCTGACGAAAACTAGCTGGGAGACATGATGGATGCAGCCTTAAAAAATTCTAACGTGTTCTGATGATGAAAAATCTCAACAATCCCATTACTAGAACTGAGGGTGAGTTTATCCCTATCGTTGCTCGGTGCTAACAGCAAACACCATGCAAAATGTACCACTTTGCAAAAACAGCGTGTTTTACTGAAATCTAAAAGACACCAGAGTGCTGCCAGGTTGTTGTTTTTTACTTGCAGGGAAAGCAGATACACCTCTTTGTTTAGTTTTGCTCCAGACCTGACCTCTGGTCAAAGCCAAACATGTTCTTTCTCAGACTGAACAACCATGCTAACCTGCTTGTACACATGGTGACATATATGTGTTTTACATACACATACTGTTAGTTCGCAAGGCAGCGGGCGTAAGTGCAACACACACTGGCCTCTACTTCCACACTTTGGCACATTGCATCCTCTTAGCACCTGCAGGGCAGGCGTCATGTTCACTTTCAGCCATGTGGACAAGCTACAAATGCACAAAGTCCTTCTCTGCAGAGAATTAGAGAGAGTTACATTAAAACAAGAAAAAAAAAAGCACATCTTTCTCTCTTTGAACAGCATTTATCAGCAGAAAATAATGGGATAATCCCATTTTGGTGCACCTATATGTATGTCCCTGTTTGTCTGTGAGTGTATCAGTTTGCTACTGTACCCTGCTATGACACTTTAATCACCTTTAATTTGGTGTGTTAATCTGTGTTCTCTCTCATCCATTGATCTATCATTTCCATATCAGCCTCTTTTCCAGTCTATCTAGATATCTGTGTGCCTGCTTGTCTTTCTGACAGACACCAGGGATACAACAATTGAGTTGCATGTCTGTCTGTGGCCTGCTGCACTCCTCTTCCATTCAAATGTCTGTCTAAAGAGCAATGGCCAAAAAACAAGTTGATTTCAAGTGCAGATTGTTGTATCAACAAAATGTTTTTAGGAGAAGACAGAAAAAGAGTCCCTTCTCCGTCTCCACATATGACAAAAAACAATGGCTGCCGAAGGTCTGCCAGCTGCAACCTCAGCCCACTGCATCCACAGTTTGTTTCCCCATGAGTCATCATTAAACAGTGCTCAGATGCACCTCTGGCAAACAGAAATACACCCCGTTACCTTCCTCATGTCCTCCTGAATTTCTTGATGCTGCTCTTTATTTGCCTTTTCTTTCACATCGCCATTTAACTTGATGATATTTTAAAAAACAATTATTTTTGCCTTTCTTTTTCTATCTTGTCTTCACCTCCGGTACGCAGAATAGTACTGATCTTGCATGAACAGACCTTTCTGTTTGACAGGGAGGTCTGGTCATCATAGGTGATTTGGATAATGATACTTCTGAAAATCCTTAGACAGTTCTTTTTGGACAGGGTATGAGTTGAGAAATGCCTGTGCTCAGAAACAACACTACTTAATGTTTATTTTTTTTTTTAGATAGAAACAAGTTCTCTGCAATAAACAATGTCATTATGGGCAAAAAACTGAGTTCTGTTTAACTGCGGTGGTCTAAATGTTCAGGTTGTTATATCTTGCTGTTGCACTTTGCAGGATCAAAAATGGTCCGGCGTGTTGCAAGAAGGCTCCTTTCTACACGTGGTTTGAACAAACATGACTAATGCTTGTTTAAATGGAAGGCAACCAAAAACATCTCTCATAGTCCCGCTGTAGGTGTAGCTCAGACCAGTGTGTTTTCCAAGTGCTGACAAAGCCGACATAGTGTAATACACTTATATACACCAGGGCCAGCACAGGGTCAACTCAAGCACTGCAGCGTTAAGGCCTAAGTTGTCTCCAGCAGTGTGACAGACAGCTGTACCGCCAGCTGAGTCGTCCAAAGATAGCACTTCTCTTAGAGATGAGAATATAACAGCTTGAATCAGAAGTGTAGCATCAGGCATCATTCCAGCAGATCATGAGTGACGGAGCCTGAGTTAAACGAGGGTGTATAGTCTGTGACCTCAGATGTAGTCTTCCTTTCAAGAAAACATACAAATCCTACTTTTTAGCTAAATTTCTTCAGCTCTGGAACATGTGTGCAAAACAAGAGGCTGTGTTTATGCATGTCTTTTCATCTAGATATACAGTTGATTAAATCCAATATGTACTCTTGCTGTCTTTCTGTCCTTTCCTCTCCCTTAAAAATAGTTTTTTAAACAAGTGGTTCTCTCACACGGCCAACATCAACATCTAATAAAGCCCAAAGATAAACATGGACCTTGGTCTATGGCAGAGTTGATTTCATCCCCAGAGAGCATCGGCCAACTCCCGTCCATCTGCCCAAACACAAACCTGCTGTTTTTCGCGGAGAAAAAAGAGAACATCAAAACAATGCTGTCAGATCAGCATTACTCGGGCTCCTTGAGAATATGATTATGTAGCAGTCTGTGAATATCAACTATCACTGCTTGTCCTCAGTATTATTACCCCCGTTCTGAATAGTCATCACGTCTGGCTTCTTGTCATGATATGTTTTACTGCAGGCCAAAAGAGGAGAAAGGAGAGAGCGTGGCATAGAAATATGAAAATAAAAAGATTTGCATTTGCTAAATGTCCTCACTGTCTTTTGGTACCCTTGACTTTGCAACGGTGAGAAAAAGAAAAATCATTATGTTGGACTGGAGTTCAGCACAGAGCATAAACAGCAGGTGTTCCGTATCATCCTGAACAGTGGAAAATGGTTTCAGTCGTAGATATACAGCGTAAGCTTAGAAGAAAAGCAAGGTTTGAAAAGGAAAACATGAGGGGGAGAGGCTTAATAACATATTTAGTCCAGATAACTGCTGCCAACTGGAACAGTATCACAGCTAAAACAATCACATCTGTGTCCTGGAAATTAGGTGATAACCTTTTTTCTGGTTTCGTGGTCCTTCTAACCTAATTTTGCTTTCACATCTTGAGGTTCTAGTTTCAAGGACATAGTGGCTTTGTAACAGGATTTGTTGTACTTGGCTTTGTTGTTTTCTTTCTGCCTGGTGATCTGAAGGTGAGCCATGAGTAGATTTAAGGTGTGCATGACACTCCAGCTGTTAAACCTCTCTAGGGCCGTGTTGAAAGTTGACGTTTTGAGCACCTGCTAAATACATATCGGAGTGTTTCTGGGTGTGATTATGTGTCTGATGTATGTAAGTGTGCACCAGTTTGTACCCGTGAAAATGTGTGTGTGTTAAACATTTGTCTGTTTTCTGTGCACTTTCTCCAGCAGACCTGTCACTGCTCAGTGCCAGCGCACAGATGTTTGGCCACTATCCTTTTGGCAAGAGTTTGTCTGGAATCTGCAAAGATAAACAGAGAGAACAGTTCACACAGAACATCAAGTCTGTGATGTCTGATGGCAGAAAACTGACACTGTTCTATTGCAGGGACTCCAGGAACCACTAAAAACGTACCAAACAAAGGGAAATCATCCTCATGGTTATATATCCTATTTAAAATATGGAGCAGTTATACGATGTAACAAATCAAAGGTTATGTATTAAAAGCAGGTGGAGACGGTTTATGTCATCACCCCGCAATTACATGAGAGGAGATGCATCTGATTCAGCTCAGCAGGTGATTGATTGATCTCTAAGTCTTCTTTTGAGCAATTAATGAGCATGTCACAATATTTAGAAAAATACATTTAAATGTTTCACAGGTTGGGAAGAGGAGAGGCAAACATCTCACTGTCAGAAGTGAGTTAATCTGTGGGTGGACATGTGCTTTACCTGTTTTACCATTAGAGTCTGCAGCATGTTGGAGATTGTTTAAGTTGAGAGTGACTGTTACAGTATACTGTATGTATTCATGTCTTTGTTCCTAATAGGTGCCATAAAGCTTTTAGAGCTTCATTTTTGAGGACATTTTTAGCTGTTACTTTAGGGTAGGTCTTTTCCCAGCACAAGAGGAATTATAGTGAGGTAAGTATAGAGTGATTGGGTCACCAGTTTACCTTGCCCTTAGGTAGCCCTTTCCCAGAGGGGGACTGAATCCATTTTATCACACTCTTCAAAGACTACCTTGATGAAACATGTCATTTTATCTGGCAACACATAGGAGTTTTGTTGGTCTTTGTTCAGACCTCAACGTGTTAAAACACTGCGAAAGTCACACAATAACACAAACTAACAAACTGATTGAGGCAGCGGTAGATGAGTAACCCCCCTGTTCTGAGGTCAAATTACTGGTTTTATCAAGGGAGTCTGGTGTCTTGGAAAAGTGCGATAAAATTGATTTGGTGGTTTTGAAGAGAGCGATGAAGAGAGCGGAAAGGGCTGTCTGATGGCTTGGTAACGGGGTGAAAATATTTTTAATTAGCATACATGATCGATTATTTTAGGTAGGCCTTTTTAATGTGGCTAAAATATGATTTCTGTGTTGGCACACTTCAAACAATCAAAATTATGAATTTACAGTTATCCTGAAAAATTCAGCAAAACAGCAGAAAGAATGATCATGTTTATCAAGAATCACCAACAAAGATATCAAAACATCATCCACCTGCCATTTGAAAAAACAATAATCTTAATGACTATCTGGGACAGCCGGTGCTCTAATCAAAGCCAGATGAATCGTGCTGTTGATAATAGGCTTAAAAATGCAGCAGCTGGAGCTACATGATGGCAGGACTCTTTTCGCTTAGTCACAAGAGCCACAAACACTTGTTATGCTCATTTTCTTGTGACTCTCATGCCTCATCAAAGGGAAGCACTTTATTTTCTTTACTTTTATTTGGATATTTTGACATGACTGCGGTGGTGCTAGTATGCTAGACAATAAGGAGGAAGTTTTGAACAACCAGTATTCATTCTTCAAAATACAATGAACTGATTTTAGGTTTTATTAAATCAATGGCCAAGAACCTACTATGTTGTAGACCCTGTATATTTTTAAGGTAAATAAATTGGTGAAGATGAAGGGATAGTCGTTTACTGCAGAGTTCATTGCTTTTGTTTGTTTGTTGGACTTTTGATCACACGAGTGTTACAGCATGAGCAACAGATTGAACTTGTAGAATGGAGCTTTTGTTGACCCCTTCTGGCTGTAGGAATAATTACAAAAACATTTAACAGCTCATAGCCTACTCCAAACATTTTACAAATACCAACCTGTCCAAAAGCAGTTTCATACATCTGTGTCTACTCTTAGTAGTAAAGCTACACCAATGATTATTAGTGCTTGTACTGGCAATCGATCGCAATCTTTTATTTTTTACCTTTATCCTCTATCTCAACACAGGTTTTTTTTTAATTTTTTTTTTTATCCAAAGCGTTAACTACAAACACTTTTCTTTGATGGTTGTAAGATTTTTCGGCCCTTTAGTCTTAGCTGCCGGATTTGACTCCAAAACAACCTTTGCTAGGTGACATAAAACATAAAATGGTCGCTAAATGTCTCACTGGACACTCCAGATTTATAAACTTTGTATATGGGGACATAAAGAGAGATTAACCTGTTGGTGACAGGCTTATTCAGCCTTTTGTAAACTCATTTGGATGGCCTTGTATGTAGCGAATGTTCATAAAGTGTTGAAGTCCAGCTTTAAAAATGATTTAAATTCAGCCAGTGAATAATGAGAAAAAGAAACAAATTTCATATCATTATTAGACATTTCTTGAACTACACTATATTTTGAAGTAGGAAGCCAGAGCTGGCTCATGCCATTCAGTATGAACACAGCTTCTTACTTCCTACAACCTACAGGACACATAATAACACCAAATGTCCGACAGACATGTCAGTTTCCAATTTAGGCTTTCCAAAGCTGCCAAAGATCATCTATTGCTGGTTTTTGCTTGGTTGCAGGAGAAGGACTGCTATATTCTTCTGTTTGCTAACATACACTAGTAAGATATAAACATACAAAGTGAAAATATGGCAGGATCCCACAAAGCAGTAGTTAAAACAAGGATAGTCACAAAGTTTTTTTTAACACATTAATCATCAGTGAGCTGCAAATGTGCATTCAATGTGCATGTAAAACACAAAAAATCAGGGAAAACAACCTGAAACAATATTGGAAATGTATCTGAAAAATGAAAAGACAGCTTGAAGCCCTTTTAAAATGCTTTTAGACTTTGGAACTATAACAGGACAATTCATTTCACACTAAAACGCACACACAATTGTCGCTGCACAATGTATCCTTTAATTATTATTTAATATACCAACAACAAAACAAATAGATCTCTACATAATCACTACAATAGGTTGGTTAAAACTGCTTTCTACATTATATTCAGTTATGTCATACTTTACTGTTTTGTGGACAAGCTACCAATAAATTGAGTGTCTACAGTTTCCTTCATTTTTTACAATCTGGATTAATTATTTCCCTTTCCTCTTCATTTTTATTTTGAACATTGAATTATCTTAAGGTATTTCATTCGTGACCAAACCTAAATAAAAATCATTGCCTAATTGCCATAAACCGAATAACTAACTCAACTTTGGAAATGACAAATGCACTGTTTTAAAAGCATGATGTTATCACCAAAAGCTTGTGAAACATTTTACATTGATTCCTGTAAATATGACCTGTGCAGTGTAGGAATGCATTGTTCACATTATTCATACACATCTAGTCTGCATTTTCTTTACATTTTTGAAAGTTTTTTGGGTCTCAGGCTCAGTGGCATGAGTAGGTGTGGCACCAGAACCATATAGACTGGGAGCACAATGGTCACACACACCCTTAGTGACTACCAGGGTAGAGTTAAGTATGTCATCTCCATTCTTCATTCTCATTCCCCCTTCTTTTCCAATTTCTCATTGCCCCTCTCAGTGTGAACTGCATTGTTGCACTGAGCACACGCAGTGCTGAGGACCAACCAGCCCTCCTTGTAAAACCCCCATGTCCAATTTCAATTCTCCAGCTCCTTCCACCATTCGCCTTATCTAATTAAATCTGCACTCAGTGGGTCCCGGGCACTGGAAACTACATTGTGGGGTCCCTGGACAAGCAAAACAAATGGAGACCCCAGCATGTGGAGATTAGAAGCAGACCCTCCATGTGGCTTTTGTATGTATGGAGAAAAAGGTAGTGGGAGGGTGAAACTGGGAGGAGTGGGGGATATAGGAGGTTGAAAAAAAGGTAGAACAGAGCGTTTGAGGTGGATGTGGTGGGCATGGAGATGGGAGAGTGAGGGAGAAAGAATTATGCAATAGACCATAAAGAGAGGTGGGAAGTGAAATGCAGGAGAGAAAAAAAAAGATGAAAAGATTGGGAGGAAATTTAGAGCAGTGCATCTGGGGATAAAGGTGGTGGTGGTGTAAATTATGGGCAGATGCTATTCATAAGGGAGAGATAGAAATGATGATGAAGAGACAGGTTAAGAAGTCAAAAGCAAGCAAGCAAGATAGAAAGAAAGTCAAACCTCCTTTTTGCCTCCTTCAACATTAAACTGCATGAGGGAGCGTCTCCCTATCAGTTCATATCCAGCTGTGTAAATATGTGGATGTGTTAAATGACCCACAAGCTGAGTGCCCTGCAAAAGGGCATCTTCAAGACAAACAAATAAACACAGGCTCTCTAACCTCAGAAGTTGCACACGCACAAGCCTGCACACACACACACACACACACACACACACACACACACACACACACACACACACACACACACACACACACACACACACACACACACACACACACACACACACACACACACACACACACACACACACACACACACACACAAGCTGGGTTAACACTGTGACAAATACACAAAATAACATTGGTGCTCAAACATGCATTCACAGAGGCAGATGCAAACTCTCACACACACTGGTGCTATGTGTGTCCAACCGGATCAGGTGTAACAGCGGTTTCTGTGGTCATGTTTCTCTCAGCCCATTACCTGTCTGAACAACAGCCCTCCATAGAGACGCAGAACAGTACATATGTCATTCAAGACATTTCAAGAGAGACTGCAAAGAAACGCAGGGGTTCATTCATGGAAAAAATGAAAGTTTTTATTCACCAATGAAACTTTTTGTGGTCTGAATTTAGGTGAAAACATTACACTTTTGTGTTCCTGTTCCTTAAACAGCTTTTAGAAATTAGCCCCCTTTGGATGGTACGGATTTCATATCTAGAAATTTGGTTATGTTTATTGGAAACCCTAAAACATGAAAATCCAGAGTTGAGACCAGGAAGCACAGATGCAGTTTTGTACTTATCACTGCAGTTTCTGAAGAGCACCCTGACCACCTTAATTAAATAAATCAAAATCCACACAAGTGTTAATACTTTACTAGTAAAATTAAATGTGGACTATTCAATATTAGATCTCTTAGATAGTAAATGATGTGATAACTGATCATCAAATTCATTTATTTTGTCTTGCAGAAACCTATTTGCTGCAGGAAGAATATATCAGTCTAAATGAATCAACCCCCTCCAGTCATATTACTTGACACATTCCTCGAAGCATAGGCCGAGGAGAAGGAGGAGGAGGATGAGGTGGAGGAAGAGGAGGGGTGGGGGTGGATGGGGTGGGGTGAGGGGGAGGATGAGGACTGGCAGCAGTTACTGGCCCCACCAACCTGTCCAGTGTTTACTTTTTGTTGTCTCTCTATGCTGTTCTTTTCTGTCTACTCTCCCCTCACTGCAACCGATCGAGGGAGATGGTACTGTCAGAAGTTTCTTCATGTTAAAAGGGAGTTCTTAACTTAATGTATGGTATTAGATTGTCTGTAGTATTAACAACACCAAGTGAATGGTCTCCTTCTGAGGAAGCTAATGCACAAAGGAAAACAGGAGAGAGGGCTGTGGTCTAGCTGAAGAAGGCACGTTAAGTAATGTATCACAAATGTCAGTGAGTTTATGTGTGTTTATATGACAACCATTTTACTTACTGAGTATTTATCATCAGTTTTGTTTGGTTTTGTTGGATTGTTGAGCCACTGAGGAGAGAACATTTGTCACCCCACACTCTTAGACCATGCAAGATTAATTTTCATCATTTCCAAACTGTTGAGTATGCTACATCTTTCCTGGCCACCATGGTAACCTAAAAGGGTTTTCTAATTGCCAATCAAATTTAACCATGCTGTCATACCATGCCATACCATACCAAGGGCAAGATAGCCAGAAAAAAAATGATCAAACAAACTAACATGAAATGGGGGTATCCTGTTTTAGTGGGGAGCGCAGTGTTCCCGAAGTTTATTATGTGGCTAAAAGGTTTTGTCTTCTCGCCAAATTGTATACAAAAATAAACCTCTCAAACGGCAAAAGAGGAGAAATAAAAGGAGCTTGCTATTTTTGATGGATGTCTTTGGTGAGTTGCAGAGTCAAGTCTGGTTAGTTTCACCCAGCAGATCACCTTTTTTTGCATCTTGCACTGTGTCTTGCTTAAAGCTGCTCACCTCTAGCTCTCTAAAAATGCATAATTCAGACCCAGACGCAGACACATCGTTCACAGATGAATGGCGGTCAATCGGGAGGGGATGGAAAGGATCTAAGTTGCAATTCTGGCCTTGAATGCAGTGATGGTTCATGTGTGTCGTGATTTATGGCCACCTCCCCTGTCTCTCTCTCGCTCTGCTGTTACAAGACACATCACAGCTTAATTTGTTATAGTTTCCTTCTTTGTTCAATCAATATATGTCTTCTCTGAAAGCAATGCTTTGAGCCCTTCCTGAAATAACACAGATAATGCATGTATGTGATTTGTGTGTTTAAGAGGGAGTTGGACATTGGTCACTGTAGTTTTAACAGTATTGCCCTCTACTGGTGAAGTGCAATAGATTTCTGATGTAATGTGCTGTGATGGTGATAACCATCAGATGCACATCATGATGTGAGGCTGAGAATATGTTGCCTTTTAATACAAAATTATATGTAGATATAATGACTAATTGTCTTCCATGAGGATCATGTCTCTCTATCTGTCAAGGTGTTTCATTCATCTTTGCCATGTGTTGGACAGACTAAAAAGATTTAAAGATTTAATTAATAATAAATTATAAAATGACTAAAAAAAACGTCTTTCTCTTATTTTGTTGTCTCTGTCGAACTAGACGGTGAAGTCAGGAATCCGTCTGTAAATGAACTTCAGCTAAGAGGCCATCTAGGACACACACACACACACACACACACACACACACACACACACACACACACACACACACACACACACACACACACACACACACACACACACACACACACACACACACACACACACACTGCGAGAGAGAGGGCACACCAGATCAATCCCCTACTGCCCAATTAGGGCTGACAGTAGGATTAAGGAAGGCTGACTCCCCAGGTCACATGACCTCTGTTGTCTGATACAGTTTCCCTCTGGACACAAACAGGACTGATAGCACCCAGAGGAGTGAATGTGTGTGTGTGTGTGTGTGTGTGTGTGTGTGTGTGTGTGTGTGTGTGTGTGTGTGTGTGTGTGTGTGTGTGTGTGTGTGTGTGTGTGTGTGTGTGTGTGTGTGTGTTTGTGTGTGTGTTTGTGTATAAGGGGAGTACAGGGAGAATCATTTGTTTTCCTTATGACATGTGTGAGTGCTGGATGGGATGCGTGTGTGTGTGTGTGTGTGTGTGTGTGTGTGTGTGTGTGTGTGTGTGTGTGTGTGTGTGTGTGTGTGTGTGTGTGTGTGTGTGTGTGTGTGTGTGTGTGTGTATGTGTGTGTGTGTAGGGGCATGCTTGTTCATACATGTGCACTGGTACTAGCAAGAAACATGCATATGTTTCCCTCTACTTAATCCTATGGACCCCTACAAGTGTATTAAATTACTATATAATCCATCATCATATCATTACAATCTATCATTATAACTTTCTACCATCTGGATTTGGGCCCAGAAATATGTTAACATTTGCAAGTCACATGCAAGTCATGTCAGTTTTATTAAGTTACATAGATGTTCAACATATTTGCATTAAATGCCTACAAATGATCAGGATTTACACTAATCTATGCAATAGCTGAAAAGTCTGTTACAAATCTTCAAAACGTGGTGGTGATTGTGCCTGCAGCCTCACTGAACCACAGCCATATCCATGTTTCATTAGTAACACACCATTCATATTTCATTACCATGCTGGTCAGTTATTCAATACCTAATACATGGTCAGCGAGAGAGGCCTCGCCGAGCCTCCCCTGTTTCAAAGCTGCCTCAGCGAGCCTGCAGAAGATAATGGGCCTCAGTGTTGTCCGTGGCTGAGCGCCAACTATTTTGTTTTCCACAACTGTAAGAGGAGAGGGAGAAAAAGTCAAGGTGGTTACTCAACCGTACATCAGGATATAATGTATTACCCCGGTTAAGTGGTATAAATTGTTTATCAGCAGCTATTAAAGAATAGTAAAATCCTCAGACATGAGGGCAGAGATGGCTTCCTGGGGATACATAAATCAGATAATGTCCATCAGGATACATGAGAGTATAAACACACATATGGATGTACATGCACTAATACTTAGATGTTTAGACACATGAGGAAACAGCTCTTTGTGACTCTTTCATCTATATGTGGTATTTTTTTTAAAAAAACGTGTGAAACTATTCAACCAACTCCTGATGTCTATTTTTGTGTGTATTGCATAAGCCGCCATAAAGACGTATCATTATTGAGAGAGGACGGAATCCTGCTCTTGAAGGATAAGTCAGTGAATTAAGGCCCAAACACAACTGGGATATGCAGCAAGCCAAGATACCAACTCCACCTCTGTAGGGCTCAAAAGTAATACAATTAAAGGTACAGAGTGGTTCAGTCAAAGTCAGGACCTGAAGCCCTCTGAGATGCTGTGGCAGGACCTGAAAACAGCATCTCATGCTCACAAACCCTCCACTGTAGCTGCACTAAAGCAGATCTGTAAATAAGAGTGGGACAAAATTCCACCACAGTGATGCTGCTTAAGAAGGCACAACTAGCTGGCAAATGAATGGGTGATAACATTATCACATTGGTAATTTAGGTATAAGATTTCTGCTTCAATAAATACAGTTGGAACCACTATTTTGTATTAACTCAGGTTTCCTTTATTTAATTTTATTGGAAGATGGGAATTTAGTATGAGGTACACACATAAATAGAAGAAATCCCCTTTTCACCACTCTGTACAATGATCACAATGTGACTTCAAAGTTGTAACATCCACAGTAGGAAGCATCGGGCCAACTCTCACATCTGCTTCAGACAAAATCCAAACCAATGAGGCCGAGATTCACGCATTAGAAAACCAGGTGCACAAAATTCAAAAACTGAAAAGCCATTCAATCAAACAAGTTTTGACAGAGATGAAAGGATTTAGTAAATCAGTGATCAGAGTCAAATGAGAAACAGAGGTACTGAGGGTTAGGTGTGGAGGCTTATAGGGTGATTGAATATGTGTTTTTATCAGCAAGATTTCTTGCACATCATAAATAAAACTACACATGAAAAGGGTACTCTCAAAAGTACAATAACATGAATATTTCTTCACTCCGTATGAGTGTGTGCATAGGAGCATCATGTCTGTGAAAGTGTGTTTGGATGTGTTCTGTTATGTAAATTTACTCCACAGTCTGCTAGTCTGTGTCCATGTCGTGACATATCCTATCTAACACTGTGTGCTGATGAAAGAATGTGCATACTGTATGTGTGTTCTGTACATGTGAGGGAACTTTGTGTATGTGTGAATGCATCTGTGTGGGACATTTGTTGACCCCAGGAATCACCAGAGACTCTATTACAATTAGCTACAGACTGGCCGTGGACATCGTCCATTTCTCAGACTCTCTCTCGTTTCGGCATGAAATCCCTCCTGTGAAACTCACAGAGCTCCGCCAGCAGCAAAGTAAGACAGCAGCTCAGCTCTCGCAGCCTAATCGAACATGAAAAAGGCCTTCTCTCGCAGCGTTCTCTTGGCCCTGGCAGTTTGCTAATGAGAGTATTGATTGCAGTAACACATGCTGATGAAGGATCAATGGGCTAAGCACAGTATGGTGACATCTGTTAAAAATTATGTATGATTAAATGAACATGGGGCTTGGAAACTCAATCTTTCTCTCTGGCTATTCACACTGAAGGTAGCTCCTGCTGAAAAGAAGGTAATCCAGCCAGTCCCTGTCAAGACACAACAGATTCTTCTGCAGTGCTCCAGTAACAAGTGAAACAGAGACTGATAAAGGGCGGGAAATGGGCCATATAATCAGGTACACAGTAGTAGCCTCACGTTTGGGAGGAAAAGTTTTGTGTTTCTCAAAGAGGAAAGTAACTACGTTCAAAGAAAGAATACACGTTGGATAGAGAACAAGCATGGTGGTTACAGAGCATGTTCAGTCAGACTAATAGTGCTTGACCAAAGCATTTAGCGTTGTGCCTGTACAATTGTTTCACCCATTCGGTGTTGTTGGCATGACGATGACTTAAACACAGTTATATGATTGTTAAAAAAAATAACGAAAAAGACAGTTTTGTTGTCTTTAAACTTGTGCGTTGTGGGTTACACCTCTAAGTGTCTTGTGGAGATTCTGACTTCTAGTAAAATGATTTCTTTCTATGAGTGAGTCCAGATTTTTGCACAAGCACCCACATGCATTAGCTGGCATATAAAGCGCTTAACGTTTACAACAGAGACCAGGATTCGTATTCACATAACATCAATCGTTATTACGTGCATAAGAATAAAGTCACTGTTTTTTCAGGCTCTTTCTGCATCAATAATGTGAAAACTAACAACTATAAACCATGGCCTTGTATGTTACAGATTCAGACACTATGCAATTCGCTCTCTCTCACACACACACACACACACACACACACACACACACACACACACACACACACACACACACACACACACACACACACACACACACACACACACACACACACACACACACACACACACACACTGCTTTAGCTCCCATCTCACCATTGTTTGCCTCCACCTGGGATTAGACCAGGAAATTGTTTTGTTTTCAGGATATCATCCATTTTACTGCGGCTCATCATGAGAGGCCGAACTGGGGGTCCACACGGGAGCCACACAAGGTCTAGACTAAAATACAGGTCCACTCATAGATGTATTTACAACAAAACATGAGTGATTTCTGCTCTCAAAATATCTTGATTAATTTGTTCTTTTTTGTCTTCTCACACATCAACCAAACAGTACTGAGTACCTTATTCTCTTGTGTACAGTAGGCTACATAAGGGACATGCATTGAGGGAATCATAAAAATGCATACTGCACATTTCAGTTTAATATAAAAAAATATTACTGTTTATGAGAAATATACTCTTTCATGATGCAGAGGGTATCTCTCAGACTGTTTTAAGAATGAAGAAACAAACTTGGACCTTAAGTTGGTCAAGCTGTATGTACCAAATATCTCAGGGAAATGCATTCTTGCCAAAAAAAAAAAAAAGAAGATGAAAAGGCATGTATGGTCTTTACAGTTATTCTGCTCCTCTACTGTATGCTCCCCTGCTTATTTAGTGGTTTTCAATGCTCCAACTCTCTTAAACTTCAAAGTTTCCATTCTTGAACTTCCCTTTGAAGCCTTACAGGGCAAACTGGAACTGACGTGAAATACTGCAGAAATAAAACGAGGCATTTTTATTTTGTGACGGTTAAATAAGACATCAAGTTGTTTATTTTGAGGTTTTGGACAGAGATTTACAACAATGTGTCGTCTTTGCTTTCAAAGTAGTTTTTTATTCATCTGGCAAATTCATAAATTGACTTTAACAAGCTGAATATACTTCTTCTCCTCCTGTAGCTTTCTTTGAAGCTTATTGAATGAAAGAATGGAGAAAATATGCACGTATGCAGATAAAGCTCCAGCATGAGTAAATGTGAATTAATATGCAGACCACCTCCTGTCCTGAGTGCACACACACACACACACACACACACACACACACACACACACACACACACACACACACACACACACACACACACACACACACACACACACACACACACACACACACACACACACACACACACACACACACACACACACACACACACACACAGATTGGCACTAACTTGGTAACAGCATATTTCACAGATATTTCACAGATTTAGCTTTGCGGTTGAGATGTTAGATATTGAAAAACTATGGACAGGTTTACATACACACACACACATTCCCCACTTTAGCACGCTGCAAATATCCAGAATACCTCTGAACCTCATCCAAGAAAATGTTCCAAACTCTGCTAATGATTTCAATGGGAAAAAAACCAAACAAAAAAAACAGCATTTTCTTGTGTGCCTACATGATTGCCATTTGGATGCAATTTTAAGCTATTAATACAAAATTTTCATAATTGTGGGGTCATCTCTGGGTTGAATGGATATTTCCCAAACAGCTGGCTGCAGAGCAGAGTTTAGTCTGGCGTGAGATAATCAAAGCTGGCAGTTCTGGTGAAATCAAAGGTGAATTTTTTTTTGTCACGTTTTGGTAAAGTGTACAATGAAGACTGACAGCTAAGACGAGAGTGACAAGGATAGCTTCTACTGAAATAAAAAAGTATGACTTTTTTGAAAAGTGTGACGAAGAGTTAAATTTTAAAAGAGAATAGTGAGGTCACATATTTGTCCCTGAATCACTGACAATGAAAACATAATCAGGAAAACATCAAGAACCAACGTCAGACATAAGCTTTTAATGTTACTGAATCAGCCAGAATTGAACAGCACCATAACTGGACTGATGCAAGGGAAGTGTCACTTCCATCGTTTTTATTTTCAGTAAGCAAAAAAGGGCATTTTCCCCTTTCTTACACCTTCCTTTAATAACCTGAAGTAATTTTCCAATTCCCACCAGATGGAGCAAAATTGCCTAATAAAAAATAAAATATTCACCCAGAATGTGTAGAACCACCTGAGCATACTCTGCTCAGTTATGCTTATGCATGCTCTGTTAGGAGAGAGTAAACAAACACACTGGCCTGAGTGAGTTCTCATTAACCTGGGTGTGACTGATGACCTACAGAGAGAGTGGGGTGGGAGCTGAATCTGAAGAACCCCGAGAAGCAGACCGACTCTAATTTCCCCAAACTCGTCCATTTTCCACTCAGCACATCTCTACTGGGACTGTAAAGTTTAGAGCGTTGAGGTCCCCAAGATCATCTGTCTGTCCACCACTGTCAGTAGTGACTTGAGTACACAGAGGAGGGAGGAAGGCTGACAGTTTCACGGCTTCCTCACAGAATGCAGTCAAGTGTTTTCGTGTTCAGTCAACCATCAAACGTGGCCGATGCCATGCCAGTGCAGAGGGAAAACAACAGAACGAGCCCAAAGCCGCTGCAACCACCCTGAAAGCTTGTCACGTATACCGACAAGACGGACCTCGGCAGCAGGACTCAAATCAAAGTGCTGTGTAGGAGACTACTTTTCACTTGACCAATGAGACCTGCAGCGTATTTTGTATTAGTAATCTAAAAGATTCTGACAATTTACTCTGTAGTTTCTTCAGGAAATCTGATAAACAAGGAATTGTAAATTTTAAAACATTAGCATTTTGTAAATTGGATGTGGTTTTAAAAGAATTCCTCTCAAATTTGCATTAAAATAATTTGTAACATTATTTAAAACCCACTATCTCTAAGATTTGTGCAAAGACAAAAGCAAATACTTTAATATTAATACTGAAAAAGAGTGGGGGGTAATCACTGCACAAGCTGAAAGTAGTAGGGGGTTTTGCAGAATTGTCCAAAGTCAATATTCTTGTCTTACAATAGGGCTGCATTTTCCATGTAAGGTATAACAACATATTTTATTCATGCAGTTTGTGTCTGGGAAAGACTTATGGCCAGAAAATGTAAGTCTCACCAGGTATGAACAGAAGCATGTATGAGGCAGAACAACTGCTAATTTTTACCACATTTATAACAAACCCCATGATCCCATGAGTGTAAAAACTAGAGGGATACAAACGCCAATTAAATCATGGAAAAATATACTCAACCTATGGCACTGCAGGCCAGATCAAACCAGTGTGAAGGAGTCGGAAAATGTAAACGCACACTCACTGTTTCTCTCTTTTCCGCTCTCTCTCTCCCCTCAGTGTCTTTATTGCTGGATTAGACCCTTGTAAAGCCCTGCACCTTGCAGACGGGGTCTCCATTTACCTGCAACAGGGGTCTCCACTTTAAGGCCTATAAAGCACAGACAGCTGGCCCTCAACAGATGAATTCCACTCATTACATTACAGAAAGAAAGAGGAAGTCAGAAAGTGAGCAGGGCAGACCTGCGCATAGAGACAAAGAGAGAAACAGGCAGGTAATTAAGTAAGGCTGTGTTAACAGACAGGCCAACTTCAGTAGCCTTTTTAGCCAAGTCAGTGGTTGAGCTAAAAATGTTAGACTGAAATATCTCAGCTATCTATTTGATAAATTGCCATGGGATTTGGTACAGATGTCCACGGCACCAATGACTTTTCATCTGGTGCCCCAGCAGGTCCGAATTCGACACTTATTAAACATCTGCAACGAGGAGACATTTATTTAAGACATTGTTCCCAGTAGATGTGCTCCAATAACTTGTGAACCCCTAAACTATTATCAAAATGTGGCAGGACTAAATCTAAATTTGCTAAATACTTTGATATATAAGCTAATAATGCTAAACTAATCAGCTGTATTTGTGTTTATTGCCTATTAAGAAATTATGACATGCTAATAATATCAATTATCTCAAAACAGCCCTCTACCTATTTGTGTGTTCAGGCAGCTGGGAATTATGAAGCCCAGAGAAAATGTGCTCTATTTCTGCTGTTATTATACAGAGAAGTGAAAAAAGAACCTCATCATGATTCAAATAAACCAGCCAGGGACGAAATGGAGCTCAGAAGGTCAACTTGTACACTACATTTCTACACATTTTGATTGACTGCCGTTTTTAACATTCAGCACCAAGGTAGATTTAGCGATCTCAGGCTGTCTAATCTTGGAGCATTTTTGCAACCTACTTTTCAAAAGCCTCCCATATTTCTCAAAGGATCACAATTTGACAGGCATTCAGGTGTGCTTTCCCACTCTGAGGCTGGAACTTTCCCATTACACATGATCATGAACAAACCTTAAATACAACCCCTCAGAGATGCTAGCTGTAGACCGATTTAACCGACTCTCTTTCATGGTTGTCCAGTGACCGCTAACCACCGAGGCCACCGAGTTCCCGTAAGACAGAAGTGTCCACTGCCAGACAGGACATGCATCTACATATACATGTGGAACAAAACCCACATTTACCACTTTAGACATAAATATAATGCATCTCATAAGTTAAGATATTGCTTCCCTTCCCATCATACAGGCTATATGTACAAAGCACAAAAACACATCCACAGACCTCAATAAAGAGCGCACATGGCAACACAGCGGACCAATAGCTGGAGTAGCATGAGGGAACTAAATGTCAGACTCAAAAGAGGAAATATTTCACAGAGCACCTGTTTATTAGCCAGTTATCTGAGCAAGAGACTGTGGGTTAAGTGCATCTGGCATGGCTTAATTTATCACACAAACTACTGCAATGGCAAATAACCATAAAACCACACATGTAGTACTTAATATCCAGCTCACTGCGTACCATTAAAAACTAATTAAAGACTTCAAACAGCCTCTATTACAGAAGCGGTCTTCTGCTTTGGTGTCGGGGGAAAACAGTAAGATCTCTATAAACAGTTGTGGTTTGGACTATTGTGGTCTTATTGGTGCTCTACAGTGTGGTCAAAGCCTGTCATTATGATTGTCCTGCTCTCTGACTGTGAGCTCTGTATGTTTGTGGAGTCAGTATATGACTT
This sequence comes from Brachyistius frenatus, assembly GCF_029030835.1. NCBI lineage: Eukaryota > Metazoa > Chordata > Actinopteri > Embiotocidae > Brachyistius > Brachyistius frenatus. Next base: position 2,021,354 of record NW_027210613.1, on the reverse strand, counting down.
TAATGTGTTTAAGTACATGGATGCACTACCGGATGGATTTAATGACTCCTTCCAACGTTTTCAGACGAAGGATGGTTTTCAGACCTAAAGAATGGAGCGGACACATTATGAAGTCACACAACACAATTATGTTTACCACATAGGCAGCCTTTTATAATCCTAAAAGCAGAGGGTTAAATACATCTCCATGAACCACACTGAATATAATGTAGGCTTACTTATAGCTACTTACTCACAAAGGCTTTGTAAATCCATGTCAACTCTCTTGTCGAAAACACAAAGAAGTAGATGAGGGAGAAAAGCCAGAATGATTCATGCTTCTAATAAATTCAATCTCACACAACTGCAGACGGTGCAGAAATTTCAGATAGACATGCACCTGAAAATAAACTAAAACAGACGACACTGCTGCAGCATTTTTCTCTGCTACAACTAAGCAATAGGGTAAGATAAAAAAAAAAAAAAAAAAAGGTTTAGCACATGTTAGGTCCCACTACTACTCTTTCACGTCGTCTCTCAAAAACACGTGGTATGTGAAACATCTGCAAAGCATTTGCAGAATTAAAAAATAAATTAATAAATAATAATGGATGTCTGGTGCTCTGCCAGGATTTTGAGTCCAGTTTAATGGCACATGGCTTCATGGTTTGTATTAATTTACCCAGGGCTTTGGCGTTTGGCAGCAGGCTGAAATGAAAGAGACTGGCCCTGGGCAAAATACACCATGTTTACTAATAAAAAAATACATATTGGAGCTGGAGCTTTTTTTCAACCTCCCTTTTTCCCTCCTAAATTACTGAGCTTGAAGTGCAAATGTGTCCGTGCCTGGTAAGATGTTAATTTAAGTGTGACTATAATGTTCCAGCTGTGCATACCAACAGCAGATGATAAGAAGCCTGATAAGACATTAATGCTCTTACGGAAACTCAATTGAAGCATGAAAACTCTTTGAACACTGTTGTTAAGATTTGCTGATATAAACTCTTGATGTAATGTATTATTATTAATTAAAGTAATATCTGTACAGTTCTCATACATAATGTAATTCAGTATTAATAAGAGCTTTTAGAAATAATACATTTTGCCGTTGAGATTTTGAGGTAATTGGACATATGCAGTGCCTTAGAATAGTTTGTGTAGTGGACAGATTTCATACTAACTTGACAGTTTCATTTATTTTCGTTGCTTTTGATGTGTATGCAACTTTCAAGCAGGCAAAATAAATGCCCCTCCTCTTAAAGGCGGTTTATACACTGCAGATGGGATCACAAAATGTATTCCTGCTGAAACGTTATGGAGATGTTCAAACATTGTTTCCCCATTAGACTGAGAAAAGAGCAGCTTTGTAGCAGCTGCTGTTTGGGTTATATCTATAACGTAAATCAAATAGTGACTCAAAGCTCTAACGGTAAGTTGCGATGCTGAAAATAAAGAATTAAGAAAAAGATCAAAAACACTCAGACGGGATTGCATGATCTTAAGGGGCTGTTAGAGTTTAATCCTTTCACATTGTGCGTGTTTGGACAGACCACGGAAGCTATTTGAAACTCATTTTGTAGATAGCCACAATACAAAAAAAGGGTGTTTTTGATGATTAGCAAGTCATTTGCCGGCCTCAACACATTTTTCTACCTCTGCTACTTAGCAGTGATGGTGGCTTAAGGCTCTGAAAGGCGATCAAAGGCTCTTCATACACCATTAACCAGGAAGTGCTGCCATAACGACTCGAGGCTGTTGCCAGTTCTGACACCCTGCCTGAATTCTCCTGAATTTTGTGCTCACCCAGACTAAATCATTTCAGTTCAGACACACCCAGTCTCCTCAGAGATGTCATAGCTTCCTTTTTTTTTTTAAATATATATTCTAACTACCACTTCCAATTCATAAACAATAAGGTGGCCTTTCATTCTAAAACATGCTTATACTGTTTTAATGGCACCACTTCTTAAATCGTTAAACTTTTTGTACTGAAGTTGATGCTATACTGTCTTATTTTTATGTTTCTCAAATTGTACACATACAAACTGTGTATACACTTGCACTGGCATTTTGATGAGTACTGAGTTTGTCGTAGTTCAGTCAGCCAATAGAAACCCTTTTCCAAAGCAGTTACAGTATAATTCAAATTTGTTTTTTCACCATTTTTAATAGAAAGACTACAAACTGTATCGCCACCCTCATGGAGAAATTGTGGAATGGAAACCTTAAATGACCAAATGTCTTTACTCCTGTTATGGCCCTTGTGCTGTGGCTTGATGTTGTTGTGAGCTTATACTTTTGTATTCAACATTTATAAGGCTTATAAACATTGAACACATTTTTCATAACACAATGTACAAAGTCGCTAGCATGTTTCACACAATAAATGAATGTCAATATATTGACATACAATTGAAGAATGTCACACAAAGTTTCACACATCCTGAATTTCTCAATCAAAATCATGATGTAGAGTTCCAGTGAGTAGAATTTTTTGGGATCTGTTAGCAGAAATGGGATATCATTTCCACAACTGTTTTCATCAGCGAATAATCACCTGAAACTAAGAATTGTTGTGTTTTTATTAGCTTACAAAGAGCCATTCATACCTGCACAGTGAGCAGGTCCTCTGAGGTCCCTCTGAGCGTGTTGCACCGCACTGTTTTTTACAGTAGCCCAGACTGAACAAACCAGGCTCTAGCTTTAAAAAGGTTTTCAGTTTTACAGCCACCATAAGTTTTCTACATGCTATGAAGGGGAAGGGGAGGTGTGCTCCCTTGGTTATAATCTGCAACCCCAGTGCTCGAGTCCACTAAATCCTACACACTGCCCCTTTAAATTTTGGTCAAAACACTACAAGCCTCTCTCTCTCCTGCTCTCTCAGTCTCAGGTGTTTAAACCCTCTTGCCCCTGACTTTGAACCTTTTCCATTAAAATGGTTTCCAGTCCTCAACGAGAGGCCTGATTGATTGTTTCTGGATGTCATTTGGGTCCAAAATAGGGCAACTTGAGGGCACACCACACACACACACACACACACACACACACACACACACACACACACACACACACACACACACACACACACACACACACACACACACACACACACACACACACACACACACACACACACACACACCATATATTTTGCCTTAGCTTCACAACTGGGTGGTTAAACATGTGACAAGTTCTGTACTTCAATTAGGGACCTGCAGCAGATAAATATAGTCACACTGACAACTAACTTTCACACACAATGACCTAAACACACACACCTTCGGATAAATGAAACATACATATTTGTCTACATGTGGCTGTGTAATGAATATTGTGTTTAAAGTTTATTGTGTTTCATTACTCATCTTATCACCTAGACAGTAAAGCATCCTTCTGTTTTTCTTTCTCCTCTTCAGTCTTACACACAGCCTGCAGTCTAATCTGTGAGAAGGCATCTGTTGACGATTGAACTCTGCAACCTGCTTCGAACGACCTCCAGAGTTGATAGCTAAGAAACATAAAACAGGTGCATGCAAATACACACACACACACACACACACACACACACACACACACACACACACACACACACACACACACACACACACACACACACACACACACACACACACACACACACACACACACACACACACACACTGGAGAAGACAGGAAATTGTCCCCAGATTGTGACAGAATGTGTGAAGGGAGATTTTCTCTGGTCCTGCTGAACATCAATGCATCTTAATCTACACAGTCAGGAACACGTGTGGCGGTGTGTGGGCATCGTTTGAACCTCCGTTTGTATGTGGCACAGTCAACCAATGTTGATGTAAAAGGGTGAGTGTTGATCTTAGCTGGTGCTGCTTGTGGTATGAGACTAAGGGCATTTTCACACCTAAATGTCCGGACTAAGGTCTGAACCAAGAATCATCTTCCTCTTCCATTGTATACATTCAGTTTTGGTTTCATATTGACATTTTGCGAGCGCACTGAAGAGCTTTTCATGATATACTTATGTTGTGTTGTCATCACCTTTCCGGACTGCTTCTCTCTACACTTGACATTGATTGGTCTGTAGACAGCGTCTGACATCAGCGTGTTGCCAATTCGGCTCGTAGCCTTTTCTGTTTGACTGGAGAGAAATTAATGAACAGATGAATTTATTTTCCACTATGTTACTATTACAACCCAGTATCATGGCAATACATGAAATAGTCTCTCCCTGTGTGCAACTGTGACTGTTTTCCACTTTTTTGTCCAGTTCTTTTTCTTCTTCTCTTGTTTCATGGATGATGATAACCTGCTTCACACTACAAACACAGTGAGACTTGGTTCAGTTTGATCCGAACCGAGACCACCTTTCACACCTGCTATTTTTGATTTGATCAAACTGAAAAAAAGCAGAATCTGCTTCATTATTGCAATTCTTTTCCCAGCAGGAGGCCAAAATGCTTGTTTCTGTTTAACTGCACTGCATATAATGTACACACTGTCTACATTTTGGGGGTTTCCTCGTCATGTACGATGTGGTAATGGTTCTATGAGGTGCACATATCAGTGTATGTTAAAGTGGGAGCTTGTCCATAAGTCTATTGTAATGCAATCAGAGCTTTAATTTGACTCGTCAATACTGAAATAAGATGTAACAAATTTATGAGCATGAATCAACAATTATCAAATCAAGAGCACAAAATATTTTCTTTTTAGTCTCAGTGACACCTCCTTCACTCTTCACAACTGAAATCAATTTTAGTAGTTATGAGATTCATGTACACGTCAATGCCGCCAGCTAAATCTGGTTAGGATGGCTGCTCACAGCGGTGTCTTATTTTGCTATCTCCCTACACTTGGAGGTTCAGGGCCCAGTTTTATTAATCTGAATCATGGCAGGACTAAACCATTAATCCTTAGTATTTTCTTGTAACATGGGAGGGGGTCCAAGGATTTGCGCAAAGGACTGATAATATAATAGATAATGGGTGGATGGATGTTGAACTGTTGATAAGTTGAACTGTTGATAAGTTTAAACCACCATGAGACAGAAAAGGAAAAGTTAATTATTTCTCTGAGATTTTGATTTTGATTTTGCAATTTCCAGTGGTTTTGAATAGATTGGTCCAATTTGAGTGATATTTGTGATTTGGTACCAATTTATGTGTTCAGTTTACGGTCCGGAAATGTTTGTAGAGAAATAATCAAAGCCCTAGAATATATTTTGCATGTTTCCCAAAGTCAGCTGGGATATGTTCCAGCCCCTCATGGCCTGTTCAGGATACAGCAACAGAATGATGGACGAACGGACGGACGGACGGAAAAGTGTGTATACTACACACCCAGCTCATTTCACACTTGCATATGTTCAAGCCACGGTCTATTTTTGCAGACATGACGATTTTCATGTTGTCATACATTATTTGAACTATATATTCAATTAATCAGAAAAGTTTGCTTATTTGAGAGGAGTGTTGAATTGCCAAGAGGTTTTTGTTAGGTCTGGTAACTTTGAAACAGAACTGAGAAGGAAATGAGCTCCAAGAAAATGAGCTCCTGAGAAGAGGTTTGCTGAAAGACAAAGAACGAACGAGCGAGGGAGTTTGTTTGCATTCCCACGTAGTGTTTATATCAACGGTGTGCCACACGGTACGGCCCTGCTCTCTACAATTATATCTGCAGCAGAGTGTGTGTGTGTGTGTGTGTGTGTGTGTGTGTGTGTGTGTGTGTGTGTGTGTGTGTGTGTGTGTGTGTGTGTGTGTGTGTGTGTGTGTGTGTGTGTGTGTGTGTGTGTGTGTGTGTGTGTGTGTGTGTGTGTGTGTGTGTGTGTGTGTGTGTGTGTGTGTGTGTTTGAATCATGAATCATTTCCTCCAGGATTTGGGACGAGGATTTGACAGCAAAGTGAAACCATTAAACCCAACAAGATGTGGATCCAGAAATTTTCATTCACAAAGTCTGATACGATTTACTGTTCAGCACAACAAACTTCTGTTCCCCATCTTAACATGATCTGCTTCATTTGGTCTGAATTTACTTTTTGTCTTTATGTGTTGTTGTAATTAATTTTAACTGCAGTAAAAGACTACACAGAAAGATATAAAGTATGAATGTGGCTTTGTCTGAAACCTCTATGACTATTTTGATCTGTTTCAATCCAAATATTAGCATTACTTTGCAGCGTTGTAGCTTTCAGTACTAAAGTATATTTTTTGCCAATAGAACCAATATGAGAAATCACACCTAGTACTTAAAAAAAAAAATTATATTCTGAGAAATACACTTATTAGCTTTCTTGCCACATAAAGCCAGAGCCAGCAGATGGTTAACTTAGCTTTGCATAAAGAAGAGAAACAAGCGTAAACAGCCTGGCTCTCTCAGAGGGTGACACAATATGCCTACTAACATCTTTAAAGTTCACTGTTCAAGGTGATGGTAGATGGTAGCTTTAGTTCAGGCTGGATTCCATCTGAACCAGCCACATCATTTTCTGGCTCTGACATGAGCCCTTGGAGCTGATCGCAACCCATCTAGATGATGCTTGTGATTCCACCAGACGCACCACAGTGCATTTCAGAAGCAACGCAGAGCGGTTCTCTACTCACTAAAAATATGCACGAAGCCACTGAAGCCATGTCTAGCTGCATAGAGCAGATCAGCTGGCAGGAAGTAGAGAGAAAAAAAAAATCACTACATCAACGTCTTTTAAGAAGGAGAAGAAATGTGTTCTTCTGCTAACAGGCACTGTATGTGAAATACGTTGTATATTCTAAATAATTATGAGGGTGATTTTTTTTTTCAACAACTGGAACACAGCAAACGTTTTTTGTAGGCTGCAGCACAACATAGTAAGATATAACAATAAGAAACACAAAACAGATTAAAAAAAAAGAAACCATTTAAAAAGGTAGCCTACTTTTCCCACATTAGAAGCACAATAATTAAGTGAACATGTTCAAAATAGGAAATCAACTTAATCAGGCAGACAAAACACTTCTTAAACACTCCTAGTGCAGATTAAGACGTACAGAAGATTGAATAAAGAAACGTTGCAGACGCAACGTGATACACGCTGGAAGTCACTGGTTACATTTTGACAGAGCTCGGCCATTTTCCTGTTTCCAGTTTCTGTGGTTAGATAAGTGTCTCCTGACTGCAGCTTTATGTTGAAGACAGTGAAGAGTGGTATGGATGTTGTCATCTCTCTCTCATGTGAATGAGCATATTTTCCACCAGTTTTCCAACTTAAAGTTAAAAAAGAAAAGTTTCAGTGTGCTTTCCAAATAAACTAAATATTGCAAAAAGCAATAGCAACCGTTCCTTTTCCTCAGGTGAACCACGTCCATGCAAGAATAAATCCCCCTTAACTACCAGGATACAACAACACAGCTGCAATAGCAAAAGCCAGCCAGTCCATTCCTGTGGTGTCAGGGTCCGAGGGTGTCAAGAGAGCTGACCCCCAACACACAGCAAATAAAACTGATTTATAGCTGCTTCGCTGGCTGCACTGCACTTTATAAAACTGTCCTGGGCAAAGTTATGACCCCAGGTAACACATACATAGACACACTCACAGGCACATATAAACACACACACACACATAGATAAATACAGTACGTGAGCGCACACACACTAAAAGATGGATGGAAATTTGTGCAGACGTAGACCAATTACTGTACATGTAAGCAGATACTTTTACACACATGTAGAGAATGACAAATAAACCTTTTAAGGGAACGATTAGGACAGTCATAAAATGATAACATCATTAAGGACATTTTTAAGACCAGAAAAAAGACTTGAAGACATCAGCCCATGTTGTTCTTGCCGTTGATGTATAAAGGTTTGTACACGACGTTTCCATAAACCCTCCCTATTTATAAGATCATTTTTACAATGACAGATAAAAGATAGAAAGGGTTACATAAGAGGGAGCAAATGCAGTGAAATAAGAAGTGGAGAAAGAGAGGGAACGATGGAGAGAAAAAGCCCCTCAGCGAGTTCGTATGTTTACGTGTGAGTGTGTGAGTTTGGTCTGATCTTCAGTGCCATGCTCCAGAGATGTTGTGCAAGGCAGAGGTGCACTTTTTGGAAGGGGAAAGAGAGCAGAGTAAGACAGAGAAACAAGGGGGAGATACTTTGTCAAGAGGTTCTGATTTCTGTGTTTCCCAGGATAAAACAAAAAAGTTATGTGATTTAAAAAGCGGACTAACATCTGCGTATGAGTGCAACATGGCTCAGTTTTCAGAAACTGCCGAAATAACAATAGATAAGCTAATACCCAATAAATATTCAAATATAAATGTGGTAATAATACTATAAATGTACCTGTGTGTGTGTGTGTGTGTGTGTGTGTGTGTGTGTGTGTGTGTGTGTGTGTGTGTGTGTGTGTGTGTGTGTGTGTGTGTGTGTGTGTGTGTGTGTGTGTGTGTGTGTGTGTGTGTGTGTGTGTGAGAGACTATGAGAACACAGACACAGTCAAATGCTATGCATCCCCGACCCCAAACAACCAAGGTGCCTAAAAATAAATTGTCCATTTTTCATTGTTGCCTTATTCACTGTACTCGAAGAATCTGATGAATAACATAATACTATATTATGTCATGCCATTACACATCCATTACTACCCAACCCTTGCGTAACACACCCATGCAAACACACACATGCTCTAAACCTGATAATACAGTATGGAAGTGTGGATTAAATCTTCCATGTTTTAGGCCTTCTCCCCCTTTTCTGAAAGAGGAAAAGCAGAGCCATCAGCTCATGAGTTTAACTCACCCACCAGTGCCACACATTCCCCTCAACCCGTTCATCCTTCCAATCCGCTGCCGCACCGGACTGCTGACATTAAGCAGGTGTGCAGCGCTTTATCTTGTCATGACACAGAGCTACTGAAGAAAACCCTTTGGACACAGAGGTTCAGCCTGAATGTGATTTTCAATACTACTTTATACCTCAGCATCGTCTGCACTGGAAATATAATAATCTGACGACAAAATGTCAGAGCTCTGACACTGAACAGATGCTTAATGCAGGTAGGTTTAACTACTCTGTTTCATCAGGGTATGACCTGCAGGAAATCAGATTGAGGACTGTCTTTTTTTTTTTTTGGTTAACGTGAAATGATAAAGTACATATTCATGCAGTAAAGTAACCCTGTTTTCCCCTTCAGTGATAGTTATTTAGGTGACTTAATTTACTAATATGTTGCTAAAAACTAAATGCAATTCTTTGACAACTGATGTGTGCACATTTCAATTATACTATTAGGACCTAAAACATTTCAGCATCTCCAAAGTAATGGTTGATCATGATAAAGTGAGAGTGCTGAGACTGAACAGATGTGCTTTGTGTTATCTTGTCATGCTACAGTGCTACCAAAGTCAACCTCTCAGTTTTAGAGGGCCCTGCCTGCTGCCCTCCTTTGTGGCCCATGACGGCTCTAACAGTTCCCTGATTAACAGCAGCTGTCAGTGCAATAGAGGGGGGACAGTCGGGCCCATTATTAACTATTAACTCTTTCTTATGGAGCCACTTACAGACAACTGGAATACTTAATATTGGACTTTAAATAATCAAATTTGCACCAGAACTTTATCTGTGTGTGTGTGTGTGTGTGTGTGTGTGTGTGTGTGTGTGTGTGTGTGTGTGTGTGTGTGTGTGTGCGTGCGTGCGTGCGTGTGTGTGTGTGTGTGTGTGTGTGTGTGTGTGTGTGTGTGTGTGTGTGTGCATGCGTGTGGGTAAGTGAACACACCACCACTTTAAATCTTTAAATATCTCATACTCATGATTTTATTTTTGCTTTTTCTCACTGATAAAGAAGAGACACCATGATCAGCACCTGTTTTAGGCTTTTAAGCCATTGTTTGTGTCTGACGTGATTTATCAACAACAGCCTCAGTCCGTTGTTGCAGGCTGATTTGCTGTATTAATGTGCATGTGTGAAGTATAGCTCAACATTACGAGGGAGATGACATAAACAGCATGTCAGCTATGAAAGAAATATTGCCACAAGCTTTGTTCTCTTTGTACCTCTGATGTTCCAGACTGACCCACACACAATATATACAGGATCAGCTGAGTCAATAAATAGCAGCCACTACTTTCTTTCTAATTACACAGATATTTTATGACACGTGTCAGTGTCTATCTCTGTCGTTCTCCATGTCCTCCACACCCTCCCATCTTTACTTAATGTGGTCCACCCATGAGATCTGAACTACAGATTCCTGGAGGTGGGAAGAGGGATGATCCCACTCCCAGCGATGAGAGGTGATCCTGGGATTAAAGCTCTGTTGGTTCAGGCTGGGTCACTGGAGACAGACTTTGGCTGGCAAAGAGACAGCAGCAAGAGAAGGAGAAAGGGTGGGCGTGGTGGTGGTGATGGTGTGTGTGTGAGGAGGGGGGGAGGGGTTCCTGGGAGGAGGGGGGGCAGGACAGTGGGATGTAAAAAAGTAGAGAAGTAGGAAGAGGAGGTGAACAGGCTGAAGGGGGGCTGAAAGGAGAGGAGGGAGGAGAAAGCAGAAGATATGCAAACCAATATATAGAATACAAGTGAAGCTGTCTTGCCAAGAATTAATGGGTAGATTTTCTTATATTTTGACATGACTTTGGTGCGAGACATTTATTTCCTAGTAGCTTTCTACATTACCTGGGTTGATCACCCAAAAGTGCTGTATGGTATTATATTTTTGTTTAAGTTCCTACTTTAACCTTAATCAAAAACATCAATTTAATTAGTTTAAAATCATTTTATATAATGTAACATTGACGTTCTGCTGCAATCACCTATTTTTCCCACAGGAATTATTGTCATATTTATTAATTATGTCTCTCAAAAGAAGACAGAATCAGCAGTTAACATTACTGCCGTGCCTTTGAATTTTGCAACTGCTAAGCTTAGAAGAAAGTGAACAAACTGCATGAGTATTAACCTTGGAAATGAATAAAGTGATTCAAATGAGCAAAGTGATTTATGATTTCCACCTCTGTGTACCAGCTGTATGACATTGATAAGGACAAAAGAGAAGAGTGAATCAGATGGACCCGTATGAGACCTTTTCTATCCACAGGTGCAGCACCTATTCTGTTTCAGACAGAGGTCATTGTCACCCCCTGTGAGGGATGGAGGGATGAAGGGCGGTATGAAGCGACTGGAGGACAGGACCCTTCAGTGCCTGTTTGGTTTGACAATGGGCTGCTTCTGCCTGGCTGAACGGTGGGTTTGTGTATGAAAGGAAGGGTTAGGAGTGTGTGAGAAAGGAGGATAGAGGAGAAGAGAGAGGGAGAGTTGTTACCTCATGGAAGTACTATCCCACACACACACACACACACACACACACACACACACACACACACACACACACACACACACACACACACACACACACACACACACACATTCAATCTCACACACACCATCTCTCACTGTGCTCTGACCTTGCACTGACCTGAGCCAGTATCTGGTTCACCTGTCCACAGGGGATCTCCTCATCCTGCTGTCTACTCATCACTCTCTGTCCAACTATTATACCTCTGTGGGTGAACACTGGATTGAAAACAGGGACGATCAACTGTTAATCCCTGTTTGCAACTACTGTGGAGATATCGGGACCCTGAAAAATGCTACAATTATTTCTCAAGCGAAAGAGAGCAATAGTGGTATGAAGAGTTAAGTAATGTAAAGTGATGTACAGAAAAGGAGGAGTCGTCTGGAAGCAATAGTGTTATTCAGAGTTTTCAGTGTCTCCTGGAGTATTGGCTAAGTGATGGAGAGAGGAGAGTGCTGCCTTCACCTCTGCATGACACCCATCCATCCACCTTCGTAACAGGAGCGCATCACTTCAACGACCAACAAAGGCAGTTGGACTGGTTTGAGCTGTGCACTCACCACAATAAAAGGTCATGGAGACTATCTCTTCATGTGTGCATGATTGTGTGTGTACATCATGACAGAGAAATCCATGGTTTGGTCTACTTAGCCTCTGTCCTATCATCAAAGGACACAGGTGAGAGCAGCATTGTGAGTCCTGAGTTCTCATGTTACCCTTTCAGCTCAGATGGGCACATCAAAGAGGGGTGCTCAGAGAGTACAAAATGCATGCACACACATGCACACACCCAAGAGCATAAAAAAATGCAAGAATATATAAGTAAGTGCACACATACATTACATTACACACAGACATGCAGGGTGTGGGCAGACGACTGCATGCATGCACTCAAGTGTGTGTGTGTGTGTGTGTGTGTGTGTGTGTGTGTGTGTGTGTGTGTGGTATAAGCATAAATTATGTAACTCATCCCCTTTTGTCCCAAGCACCACTTTGAACAAATTGCTCTTTCTCTATCACTCAAACCCCATTCTGTATATATATATATATATATATATATATATGCATATGCATATGTGCCACTGCACTCAATATTTATAATAATCTACAACTCAGCACAAACTTGTCCACTTAGGCAAAACATGAATATAAGACGGATATTCCTTCTGTATAAGCACCTTAAAAAGTTTGAGTTCTGGCTGATGTTCATAATGTAAGACCTGTTTTACAGTATTTTCCTCTTCTGGATCTACATGAAGCAGACTTGTCAGGCCAACAAGGGTATGCCAGGTGCATCACTGCAGCGGCCAATGTATGTTCTACACTGAGACATGGTTATCTGAGGGAGACTGTAGGTCTCTTATAGAGGCAACCCCCCCTGATTTTACACACCTTAATCAAACCCCGGCTGTCAGGCAAGGGAGGGGGGGGTTGCTGTTATTCACAGAAAAGATTTTAAATGCACTCCCATCTTACATAGTAACTTTATATCTTTTGAACATCTTGGTTTTATGGTCAACTCAAAAGCACCTGTCATCATTTTAATAATCTACAGACCGCCAAAGCCAAACAGTAATTTTATCCACGAGTTTGCCGAACTCTTAGCTTATTTTATGTCACAGTATGACAAAATTCTTATTGTAGGTGATTTTAACACACATGTTAGCTGCCCGTCTCAGACTCTTGTCAAAGATTTTATGGATACTTTGGAATCTTTTAACCTCACTCAGGCAATACAACAACCCATACATTCAAAGGGTCACATCCTTGACCTCGTCCTGTATAATGGTCTCAGCCCTGAAAACTTTAAAATTAAGGATATCTGTGTGTCTGACCACAAAGCAGTTTTATTCAATGTGGTTTTATCCCAATCTCCCACAAATCTCAGTTCACCTGCCTGATGCCGGGTTTTTAACTTCATGTCTGGTAGCAAATTCTCAGAGCGTTTTACTGCTGCTTCTTCAACTGCTTTTAATCCACATTCTGATACAGAGGAGCTGGTCTCCCTTTTTAATCACACCTGTCAGACTGTCCTGGACTCTGTTGCCCCCCTACAAGGTCAAAAAGTCAATAGAACACCACAGCCCTGGCTAAATGAATCCACCCAAGAACTCAAGAGAGACTGTAGGAGAAAGGAAAGAAAATGGAGAAAAAAAAAACTGGTCTACATGTATTTTATGAGATCTGGAAAGATGCAACAAAGAATTATCAAAAGGCAGTTAAAGAAGCAAGAGCTTCCTTCTTCTCCAGTTTAATCTTAGATAATCACTTGAACCACAGAGTTTTATTCAAGGTCATAAACCCCTCCCCCTGTCATTTTACTGATGCCTCACAAAAGATGTGTGAGAAGTTTTTAAATTAATTTATTAATGAGGTTAAAGGAAATAAGACAACAAATTACACCCCCCTCCCCCAACCCGTGTTTTACATGCCGGTAGGGACATTCAAAGCTATTTTAGTCATTTTGAACCTGTATCGCTGTCCTTCTTATCCCAAATCATATCTCACATGAAATCAACCACATGCAGCCTTGATTTTATTCCTACTAAATTTCTCAAAGAGGTTATTGGCACTGTAGGGCCCAGTATTTTATTGATTATAAATAGCTCCTTAGCAAATGGCAGCTACCCATCGATTTTTAAACATGCAATGGTCCAACCTCTTTTAAAGAAACCCAAGCTTGATCCTTCTGTTTTTTTCCAAGTTTAGGCCAATTTCTAAACTTCCATTTTTATCAAAGGTTTTAGAAAAAGTGGTTTCAACACAACTCTTAGCTTTTATGAATCATAACAGCATCTTTGAGAAATTTCGTTCTGGTTTTAGAGCACTACATAGCACAGAAACTGCCCTCCTCAAGGTAACTAATGACCTCCTTTTAGCAGCAGACAGGGGGGAGAGTGCAGTTTTAATTCTTTTAGACCTAAGTGCAGCTTTTGACACCGTAGATCACACCATTTGAATCGATCGCCTCAAAACCTGGGTTGGCATCAAGGATGCTGCACTTAGCTGGTTTTATTCTTACTTTTTAGAAAGAACCTACTCGGTCACCGTAGGTAATTACTCGTCTTCCACGACACACATTACCTGTGGTGTACCACAAGGTTCAATTTTAGGTCCAATTTTATTTTCTATCTACATGCTTCCACTCGGCCAAATCCTCCAACGACACGATGTATCTTTTCATTGCTATGCAGACGACACACACAGATATACCTTCCGCTGAGACCTGGTGACCCAAAGAGCCTGGATGCTGTCTTAGATCGTCTCTCTGACATTAACTGTTGGATGGCACAAAACTTTCTTCAGCTCAACAACTCAAAATCAGAAGTCATATTGTTCAATTCCCCAAACAATAACACCAGTCTCATTAAGAGTCAACTTGGTCCCCTGTCTGCTTATTTAAAACCTGTTGCCAGAAACCTGGGAGTAATGTTTGACTCTCAGTTAAGCTTTGAAACACAGATCAAAAAAATTGTCCAGTCCTGCTTCCTTCAAGTAAGAACCATCTCCAGAATCAAACCCATACTGTCACACTCTGACCTGGAAAAAGTAATTCATGCACTCATTTTCTCTCGACTCGACTACTGCAACTCCCTCCTTTCTAGCATAAACCAAAAATCGATCTCCCGCCTCCAACTAATCCAGAATGCAGCAGCTCTGCTTCTTACTGGTCTTAACAGACGACATCACATTACTCCAGTTCTGGCCTCTCTCTACTGGCTCCCGGTTGGTTTTAGAATTGATTTTAAGATTTTGTTGATCACTTTTAAGGCCCGCCTGGGTCTGGCCCCGAGCTACATTATTGAAATGTTAGCCCCATATGAGCCAACTCGCAGCCTTAGATCCTCCGGTGGGGCCCTTCTGGCCGTTCCAAAGTCGAGGCTTAAATCAAAGGGTGACCGTGCTTTTGCCATTAGAGCCCCTCGACTTTGGAACGACCTACCTGAGGAGATAAGGCTTGCAGAATCATTAACTTCTTTTAAATCACTTCCTAAAACACATTTTTATAGAATTGCTTTTAAGTGATGTCGTCCTTTTATGTCCTTTTATGCAGTTCTTTTGTTCCCCTGTTTTTGTTTGTTTATTTTATTAATGTATTTATTTTTTGTTTTCTATCCCATTTGCTCGTTTTGGTTATTTGTTTGATTTTGTTGTATTCGTTACCTTAATGGTATGGTCTTTTTTTTGCCTCCTGTTTTCCTAAATGTTTACCGGTATTGACGTTATGTTTGACTATGCTTTGCTTCTCTGTAGAGCACTTTGTAAACTCTGTTTTTAAAGGTGCTATATAAATAAAGTTATAATTATTATTATTATTATTACACACCAGTTACAGAGAAGACACGCACACAAATAGACATACCAAAGCTTGTTAACAACCCTGCATGCCTAACCCTCAGTCAATAGCAAATAAAATCCATTTTCCATTTCCAGACTCTTGGAATATATACAGCTACCACTGTGTCGTCTCGAACACGAACACATTCGACTAACATGAAACGTAAAATACAAAACACAAGGAGCCTTGTATGCTGAATCTGCTCAGCTTCAGAGAATCCTCTATGTCAACCAGTCCACTCATTGCCAGACTATTTGCACAACTTCCAACTTCCAATATACACAGAGAAATTAATCAGACAACACTAAACACCTGTGTTAATTACCTCCCTCCCTGACACCCTTCCCAGAACCACTCCCACTATCTCTCAATCCTACAGCTGACACAAAGACCAAGCCCCCCCTCCACAGAGACTAAAATGGATGCTGCTGCAAAGAAGTTACAATTATCAACAAAGGATGCCTCATTCACAACTTCAACCACAGAATAGCTATACAATCAACAGGATAAGAGTCACCATAATTAATTCATGAATTCTCGAATTATGGCCAATTATGTCGCCATCTATGTCTGTTGTTGGCACAGGGGCCTAACAAATAAAGGTTTAATGACAAAAAATAAAATAAAAATAAAATATGTCCTGACTTCATTTTGACAGAGCAAAGTTGATGGAGTTTTTAAATGTGTTTTCTCCGGCCGAAAGATGAAGACAGAGGAACAGAATAATGCGTAATGGGCTTGAAAAGGCCAAAAGCCTTAACAAAGATCAGCTATGTCAGACATATTGAATGATGCAGGTCAGATGTGCTTATGTGCTCACTGTACCTCTGAGTGTACAAATGAAAACAAACCATGCCTCAACCCACTTGCCCAACAGCAGCGTCAGTGCAGTTTATCATGCTTGTTCTATTTTAGTATCATTATTGTAACATAAAGCTGAACCTGATGAACCTTCTGTTATTTGAAACCTGCTGTGAACACACACACTAACTGGTATTATCAAGATCAGTTTTCCTGTGGTGAGTTTCCACATTTTGCTCCAACCTCAAAAACTGTCCTCCATATTCATGATTAGAAGTGTGTTGTTCTTGGTTTTTTTTTAAACGGGTT
Source organism: Brachyistius frenatus (assembly GCF_029030835.1). Lineage (NCBI taxonomy): Eukaryota > Metazoa > Chordata > Actinopteri > Embiotocidae > Brachyistius > Brachyistius frenatus. The sequence continues at coordinate 2,004,601 of NW_027210613.1, read as the reverse complement.
TCTAAAGAACTTGTTGACCCCAAATTCTTTACCTTCTCATTCACATTCTTTGTAAAGTATATTGATTGAAGGAACACATTTATATCACACAGCAGGTTAGCCAGTGCTACTTATACCTGCACAAATTCAGATGGAAAAAGTCTGCAATGTATAAAAAATAAAAAAAAACATACATTTGGGGAATTGCACTTATAGAAAACACCTGCATTATGGATACCGCTCAGCTTGGACCATTTTTAGGGAGGTTTTAAGCATATTTGGCTCAATTTCTTTTCAAATAGCTCTTCGAAAGAAACCTGTCTCATGTATTTGAAAAAGAAAAATGTTTAGGTAAACAGCCCTTTCCAAGTTGCAACATCAAAGATAATATTATGTTTTAAATGGACATTTGCATATGAAATACATGATAAATATGAAGGTCATGAATTCAATGATTTTGTTTAACATAGTGCTTCTTTGAAAATGTCAGGAGGATCCTTCCATCATTGGATAATTTTGTTTGGTTACAAATGTCAATAAGCATGACACCCTAAGTTCAAACAGTAAGTTCCAAAGGTTACAGTCTCTCTTCCTCACATATGGAAGATTTTAAAACTAACCTTTGATCAAATAAACATTTTAAAATAGACAAAATACCAAAGCTTAGTGTTCAATCACAAAAATAAAAATGACGCACATGCAAAAAACACCTTATTTGCTGTTTGAGGGTTAATTTTTTTCGTACTCTTGCAGGTGTGGCTAATATAAAATCAGTTTTCTTTTTAATCTGTGACTGAAGTGTAGCTAGGTCAGGTGAATATGAAGCTCAGTTTTTATTTATTGTTTGCCCCTTTTATGAAAGACACACCGATAAGCCTAGAAGGCATTTGTCTACTGTTAGAAACCAGAAGCATTGTCTCCTCATTTAGACTATTTCTGCTCATCCTGTGTGAGCACCTGTGGAGCTGCTCGAGAGCCTGATGTGCTCTTTGTGGTTTGTCTTTCTTTAATAGATACCTCTGCTTGCTTTGTTGTGAAAGTCTCAAAGTAACTGAGGTAATGTTTTCCACTTGGTCAGAGAGCAAAAGTTGGTCATGAGAGAGTTTGGCATGTTATACAACTTTTGAAGTCAGATCCTCATCTGCTCCAACGTCTGCTTTGGTTTCTGAGGCACTATCTGTGGCATCGTCAGCTCTCAAATATCCATTTGGAATGACATGAACCATTTCCAAACCGTAGATTAATCCCTGTCGCAGGAAATTTTATTAAAGCAAACAAGCAGCCATGTATTGTTTAAAGATACTAACAGTCCTCTCCTTTGAGGACTTGAGGGCCTATTTTATCCACTTACAATTGTGTGCATGTGTACACATATCTACTGTATGCATCTACACATTGTATTGTACCCTGCTAACATTTACAAATGTATATGTTCTTTCAGTAATAACATCTAAGTGTATCATGCTGATACCATGTTGATGACAGGCACTCTGTCATGAGAAAAAGATTAACCCCGAGATCAAACAATAATACATATAATGAGAATATCAAATATCTATGAAAAACAGTTTCTTCCATCCATCAGAAATATTTTCTGACAGTTATTGTATTTTTATTAATCTCTACAGACACGTTTCAACATGCCAAATGCAGTCTGACTTCAATATATCAGATGTGTCAGACGTTGCATTAGATCGGTGCTGATCGTTATCATGTGTTTACTCCTGTGTTTGGTTCAAATGTGAAGCCATCTCAAAGATGTATTCAAGATATTGAAACACAAAATGAGAGACCTGAGATTCATTTTCTTTCAAGTAATTGAATTCCTTAATCTGAAGACATTATAATAATGTTTGCCATATGACTATTGCATCAATAGCATAGAGAAGAAAAAGATGCAGAGGAAGCCTACATTTTTTTCATTGTTTCTTTTCGCAGACACTTTCATCACAACTGCTTCTTCTCAGTCCAACAACTGATGTCATCTCAGATTGTGTAACCCTGAAGAGGTCCACTACACACTTGATATGGTGTGTTTGTTTCTACAAACATGATTGGGAAATGTGGCCGATGCCAATGTTGGTATGTTGGCACTGCTGCTGCTCTCAGCCTCGGCCTTGCACTGCACTGAGATCAGCTTACTTTACTCCCGAACATATTGTACACTAAACCCTTAGGGACAACTGCTTAAATGATAGACGATCTGCCGCTTGAAAAGAACTATAACCAGCTCTTAGTCGGCTGCACAGTAGCAGTAACTTTCTCTTAACTCCCTGGTTATCCATAGTGACAGCAGGAGTGAAATTTGTGGTGAGAAAAGAAAGAAGAAGGAAATTATTGAGACATAAAATGTGACACTCTGACAAGAGGCTGTGAGTAGAAAATAATGTGACTATCATCAGCAAGTAAGGACATACAATTCCACAACGGACGGTTAGAAGTTATGGATGGACTATAAACAAAGTAATACCTGTGCTTTTATCCAAAATATACAAGCTTATGTTCAAGATAGGCTCCATTAACAACCGAAAGAAAGAAAACCCATAAAAGATTGCTTAATGTATACCTTACACTTATGACGCATGTAGAAAAACAACCAAAAGATTGCTCTCTTTTCTTCTTTACTTGTAATTCTAAAACCTTTTCTTCGCACCTCACTTTAGACTGTTGCATACTGAACATACTGTACATTACACAATTGCATGCGTGTTTCAGACTAATAAGCATTGCCTCTCCTCATGCACACACAATAGGTGAGCAAACTTGGTGTGGCTGAATTTGCAAACTATAAATTTATTATGCTCAATAAATAACGTGACTGATCAATTACAAGCCATTACTGCCAGTTAGCTGGACGCTAAATCACACAGCCTCCATTGTCAGCACATGTGCTGGATCTGATTCCCTGCTAAAGAGGGTGTTAAGAAATGCAGCACAGTAGTCCATTACCTCACAGCTTCAAAGCTTTAGCTGTATAATAATAGGTACAATGTGGATTTTAGAGGGTATTTTATGTCAATTAGTGCAGGTATTTCATAATGCCAACTTGGTTTAGCTGCCAGAGTGAATGGAAACAGGTGAAAATAAGAAATCACTATAGGAATTTATTGTACGTGCTAAGATTTGATTTAACAGGTTTTATGAAACTGTTTGATCTTAAAGTATACTTTTCTAAAAAAAAGTATGCTGTAGTGTACCATGGGGGTCCCTGTATAAACAGGATCATGATCCCCTATGGCTGCTGCTCAAACTCTGCAACACTTAAAGAGAACCCACTGCTCACCTGTTCAGGGTTATCCAAGCTAATAGAGTTAAAAGTCCATGTAGGACAAAGACAGTTCCGCACATCTGTTTGCATCGACCTAACTAAGTGTAAGTCACTTTTATGAGAATGACCTGTACTTCACACTGCTGCATCTTATGTAATAAGATTCAGGGATGAACAAGGATTATATGCAATGTTTGCGATATTATGGATATTATGAGTGCAGAATGAAGAATGTATAGATTTTGCATGAAATTCCAGTGATGATTATTAACTGAGACAATTCTCTCTAAGACATCAGTGTGATTATGGCAGCAGTTTGGAGCTGTCTCAGGGTTGGTCCACTGTCTCAGTCCTGACTAAAATATCTCAACAACTATGGTTTGATTGCCATGAGCTGTTATACAGACATTCATGGTCCCCAGAGCATGAAGTCATATCGACTTGGGTCAGCCCTCCACTTTTCCTCCGGCACCCATGACTAGACTAGTAGGCCCACTGGATTGCCATGACATTTGATACAGATGTTCATGTTCCTTGCAGCATGACTTGCAGTAACTTTTTTAAAACTGTTTTTAAACTTTTCATCTTCGTAGTTTATCAGTCAAAAAAGACCATGTATCTTAGCTGTACTTTGAGTTTAGTTCTAATTAATTTTATCATGCTAAAACGCTACACTAAAATAGTAAACACGGTGCAGTTGCATTAGCATTTGTAGCACTGCCATCGCAAGCATGTTGCTGATGTGCTTAAATAAGCCTACTCAGCAAGCTGCTAGCACACCTCTTGTTATGTGTCTTGAAAGTATCTGTTAAGTTTTCAGGTTTTCCTGCGACTCAAAGAGCAGAAAATGATTGCAAACTTTTGCAGAAGTGGGTTGTACCAGAAAAACGTTGTAAAAAAAATGCAAAAATGTTTTATAACTATTAACTATAATCTTAGCACAAACATTTTTCTGCTTTCTGATGTTTCATCACCAACTTTTTTCTGCTTCTTAATGTTCTTTCCAGAGACATCTGCCTTAACCTGTGTATATATTCCCAACATTTGTTTGGTGACATCTTAACAGTGGAAAAATGTGCCTCAGTTCTGGGAACATGGCAGTTGGGTGGTGATGCCATTTTTGCAAGAGCATTCAACTATTAAGAGCCAACCTAACAATGGTTATGTTCTGTTTGCAGCCTCATAAAAGCAAAGAGCATCTAAAGCTCCCTCTTTGCATCCAAGCCTTAATTCATTCCTTATAATGTAACGTTTCCCCCACCACCACCTCTTCGGGGAGTGCTGGCAGCAAATGAGACGTCACCTTCTTGCCTCCTACATGGCATGTCTGTTTTTTATTACAGGTTGGATGTTTTTTTTCCTCTTTCTTTTTTTTCTTTTTTTTTCCTTCAAGCTTTCATAACACAAATGGATCTTTTTTTTTTTTTTAAATAAGTACATGATGATAAATGACTGTTGGAAGCATGGTGTTACACTGCGGGCACATGTACCTATTGTTGAAGAATAGAAGGAGATAGATCTGAGCCTGGTAAGGTGGAAGAGGGACAAAGTCAGCTTTTTTTTCAGTTAAAAATAAAGGTTCCCTCGAGAGATCGAATGGTAAATTTGTCAGTTTATTTAACTGAATGAGAACAGCTTTAAAGAAAAATTACTTCAATGAAGTCAGAGCGGAATTTCTCACCCAACTCCCTCCTATTAATGCAACAGTGTGCTTTGCATATGTTGTTGGTCAAAATGTGTTGGCTCTCACTATGGAGCAGACTTAGACTAATTTAGCTTTGCTGTGCAAGAAAACTTTGGATACAAAAATGGAGCAATGAAAATCCATTATGGCTCATGTAAGAACCTTTCAGAAAGTATTTGTGCTAACCCCTCATATAGTTTCTTTTAGAACAGATGCTGCCTCTTGCCAGTACAGTGTGGACAATGCTGGGAAATGCCACCTGTGGAAACACCCGCCAACACCTGCCAGGCGTGCTCAGCATGGCTGCAGGTTGGCAAGTCTCCAGTCATCCTTTTGAACAACAACCCTATCTGGAAAGTTCTGATGAGGTGTTAAGTGTCTAATAAAGGGTGAGATGAAACTCCTTAAATCAGGACATGACTCCTTCCATACTCCTTTAGCAAACTCTTCAAGGAACGTAACCAAGTGCCAGTGCAGATGGCCTATAGACCCACTTTAGTTTCTGGGTGTTAAACCAAACATCTAAAAGCCCATGACTATGGTCAACTGTGTTGCCAGAATGGTTGGCCAAGTAAAACCAAGACAAAGACATTCACCTCTGATAGTTGTTTGTGCTGTTGGATCACATGTTTGTGCTACAATATGAGAAAATGGAGAACTCAGTGATGGCCCAATTCAAGACCTAAAGGGGAAATTTCCTAATTAGTTTGTAGATGTCCACTTAGTGTTGGTGTTAAACGTAGTCATTTGAAGCAATACATTCATCAGTGCTGTACTGGGCAAGCTAGCAAACGCAATGCTGACATTGCCTACATGCATCACAATGCATTGCGTGTGTGCGTCTGACGCTTATTCCCCAAATTATTTGATTCCCTTTGCCAAGTCTCTCTCCTAGTAGCACCCATTCAACACAAAAATAAGTTTGCAGAGAAGATAAGGCAGGAAAGAGAGTGGTTATTCATCAGGAAGCTACAGGTGCTGATCATAAGTTGTAATGTTAGTTGCTTTCGTAAACATTGTATTGCAGAACAGAAAGTGTTGAGTAAAACACTTATCCATGTATCATCACCCTGGCTGACCATGTCGGCCAAAACGTTGGGTGACAAAAATACTCAGTGGTCATTTGCTTTATCTGCCCTGCAGGCTTGTTTGTATCCTGAAGAAGGTATGCAGAATGGCGCTGTTCAAGTTAGGAGTAAAATTTTCATGCATTGCAGGACACACATGACTTTCTCGAGGTTGGCGACAGCTTACAACAAAAACTGTCCTCGCTGAAATTCTTTGTGGCAAAAAGATTCTGTCTTTGTTGTCATTGGAGAACAATTTAGGTAAAGCCACTGGCAGCCTCTCGCCACTGCATTTGTCTGACCATATACTTGAATTCAAATAATTATGGCTAAAATATACAGCTGCCAATCAAAACACTGTAAAACATCCTAGTTCATATCATCGTCTGCGCTCATATGCTGGGATAACGAGTATTGCTCGTTGTACAACAAGAGAAGAGAACAAGGTTTGGTTTTGCACATCTAGAGCACCCCCAAGCTACCCAGACACCTTTATTGGCATGAAGATGTTCCCGCCATTGTTCACATTAGATGATAGAGCTGGTGGAGGAAGAACAACAGATTTTGCAGCTGCTTCCCTGTGGCATAGATAAGTTATCGAGGAATGTATTGCTTCAAATTACACTGATTGGACATTCACATAAAATGTGGCAAATTTTTGTCAGCCAAAGAGACGTAATTTGTAACTCCACGGTTACTTGCAGTCTTAATTCACTCTTATAACCCACAAATGCACATAAATTACAGAAAAAAATATTTAACAAAAAATGTCCCCTTGGGGATTAATAAAGTAACCATCTATCTATCTATCTATCTATCTATCTATCTATCTATCTATCTATCTATCTATCTATCTATCTATCTATCTATCTATCTATCTATCTATCTATCTATCTATCTATCTATCTATCTATCTATCTATCTATCTATCTATCTATCTATCTATCTATCTATCTATCTATCTATCTATCTATCTATCTATCTATCTATCTATCTATTTCCTCTCTTGATCATTTCAAGCTCATTTTGCAATGAAGTGCTGTCATCTGATGCAATTTCCACTTGTTTTAATGTACTCTGACTTGATGTCCTTGAATCTGCACCAGTGTGATGTTTTGTTTTTGGCTCTGAAACGCTGAATCTCTTGTCTGTACAATAAATTTACCCTTGGACACCAACAAAGAAACCTTAAACACAAATTGCTTACTTTGCAGAACTTCTAAAACTTCATGATGTCTCTCTCAACGTCCTGCTGTGTTGCTGGAATCCAGAGCCATCTGGCTCGGTTCAGAGGAACCACCACCAACAACAAGCATCTGACGCCCGCCTTCAGACACTATGACTAAATAAATCAACTAAATAAATGTCGTTTGTATCCAAGTTTACAGATCAAACAAAACTAAATTCTAAACTGATTTGGTTGGTACAAAAGGAGCAGCCTAAAAAGTTTTACATTTAGTCATATAGGAACATCAGACAGTGGTGCATTAGCTTGCAGAAAAAAAACTTTTTGATCAATATTCACAGCAGGTATAGGAGCAAGAGGTGAATGTGTAGGTCTTTTCTGTAGGGGTATCCATTCTTGCCATGCATGATGTATTGTGGAGAGATATTGTTTAAAAATCAGTTTGAAAAGATTTGAGCTTTGCATGTGGAAAAACCCAGGAACTCGAAGAATGACCATGTTACACCTTGATTCCAATCAAATAAAAAAAAAAAAAAAAAAAGCAAAGTGATGGTTTGAGACTACTGGTGCTGGTTGTTGTTTTATGGCAGATGCTGAATCTGACGGGAGGTAAACAGGAGGACGGGAGTGCAGATTTCAATGGAGGCAAAGTGGAAGGAAAATTTGCAAGCAAACAGAAAGATGTTCTGGAAAGCCCCCATGAAACAAACTGTACAGACAGTCAAAATCACACACACACACACACACACACACACACACACACACAGGCATGCAAACACTGCCATGGGTGTGCAGACACCTACACACACTAACATGCTCCCGCATGCATACGCAGAAGCTTACACAAACACACATTTTATTTATTTATATTCATAAAACCTCAAAATGTTCAACAAAAGCTATGCAAGAATGAAATAAAACAACAAACGTTTCATCGTGCAATATCCAAACACACAAAGTGAACAAATGGAACCAACTGCCCGCTACAATCAGATACACTATAGATTGTAATATGCAACCTATACATTCACATGAAAGGCCTTTTTTTTTTTTTTTTTCTTTCCACATGAACGTGTAAGTTCTGTAGTTCTCTGGCTCTTCGATGTCTCCCTCCACAGCGTGTAGTCAGAAAAAAACAAAACTGATGCATTTTACATGAACTGGATATCCCAGCAATCTGGCAGCTGAACAAGCCAGCCCTGAGCCACCAGCAGGGTCTTGTGCGGTCTTGTAAATTGTTTATGGTGTAATGGCAAGAGGAGGTAGCATAGCAACATTGTTTAAAAATCATAAGAAAGGAAAAAAAATAAACAGCTTGTCTTGTTGTTTGTTTGAGAATGATGTGTTTTTGTGTTAATCTGCCCATAACACTTAATCCTATATTAACTATTCAAAACTACGGCACTGCGCCAGTTATTGCTGAGACAGGAAACTAACAAACCTAAACGCATTTCAAAGATAGAAACTTTCACAGACAGCTGAAGCTCGAGGTGCCCTTTTCATCTATTTATATCATTAGAATTCTACAAGTCAACATGCAGACATTTTGAGATATTATAGTTTCTTGCTGCATTGCAATGTAAAACTAAGTTCTTACAGCTCTGGGCAGCTCTGAATGCTACATGGATGAGAGTCAGTGTTGGTCCTGGGTTTTGCCAAACCAAAAAGCTGTAACAACAAGAACAAGCACTAACTCAAATCTACAGGGTTTATTTGGTTTGAGTCCTACGCTGTCAGATACTGGCGAGGAAGATTTGGCCACTCAGCACAGCAGAGAGGAAAATTAAGTTACAAAAGTACTTCATCCAAGCACTTTTATATGTACTGATTTGTCAGATCAGGAAAGTTAAATGGAAAAATTATGATTAAGTTGTTGAAAATACTGAAGACAAGGTTTTATTTTAACCACATTTGAGGAGAGGTGATTACATAATATATTGGTTGTGACCATTACTAAATATTTGTTGTATTTTGAAAGCATTAAATTGATTGATTCCTGATGTAACTACTTTATTCTTTCTGAATGTTGTTTATTGACAGAATAGGGTGATATTTTATGATAGTACATTCTATTTTCTGCATATGAAATAGTATAACGCTACAGCCAGCAGCCATTTAGCTTAGCTTAGCATGAAGACTGGAAACAAAGGGGAGCCAGCCTACCTCTGTCCAATGGTAAAGAAATTCTCCTTTAACAGCTGGCGAGGTTACCAGGAAGCCAGCAGAGACTAAGACATTTTTTTATCTTCATTTTCAAGCACATAACTGTCTGTAATGCCACTAACTGGTGCTCTTGCATTTCCAAACCACAAGAAGAAATACAAACAACAGCAATACAGTATATAACATGATAATTAGTTACAATTGTTGAAGCTGGTCTAGGCTGTCCTTTATACAAAGCCAGCTTTGTGTTTCGCTCTCTTAACTTTAAACAAATATTAAAACAAATATGAGTGGTTTTGATCTTCTCATCTAGCTCTGCAAGAAAGCATGAAGTCAAATTTGACACAATGTCAATCTTTTAGCTTTAATGTCAAAATAGATCAAATTACATGCATTTTGTGTGACATTTCAAGTATCACTGCATATTTCAATGTAAATAAAGCTTAAGGTCGCTAAGGAGGTTCTGTTTCCTCATGTACACCCTTCATTCCTTTGAATGAGGCTATTTCCTGCTGCTCTACTTCTCTGTCATTTCCGCGTCCCCACCTTGCCAAATCCTAACATTTACAATTACAACATCACCATCCTCGACCACTGGTCTTTCTGTCTGTATTCCTGGAGCCAATCAGGCCCTGTTTGCTATTTTTTTTAAAGGCTACTGCAGTTCTGTCTTTCAGATCTGCTATTGCACAACCCACCTTACTTCCAGGATGTCCAGAGAGTTGCAGCCAAAGGTTCCCGTCAGCCATCTGCTGAGTCTGTTCCAACAGCACCCGTGTTTAGAGTCCAGGGGATCCTATCTACTATCTTCATCTGGGCCTGCAGTTAAAGGTACAATTTGTCAGATATTTTATTCAAAACAGTAAAAAAAATTAAGTACAACATAACACTTTTGACATTTGGTCAAAGATGTCTATATATTGTGTTGCAGAGATATCTATAGAAGTTAGCATGCGAACACACCCCCTCTTGTAATACCACCCCACATCTCAAGAGGTGATAGTGAGTCACTGCAGCATCCAACCTGCCTACAGTTCAACATAAGACATAAAAGAAGAAATAAATCCTCACCTTTTGTTGAACCGAATGGAACAATAAACACAACGATGGACGAAACTCTTGGAAAAAGACAAGCAAAACAAGAGTTAAAATTGGCACTGCTTTTTACCGCCGGAGACAGCTGTTAGCATCTGTTTGATGCTGAACTCGCAACAATTCCTCTTGACTGGGAAGTAAACAGCTGTTAATGCTAACGTCAGCAAATTACAGCTTATAAAGCTAACTTACTGTATAACATTACTAAAAAGTTATAAGTTAGCCGTTTGTTTGTACACGGTTCAGACCAGTTCGATTAGCTGTTTATCAATTAGGTTGACATTATAACAATTTAAAACAGATCTTTAGTGCAGCTAATGATAACACAAACTACTGAAAACTATTACAAATTACGTTGATATATGGTTTTGCAGTGGCTGCTTTCTTGTCGGTACTTCTTCCTAAAAACAGAAAAAAACAAAACAACTACTAACTAACATCGGGAAACAAAAACGCAAAACTTGACCAAACTTCTGAGAATAAGAGCTGGACTGAGGGCAGGGTGCTACAGTGACTCACTACTCCCTCTTACTGTACAAAGTAGTATTAAAAGACGGGACTTAAATCTGACATAATGCATCTTTAATGAAAACGCTTCACATCTTTAGACTCCGATTGCTAACATCTTTTCTGTTTGTGCCTCAATGGAAATGGTCAGGGGTTAAAATAGAGCTCAAGACTCATACAGAACAATGCGGGAGGACAAATGCAAAGTGACAGAGAATGCAGCTACACAAAGTAACACAGGCACACAAACAGAGATTCATTGACTCAGATAAAATGCAGGTAGACCAGCATGCATGCAGTTGAGCTCAGCAAGTCCTAAGCAGGCTCACCTGTGCAGAAAGGACAGGTGTGAGGGTGCTGGCAGCCAGAAGGCACCTCGCAAATTCACTCTGCAGTGATAGGGGTGTAATAGTCTTCGCAGGTCCCACAGGAGAAAACATTTGAGGGTCATGCGTGTATCCTGGCCCTGACTAACACACACCACCATGGATAACACATTCCACTCAGCTAAACAGCCATGGGAGCTGTTGGTGTGGTTGGAAAAGTACATAGGGATGCTCGCAGACACACAACTGCCTGCTTTAAACACGCACACAAACACACACAGCACCCCTACACCTCAACCAGACCCTCCCGAGAGGCACTGAGGTGCATCGTTGAAATCCAAACCCTGCACAGACAGCACTCTTCACTGCTGAGAGGAAGAGCAGCTGAAAGATGTAATTTCACAGGGAGAGGGATGATGTAGGGGATGCAGGGACCATGCAAAGTGGGCTGGAGGTAGAGGAGATAAAGAAGGGACTTTAGGAAAAATAAATTGAGTTATGGACATCTGCTGGTACTTTTGCATCTTAGAGCATCAAGGATTTGGTCTTAAAATGCAGTAATACTGCCTTAAACACAGATAAAAAAATTTTTTTTTAAAAGAGCCAGGAAGTGCATGAAAAAGTAAATTTAAAATTTATGTCCTGTAGAGCAGAGAATATTAATATTTCCTTTCTGTGGTGTTCTTCCCATGTTCACAGTTATTTCCTTTGGCAACTCCACTCTCCTCTCACTTTGTAAATGCAGGAAAGTCTGCTGAGACTGGAGACGCAAATTTGCTCATTAGTGTGAATGTCAGTGTGAGGGTGTGTGTCTGTGTTTGTTCTACGGCAGCTTCGTTTCCTGTCCAGGTTGTTTCCATGCTTTGAGCCCAGTGCACGCTGGGATTGGCTCTCAATATCCCTAGATATCAATGGAAAATTTATGAATGGATGAAAAATGCTCTCATAATACATCCTCACTGGTGTCTTATTTTAGGCTCACTTGGAGACATTAGTGCTTTATTATCCTTGAAAGAGTAGAAGAGGAAATGTGTCACAGCCACTGTGTTTGCCATCTTGGCTGTGAGTGTGTGTGCGTGTACCCACTTGGCAGTTAAGAGTCATTAAAAAAGGGCGTGAGGGAGCCATCGAGTGGTTTCTTGTCATTAATGAAGAACAGCATTGACAACCGCAAGAAGCCCCACATACACACAAACAGTATAAACACAAAATGAAGGACATCCTAATACACTCGTTGACTGTTTGTCTTTGGCTCTTTGCTCCCTGCTGCTCTCTACCACAAACACTTTCTTCACTTCTTTCCGGTCATAATAAGTGGGATGACCCGAGTAAACACACAGAAGCGTACAAGCACACAGACAAACATGTAACTTTACAAAAACAACAATGTATGTGTGAAGTGCTCTGAAGAATTTAGCAGGAAAACAAGGAAGTGCGCAAGCCACAAAGTGGAACTTTTTTTGGTTTATTGAAGGTAAAAGCATGAGCAGTTGTGGAAGGTTTACGTCAAAGAGCTTTACTATGCGGCACAGCCTTGCATTATCATGATTTAATAAATGTTGACAAAGGGCTGTGGATAGGTGAAGGAAGGATGAGGAACTTGTGTGACAAGACGTTCAGTCACCCCCTTTACTTCCTGGGCCAACAACCCTCACCACTTCCAGGCGAGTGTCTTAAAGAGGATGTTGTGTGCTCAGAGCTGCTCTGTGCTTTCTCAGCCACAGCTCTATCACTTCAAAAGCTTAGCCTCTGAACTGTTTGTTTACAAGCTGCGCAGCATTGATTGTATGGCAAACAGTCTGTATGCTGGAGCACAGTATGTACAGCACACACAGGGACTGTGGCTACCACTTTAGGGAACATTATAATGCTTTCTCTGCTCAAGGCTGTCATCTAGTGGCACTGAATTTGATGGTGCTAGAAAAAGAGGCACTGGATTTGCTGTATCACTGTAAAATAATTATAAAACCTATAATTACAAGGTATTTTGTACTCACCTCTCCTCTCTGACTTCTCCCTCTTTGCTCCTTGCTTTCTTCTGCTTTCTTCTGAGCATGGTTTGAGTTTCACACAGCTGTGTGAGATGGGACTCCTGTGGTGATTTGTAGCACTATAATGGCTCTTCCTCTGCTGCACTTCTCCTCCCAGATATTGAGATAACAGTTCTCACCTTACCTCAATCATCAGCTGAAGGGGCTGAGTAGGGCTTCCCGGGGTGGATGAGGGCACAGAGTTGACCTGAGGGCGGGGGAGGCAAGGTGAGAAGGGGTGGAGGACTTGCAGATGTCCAAACTCCCCTGGCTACGGACAGGTGCACAGCACCTGTGCCACATATGTTCATACACGTGTGTGTATGTGAAACTTGGGACCCTCCTGAATACCAGCTGTGCGCTATGAAGTTTCTCCCTCGCGCCTTCACACACTTAACACCCCTGCCTCCAAAAGAACACACACCCACGCTGCCTTTACTTACAATCCCCCGGCAACACACACTTCCATACACATTCTACCAGGTGCTGCACACACCTCTGTGAAAATGGGCCACAATGTGATAGCTAGTGTTGGAGGTCAAAAGATGTCTGATCACTTGCTATTAGCAAACAAACGTGTGGTGCATCTTCCCATGAGATTCGACAAGGACATCACGATAAATACACTTGAACCTCAGATCGCAGGGATCATAAAGACTGGAGACGAGGGGAAACAGCTGGTCCAAACAGCTAAATCTGGCTACCAACACCTAAACATGTCCATAATTAACATGTTACAACTTGATGTTAAATCTGGGTTAAGAACACAGAGTAAAAACGTGTCTTGGTTTCATGGGGTTATGTGCAGGACTTTTCTGTGGTCATGGGCAGTAAGTCACTGCAATGACAGGGTGACACTTTTACACTGAGGTAATTGTAGAGTAAAAGATACCAAAGAAATGCGTTGATTAGCAACCTTTGGACGGAGCCAGGCCAGGCCAGCAAGCTAAACAAACTGACTGCTGACTATTGCGTCACACTAAGGCCTGTGACACACCGTCTGACCGGCGTGTGACGGCTACCTCCCTGCAGTACCCCCAGCGTGTCTGCTGCAGCGTTGCTACTGCCAGCCCCATCTTTCTAAACCGAGTTTACCATGAATAACATACAAAAGTAATCACATGTTTGAGGTCTAACAAGTGCAGAGTTGTCAGCAAAAAACATTTTTGTTTACTTTCGTTCAGCGCAAGACACATACAAACAGAGAGAGACGGCGAAAGAGACAGCACGCTGAAAAAAACACTACCTGTTAAATTATTGTCCTTATACAATGGGTTTCTGCTTTGACTATACAGGATGTGATCACAGACATTTTACCTGTCTATTTTTGCTGGGAAATGTGCGTGTAATGTAAAAGAAATAGGCAATACACCTATTCTCTAGATGACACGCCGCAGCAGCTCTAATCTGTCAACATGAGCACTGAAATGAAAAAGTAAAATGAAAATCAGTACGATCTGCACACACGTCACAGAAGCAGTGTGTCCAAGGAGTCGGTGTACAGATATTTTCATCTTTTACTGAATCCTCAGTAGCTTCTGCTATAGCACACGCTGATCTTCCAGGGGCCCGCAGATTCCCCCCCAAAAAATCAAACACGTTTTTTCATTGTTGTTAGTTATATTCTTAAACTCCTTTGGCTTCTAACTGAACCAATCTTGTGCATGTTCTTGTGCTTTCTTGATCAGTGAGAAGATACTGACTTTTCTCCAGACACTTTAAGTTGCTTTTATCTAAAGCTTATAATTAGGTTCAACTTTTTTGTGCATGTGTGCTCAGTCTTTTGGTGTACCAGCTGATTCAGCAGGTTGAAGGTCACTTTCAGACTGAGGGGTGTTTAATCAGGAGTCACTGTTCCAAAACAGTGGTCCTTTCCTCCTACAGGGAGTTCCCCTTTGAGAAAAGGAGAGGAGGAAAGGCCAGAGGTGAAGCACATGGGGAGGTGAAGAGGAGAGCTGGTGGAGGTGAAGTGAGGGATAAAGGATTCAGGAGAAAGGGAAGAGTGGAAGAGGAAGAGAGCCACGATTACAAAATCCCACGGAATAAATTAGATATCATTACACGATGGGCCTGATTTACTAAGATCTCAAATAAAGGGCACTAAATTGCGGGTTTTTTTCAAAAGTTTGCACATTTATTTTGCAACCGTTTTGCGGGTGATTTACTAAGAGTATTTGCGTCACTGATATCAGGTGCAAATCGCTGTATTTAAATGAGGGGTTTGCGTGTGTTAAAGTGATTTCTGCAATGGGAAACAGAGCGACTGCAAAAGGAAATCTGATCCCATTGAAGTCTCATGTCAACTGTGTAGTTTGCATGAGAGATGACGTGTCCCCTCAGGGTTGCCGTAGAGGCAGATGAACTCCCGCCTCTAGTCTACAGCAGGAGAAAGAATAAAGAGAGAAGTCTTGTCTCCCGCCTCCGCTTATTACATTGTTATAAGTGCCCCGTTAAGCGAACCCAGGACGCTCGGTTACATTGGTGGCAGCGATGTTTCTTACGCACCGACTACGGACCGCTGTGAATATCTTACATTTTTTTGGCTATGAGTGTTCACTTTCTGAGCTTAGATGTCTCACTTCAGCTAGCAGGCTAACTCTGCAGCACTTCAGAGAGGTAAGCACCACCAGTGCAAGTATGACATGTTTTGGAGACATAGACCCGTTTAACCCCAGAGACAGGAAAATGCTGAGTCGCAATAAAAAAAAAATTAAATTGCTGATATTTCGTTGCTCCTCCTTGTTGTTGGCTGTAAATCGCCATAACAATAATAAATGTCATCGCTGGACAAACGATATGTCTAAATATTTTTTTTGCCTCCGACATCTCAGAAATGTTTCCACGGTTGTAAAACCACGTTCTCTACGTATTCTTTAGTTTCCTGCGTCTCCTTCTCACCACAATAAGAACAGCTGTCTCTCCAGATTTGCGCATCCGATTAATACGTTCCTTTCAGTCGTACTCAAATACTGACGCAATCACTTCTCTTATTTCTACTTTCAGGTTTAGTAAATATCGTTGCGGGTGCTAAATTGTTCTATTTGCATGTCCTCTCACAGTATTTTCCGCGTTCGAGTAGAAACGCCCAATATTACATATGCATGTAGGCAAACATGCAAAATGGACAACGCGTGTTAAATTGCACATTTGAAAGATGCAATCCTCACTGCACGTCGTTAGTAAATCTCCTTGGACCTTTTTTTGCAGGTGATGTGAAGTTTGCACGTGATTTTACACACACAAACCTTTGGTAAATCAGGCCCATTGTGTATTAAAGTAAGTAAAGAAGAGCCATCTCTGTAATTATCAAGCTAACCGATGGTTGTTATGGGACTATTATTTACAAGTTAGGTCTCAAATCATTTGATTATCACTAAATGACATCAGGAAACTGCTGTGCTGCAGCTAGCATCCAACATAAAACAAAACCAGATCTCATAAGTACACGCATGTATAAACACACGCACAAACAGAGTTTCCTTAACGTCTGGACAGCATTACGTGGTGTGTCGAGAGGAACCCCTCCACCCCTCACCCCCACACACACCCCTTCCCCTCTCCCTAATTACAGTCTGCATCATTGGAGACTGAGCGCTCTTGAAAACACATTTTATCACTGTATTTTGGCAGCACAAACACACAGTACTTCTCAAACAGTGTAACAGACAGCAGCTGCATTAAAGCTCCCATCTTCAGCGTATAGGGTTCTTCTGTTGTGGCACTCATTGCCATGAGCAAGAAAATACAGAGAACAAGAGGAGGGAAGTGATAAGTAGGGAAAGACGAGGTCTCTGTCTTGTGGAACCATTTGATTTTGCTTGATGATGATGGGCAACAAAAGGGCACTGTGGGAACTGTAAACAACGCACGCCGCAAACGATGGCGAGCCGGGTATCATGTGATGGTGCCTGGAACTCTCCCTGTGAAGCATGGCGAAGGGGAGGAGGGGGAAGTGTGGTGGAAGGGCAAAGGCCCAACTGATAAACAGAGCAAAGGGGTAATGTACATGAGGGCCCGCTAAGTTGCTCTCAGGAGATGAATAATGAGCCAGGCTGCATGTAAACTGTGGTCGGAAAACAACAAAAGCTGCTGACTAACTGTAGTGGTGTGTGGAGAGGTGGGGACGCCCTGTCATTTGGGCTCCTGCCTGCACAGGGAGGCCTCCCTCGCCTAAACATGCTCCCTTTATCATAGCCGGAGCAGAACTGTGGCTGTTATTAGAGTATAGACTACAGTAGCACCCTTAAAATAATTATATAAAAAAAAAAGAAGAAAAAAAAAAAGGAAGCAATATACAAGTCAGTTCATGAAAGTTGCAGTTCTGTATTTGAGGTACATTAAAGGCACTGATAATGAATGGTGGTTAAATTATAGTACATAGGAGGAAGTAGACTGTTTCCAATTTCACACAGAGATCAGTTTTAGTCATGGAAAGTGTAAAAAATAGTTTTGTAATGCCCTATATGGTTTTGGCAGAGCTGTGTGATGATGTCATCATCAGGGACAGTTATTGATCTTAAGTCATTTTTCCACACCCAGTACTGGCTCTAATCTACTCGACCCTACTCGCTTTTGGTACCAGCTACTTTTCTGGATTTTATTTTTCACTGCAGATAGTGCCCCCTCAATGCGCCTGCTGTGACATCATCTTCAACGTGACACATATCTTGTCAAATCCTTTCGTTGGCAACCAACCAGAGGAACGTCTGCACCTCCTCCATTGACAATAGTGTGTTTTTTCAGGTTGCTGTTAATCAAGGAGTCCAATGAGTTCAAAACAAATTGCGGCCACTATAGTAGCTTGGTTGGTGAACAATGGTCAGTTTGTGCGGCGTCACGCACACAATAACACAAAAATTGTCACAATTCTCTTTGCCCAATCTGTCTGCACTGATTTCATGTCACCTCAATAGTGATACCACAATTGTACCAGGTACTAATGACAACTTTTGCCCATTAAAAAACAAAAAAGCAAGAAGAGAAAGTCAGTGGAAAGCTGAGCTGGTAGTGGCAGTGGAAAAGTGGCTTGAATTGGGCTTGAAGTTTACCCAACATGTAGAACGCAAGAAGGGACATTATCGAACATACATTATGGGACATTTAGAATCCAGAGTTTTTGAAGCCTGATTTCTATTAGAGACTAGAAGTCTACAAGTATCAATCTGACCATTGCTTCTTTTAAATGTCTTTCTTACATTTCCCAAACCAATCTTGTGAGCGTATGTCACTAGAATACCGTTTTAATATTTTACACTATATAAAATGTATTCAATAAAATATTAACATAACCTGCATTTCTCATTCAGTCATTGTCTAATTTCAAACTGATGATTCAAATAGAGGCAATCCGGAAAGGACACTTGTAATTTATCCATTTATTTGCAAAGAAATAAAAATAATAGAAAGATTAAAAATTTGTTTGTTTTCCATCTGAGTGCACTGACAAAAATGTACTAACTAACATGTTTTCTCCTCTATTAAAACCCTCATTAATTGGCTATTTCTCCATTGACA
This sequence comes from Brachyistius frenatus, assembly GCF_029030835.1. Taxonomy (NCBI): domain Eukaryota; kingdom Metazoa; phylum Chordata; class Actinopteri; family Embiotocidae; genus Brachyistius; species Brachyistius frenatus. The sequence continues at coordinate 1,985,782 of NW_027210613.1, read as the reverse complement.
TCGGCTTTGTTGTCCTCCTTGCCACACCTTTTGTTTATTCCACTGAAATACTTCTCTCTGAAGGCGTTGTGTCCCTGATAGGGGCTGAAGTGAGTGTCTGCCAGATGAGACAGGCTGTCATGTTCCTGCAGAGAAACAAATATATAAAGGTTACTCGGCTGAACATGCTCTACCTGACTACCTTGAGGTGCTACCTGTTTTCCTGAAGTTAGACAACTCACAGCATTTAGCCACATTACATGTGAATTTATATTACAGCTTGGAACGAAATGTATTCGATAAATAAACAAAACTAAAATTAACCTGGAGAAAAGGCCTAATCCCCACTAAAGGTCAGTATTTAACGGGGTGTCACAAGGTCTGCATACTCTTCCCAAGTTTACATACTATGAACAGACCCGTCCTCGCGCATATTAATATCAACTGTTATGAATCCCTACAGCTAAACAGTTTGTCTTGGCTGTGAGGTAGTTGCTGGTCAACAGAGGCATGGAAGGAGAAAGAGAGATGCTGGGAAGAGGAATAATGAGGTGAGTTGAGCTGGAAGCGTTGACTCCAATGCCGGCCCTGTAATTTGTCAGCAACACCTCTCTTTTGCTTGACGATGCTGCCAAGCAACCTGGAAACAGTTTCCATGACCGTTCTGGGGGGAAACTTTGGGCAACAAGACGGACAACCTAACCATAACCCCAGATTAATGATGATAAAAGGATATGAAAAACGGTGGTAATTACCACTCAGTCTTTACCAACAACCATACAAGTGGAGGATTATATATACGCAGTGTTTATTTAGGCAAATAGCAAGTAATTACTTGCTATTTGCTATATTATGGACACTAAACACATATTGTCACACCCCATAAATAAGAAAATGAGAGGTTTCAAGTTTTTTCTTCACTAGTTCAAAAGTTTGCAGCAATTAGGCCAGTTCCTCCATCGTCAAGACACAGAATCGGTTCGGATACACAGCATAGAAACACATAAGTGGTGACACCCATCAAGCTGTGAACCCTGACGAACAAGCGCAGATAGGTGTTGACTGAGGCCTATTTGGAACATAAAAACTCTCCGACCTGAGACGGATACCAGTCAGATAAAATCAAACAAATGTGTGTTTGCGTGTGCGTGTCATACAGTGCCTATTATGGGAGCAATTTGGGGTTTTTGAATTGGAATGGATGTCAGATCCAAAGATGGATTGTTTTCCATTCGATGTGTGATTAAGCCATTTAGGGGTCCCAGTATAAAAGAAATGAGCCAATCATAGCCAGATGTTGAGGATTGAGGATTTAGCCCAGACAGACAGTGAGACACCATCACTTCCAGTGGGATGACATGTAAAAACATACACACATGCATACGTGCTCGTGACACATACTTACGTGGCCACATTTACAAAACTGCTCTGTGAAAAAAACATTAGATGCATGAAGGAGCAGGCAGGCACACACATACTGTGGTTTTTCATAGTCACAGTCATATCTGTGTTGTTGCTCATGCTCACACACAAACACAGTAAACACAAACAAGTTGGTACTGCGCAAACATGTGGTCAATTATAACTGTGGAACCACAATGCATAAGCTGAAAGAATATTTAGGAAGTTGTGTTTCCAATCAAAGGATGAATACAAATTTAATTATATGGTCAACTCTACATACACACATCAGAGAAAGATGTAAGCTTTAAAAGGCTTTGGTTTTATCTGTTCAGTAACCAGACGAATGACGATGGCCGTGGAAAATAAAGTTCAGTAGTAATACAACTTAAATCAAACATCTAGAGTCCATGAGTGTCCATACATACTCAAAGTCATGCAAGGTCAAATGTGATCATGCAAGCTGGGGCCAAGACTATTTTCCTTATTGATAAATCTGCAGATATTTTTCCCCAAGTTATTTGATTTACCAACAAAATGTCAATTCTATTTTATTATTTGTTTTAACAAACCACCACTCCAACACAGAGATGTTTAATGTTATTAACATATGACAAAAAAGCAGTAAGTCCTCACACTGGAACTGGAAAACCTTGAACTTCTGAGAAAAAGAATGACTGACGGTCCGGTGCTGATTGATTTTCTGTCATTTAACTAATTGATAAATGTTTGATGCAGCTCAAATACAAACACACACAAAATCCTATTCACACACCTCGGGCTCTTTGATCTTCTCCATGGTGATAAGGCGTCGTGAGGTGTGGCTGGAGAGTGTCTGCTCACAGTTGCTGATGATGTGGAGACATGGATGAAGAGGAACCATCTCCTCACAGTACCTGGAAAGAGGACACACGCACACAAACCCAGTTACCGAACAGTCCCTACAAAGAAAACAGCAGAGAAACAAAGGTAAACCAATTTACTTCATTAACACCTCATACATGATTTTGTACACATCTAAAAACCTCTAAGGGGAATCCGTCTGTCTCTTGTGAGACCAACGAACTACAGATTTAGTCTCGAAGCCATTAAAAGGCGGCCTTTTACACAGCATTCGGTAAAAATGAATACCTAACTTTTACCTACTCTATATTTCTTTTCTCAGAGAATGCCTCTTTCTGCCTCTCAAATAAACACGAAACACTCGAGCAGTGCAGTGTGACTTCTCCTGGCAGAGCCGAGGTGGCTCACTTTGTGCAGAGATGATGGTGGAAAAAGTGAATGTGACCCAACAGGTTGACTGCCGGCTCTGTCATCACTAGCCAGGCCAGGTTAGGGCCTATTAACAGCAGCTGATGTATGTGTATGCGTATTTGTGTCAGTAGCACTTTCTGCAAACCACCGCCGTCACAGTAGCAGCAGTCCCGACTCAAAGCTAGATTTGTGCATCACTGTTTTGCCTTGTTGTCATGGCCACATGTGGGCCTCTGCGGCGACGGGATGTTTGGTCGCCATGGTGACTAGTGGTGATGCAGACGGGCGATCATTTTGTGCTGCCAATCAGGAGTGGTTAGAGGAGAACCGGGCCTGGGTGCAGGGGGTTGCCTTTCACCTTCTCCAGGAGACGCTGTGACTTTTTAAAAGGGCACTTTCACCAAAAAATGCTACCGCTCACAAGCTCTGTTTCACATTCATTTAAAAAGTGTTTTTGTTTTAGATTTGGAGGAAGACTGGTTTTTAAAATTTGAAAATCTTTTATTTTATTAGGCCCAACATTACCAACCTAATTTAACATTCACACATTCATCTTCTTTGCACCTAAATTATCCACAGAACAACTCTCCAAAAGTATCATTGACCATTCTGATGTGCTTTGCCAGCAACGGCTAATATAACCAGGAGTTGCTAGCCTCAAGTAGAGACAACGAGGGGGGACTCCACACCCTCAGAGTTATTATTTTTTATTTTTTTCCAACTTGTTTCAACTCCAACTGATGCTGACTCAAGTGATCTCACTGTGTCAGTGGCAATTTATCATATGGCAACCACAAAAGGCATCCTTTTAATTAAAAAGTCACATGTAAAGACAGCTGGCTGATTTACAGTTTGAAGTATTGACACAATGCAGTTTAAACAACTAATAGAGCAGTGCTGCAGTACGTCCCACCTTCATAAAGGTTATAGTGTTTATATTTTGTACAAATTATTTTGGAGATGTCATTTGTATTTTTGTTGAACTGTATAATGTTATACTGACAGGTGTTTCTATGATATACCTCATGTTTAGATATGAGGTATTAGCACATAAAGATATGCTAAATAACAGAGAATCTCACTGTATAAGTTCAGCAGTGCCACAAACTTCAGTCTCCAAAATAATCACATAGTAGAATCAACACCTCTCTGACATTAATAATCGGAGGAATTATTTCAAGACTGTTGCATTAGTTTCAGCAGGAGGTACGAGTAACTGAGCGTATAAGCTCATTCTTAATGTCATGACAAGCTAAATCTTACACAGTGAAAATGGCCAGTGTCCCTGGTGATTTGTTGCCCAGTGATTTGTCAAAGTCCAGAAACATATACTCTAGTAAGAAATTATGACCTGAAAATGACATGAACACTCATTTACTCTAACAATATCACAAGTATTGCCTTCCTTCTGACAATACAGCCACTACATATCTTTGCTTCACTTGTTTATGTTGTAATTAGGTCACTTTATGGCTGCGATGACTGAAACTGCATCATCCGTCTTGATACTTTTTTTCCTTCATTTATTTTTCAAGGGGAGAAAGGGAAGAGAGTTTAAGCAGTCTGACCTGGTCTAGACGCTGTCTTCTGCTGACAGGACTTTGCGTCACCTGTTATCAAACACACACACACACACACACACACACACACACACACACACACGCACACACACGCACACACACGCACGCACACACAGCCCCCCATTCTCATGAGGCAGGCTGACACACACAGTCCCCACTGTTTCTATCACAGCCATTGCTGCAGATACACACAAATACACACACACACACACACACACACACACACACACACACACACACACACACACACACACACACACACACACACACACACACACACGTGTGGGGGCAACAGAAACTTGATATCTCCCCTGTAGAGCCCCAGATTAGGCCCAGGAGACAGGCTACGTCTGGGCTTACACACACACACACACACACACACGGACACACATATCCAAAAAACACACACGCGGGTCAGCCTGCAGACCATAGAGACAGATACTTCATATATCAGACTTGCCTGGCCTCAAACGTTTATTTTGGCACGGCGCTCTGTCAAGCACGGAGTCAAGCACACCGACGAGATGAGTAGCAAAAACAAATGTGCGAACATGATGACACAAATGTATGCATGTGCTCATACACAAGACCACACACATTCATGCAAATGTACTAATGCATACAGAAATTGCCATGAAACCAAAGACAAAGCTTTGTGTTTGTCTCCCGTACACTCAAACTAAACACCAGAAGATGCAGGATTATCTCATCTCCTCCTCGGTCTTGTAATCAGTGACCAGAAAGAGTTCCAGCCCTGCAGGCTGTTTTTTCCCCCGACGCCCCGTTGCTGCACCGGCCTGTTGTGGTTCATACCTTTACAGACAAACACCTGCACTCACAGTCAGCACTTCACTTTCTGCTAATGCACAGAACATTTAACAATACACAACTTTGTCTTCAACAGAGCCATCATATTACAGCCACTTTATAAAAGAGCTCACCACTGTCAGTTGTGGTTTACCATGTCCCAGCTGTTTGGGAGGAAAAGCCTCAACACACCTGTGTACTGCTCTGACTGTCGTTCACACAGGTGATTAGACAAAGAGGAGGGTGTTTTATAGGAGTGGGAATGCTGCAGTGCTAAAGGGAAATGCCGAAAGATAGAAAACCAAAGTGGAAAAGTCCTTTGTGAGCCAGTCGACTGGAGTCCAACTGAAAGTGCTACAGACACACTGCAGGATTTTTAAAGCTTTTAGCAGCTCGTGAAACTGATTAATGAGCAGTCATCTAAAACTGTCAGCATCAGGTTTACATTTCCCCTCAATGAAGTCACAAAGTTTAATTATGTGCAGTTGTTAGATTTTATAAAATGAAATCAGGTAATGGTAATCTCTCTTTGCTTCACATTGTTTGGTTCCTAATTAGCCCAACAGTAGATTTACATGTTGTAATTTGTGCTCACAATAAACCTAGATTGTGCAGTTGTGTTTTATGGTACAAACCTGCCACCTAGTGGTACAAACAAAACAGAATTTAAGACAAAAACTGTGTATGAGGAGAAAGTTCTCTTTCAATCTCATTTTAAAGTATAAATATTGATGTGCAAAGGCATATTTTTAAACAGCTAAAATAATAATTCATCAAAGGACAGCATCACAAATCAGCCCACTTTACTGAGGCTGGATGTTACTTTGAGAGGCTATGACAGAACCTGACTGTAGCTGCGTTATCACTGAAAAACATTCATATTATAATTATTATCATATTATTCATATTAGCTGATGATACCAGATGTCAGTTTACTCACTCCGGCCTGTAGACAGGCAGCCAGTAGACGAGCCTCCCGCCCATGACCATGTGGTGAGCAGAGAAGTTCAACAGATCTGTGAAGATGTCGCTCAGGTGGTACGCCTGTGAGACGGGGACGTGAGAATCCACATAGCTGTGCAGGAGATTAAATGAAATACAAGGTTGATTTTTAGAAGTTTTATATATATATATATAATTGTCTAACGGGATGAAACTGTTGATAATTTGTTCTTTTTTGATTTGAAACTAATGCCAAAGTTAAAAAGTTGCTGTTGGATTTAACAGGAACTTAATCTAGATTTTTCTTTAGTTACTTTTATGTTCATGTTTTAAGCCTTTAAAAACTGTGCCTAGTTAATTGATGTCAGAGATGCAGGCCAAGATAATAAGCCAATATACGTTGGTGGAATAACAGGGGAACTTACGTGCCGTCAGGAGGTTTGGTGATGTCCTTGTGGGAGCCAGTTCTCCTCGTAGACTCACGGATACCATATGGAGCTGACAACACAAAGATCACATAAAATCAAAAAGCAAGAGAAGGTCATCCCATCATAAGAAGACATTAAAAATCCTGTCATGATAATGGGGGTAAATGCAGAGTGTCAAACCCCAAACATTTTTTGGGGGGAAATGTATGAATGAAAGCAATCAAAAAGTTGCAAGACTGGTTTTGTTCCATGGGAAGGAAGTACAGCACCGTGCAGCACACATAGCAGGAGGACGCTTAAACCTATGGAGTAAGTACTCACATTTCCATTGCTTTATCAACATCAGCACCTGAGTTACAGGTATTTTTGAGACCACTGATGTGCGCATTTGCAATTTCACCATCAACATGAGCTGAGAGTGCACAGACATTTTTTTTTATCAAACTGAGGAAATCAGCAACATCGACCCTAGAAATGCTTCAGAAAGTCTACAGCAATAAAGCAATAAGCCCGGTGAGGTGTTTTGAAGGACATTAACATTTCAAGAGGGGCAGAATGTCACTGTCCAAGACACAAGAAGGCACATCAGGTCAGGATTGCAAATGGGTTGGTTTCTTTTACATTAGTTTGGTTGTACACCGTGAATTCTTCCCTCAAGGTCAGACTGTCAACACAGAGTTGTACTGTGATGGTTTGAAGTTTCTGAGGGAAAACATTGATGCAAACAACCTGATCTGTGGCATGATGGCACTTTGGTTCTCCAACATGACAACTCTCTGGCTCACGGCAAATTGAAAACACGCAACTCTCTTGCCCTCAACAACACAATCGTTTCCCCCACCAACTCAAAATGCAGTCAAACCAATCTAAAAGAAAAACAGACGGAGTAACACAAAAGCTGTGAACCTGTGGTACACGTTTTGATACTCAGTGGTTTATGTTGGGAACATACGGTCAGTGATGATGGCATCAAACAGAGCAGCCTCCCTCCACACAGGCTTGGACGCATCAGACACCATCACGTCCAAATACATCTTTTCTTTCCCGTACTGTCGCAGGTTGGCTCTGATATTCTCATCTGGTCCTCGCCACTCCTGGTTTTTACGGCTCGACCGACCTACAGGACAATAGTAATCAACTCAGATCACTGGGTTTCTGTACACAGATGATCAGAAGTAGCATTTGGAAGCTTCAATTCAAATCTACATTCAAAAGTATAAAATAAAGGCACAATCCTAAAATATAAGAGACTACAGTTGGTGTGACATGTAAGCTTTGATGGACAATACTTACCTTTGCCATGAATAGTGTTGTAATCGATATCTGTTCCACAAACATATGCTCCGAAATGAGAGCATGCTACCAACAAGCTCCCTGCAACAGATCAGGACAAAGAACGGAGATCACTGACTAATAAAGTGTGTGTGTGTGTGTGTGTGTGTGTGTGTGTGTGTGTGTGTGTGTGTGTGTGTGTGTGTGTGTGTGTGTGTGTGTGTGTGTGTGTGTGTGTGTGTGTGCGTGCGTGCGTGTGTGTGAGAGAGAGGGAGGCGGGGGGGCTGTGACACTATAAACCTACCTGTGCCCACAAATGGGTCAAAAATGAGGTCGTTCTCTTTGGCCTTGGCGTGGTTGGCCATGATGAACGAGAGGCCGGCGTCCATGCTGGTGTTTCCTATGAAGTGTCTGTTCTTGACACTGTGGGAGCGAATCAGTTCACGCTGACCGTCCGCTATCTGGTGTGGAAGGATAACAAGTGTTCAGCTCCAGATCACTTCTCATCAGTTTCCTGTAAGGAAAGAGTCACATGTTTCTCACCCATCTGCCGAAGTAGATGTAGTTGGGATGCTCGGGGATGTCGTTTGGGTCTGTGCCGTAATCCTCCAACAGACAGAAGATGTGATGAGGGCTCGTCAGGCTCACTGAGCCCTCTAAGGGAAGATACTCCAAGGCCTGGTGAAAAAAATACAAAACATGACAGTCTGCACACATATTCAAAGATGATGACACACATGCATGTAAATACTCACGTCGATCCTTTTGATTCTCTCTGCAAACAGCAAAGTCTTGTTGAAAGTGTAGACGTTGATTCTGTATGTGGAGTCTTTGTGCATGAACGGTCTCTGTCGGGGAAAATTAGAGGAAGAGTACAAACAGAAATGAAGCATTTTAAAGTATACTAACGCTATACGTGTCAGCATGTCTGCAGGGATTAATCTGTCCAGAACAACAGGACTTGAAGCTGTGGCGTCACAAACCATGTTCTCTGACGGGTACTTCATGAGGGATGTTCTGAGTTCACTGTGTGTTTGTCCGTGGCCCCACAGTTCAAAAGCAGACCTGGTGGGACAATGCAACATGAACCAGAGCGTTATCTCTGACACTGAAATACCAAGGTACTCAAATACTTTTGTACTAAAAACACAATGAGAATATGATACAATGTTCTAGTAATGTCATCAGCAGGATTTCTGTTTGTTCCCAGAACCTTTTAAAGAAAAGGATTTTCTAAAAAATATAAAACTATTTTGTGATAACATTCTTAAAATGTTTTTAGAGAACGTTGTTCTACTTTTAAAGATGAACACTCTGGGAACAAACAAAAAAAACCTTCCAATTGAAAAAATGACTAGGACACAGGATCATTTCTAGCTGGGTAATGAAGTCACAGACCCAGCAGGATGGCAGCATGTGCAGCATGTTCTGTCCATCAAATAGGAATTACAAAGTCATTCCAGGACCACAGATGCTGAGCCATCACTTCCCCTCCCGCAGAGATAAAACACTTACTTTGCACAAACGGATCGGGCCATGATACTGCGGACATCCTCCTCAGACAAATCATTCAGACACCAGAAGGGAGTCTACAGAGAAGAGGGAAGATGTGCAGTGACTGAGTGTGGTTGGAAATATGGGTCTACCGAACAGAAACATTCAGCTGCCAATCAATGAGTTAGAAACAGCATGGCAAACAAAACGGGAAAGACAGGAGTGAATCATTTGACTTTCAAACCTTTTCTTTGAAGTTTTCACAGGGGTGGAATCGTTTTGCTCTGAGAGCCAGCAGAGCCTTTATTTCCTACAAGAATCAGCACATAAACAATGAGTACGGCTTTACTTTCTATTGGACAACATCACATGTCAAAGGAAGATTAGTGGATGTATGATGCACTTTACAAGGACTGCAAATTCACAACAGGCAGATGGAAGGGGAAGCTTTGAAAATACTGGATCATAAAATGTACATCATGCAATGGGATCTTTCCCTGCCAGCAGATTCATGTTACCCAACATGCAGATTGGTTCTGATCCCATAGTAAGATTTACAAATAGAAAAATAGTGCAAACGTAAGCTACTTCACAGAGGGAGTTTAGGCAGCGACATGTGCTGACGTGGTATTATCGAGCTCCACATACAGATGAGTTCACAGTTTGAAGTAGCAGGTATCAAACACAGCAGCGTGAGAGGACGGATTCTGGTCGGACACAACCTGATCGTCTCAGGGAAAGTTAAACATGCACACTGAAAGCTAGAAACAGAGGGGATAAGAAGAAAGTTACCGGTAACCTGAAGTCCAGGTTATCTTGAGCCAGATGTAACAAATACTGGAGGCATGATCGACCGCCAGAGGTGGCCATTTTTATGTTGTGGGTTCAAAATACGTCCGGCTTGAAACAGGGCTCAGGCACATGGTACCGGTTAGGGACAACGTTACCATAAACGGAAGAAAAATGTGGTATCATATTATTTCAATGGTACACACTGCCTGAAATTAATTTTTGTAATGAGTTTGTTTTATATCCACATTGGTATGAATATCTTCAGGATCATAAAAGCTGTTATTTGAGACTTTTAGTATAATTTGGTGACTTTATCTCAATTAAAATGCCCACTGCCCAAATAACTTTCATAATGTTGGGTATTTTCTATGTTTTATTTAACCAAATCTATTTCATGTTATGTATGCAACTTTTTGGTCATCAATGGCTAGCTATAATTGGCATGCGTGCGTGGATAACCTCGCCCCTGTCCACGGTGTAATCTGCTTTACTTCAGACGCTTTGTCACGCTCCCTCCAGGCGGCGATTGGCTGTCCGGGTTGTCCCTACCAGTCCACTGGCCGAGATACATGTCCATCACAGTGGTTTTGCCCGCTGACAGAAAGGCATCCGCACTCTTGCTACTGTCAGCATTGCTGCAGTGTTGTTAAATTGTGTCACATAGTTACAGTGTAAACAGGATTTTGTGCACTTTGGCTGCGATGAAGAGTTCCTGCAGGTGAAAGGAGGATCGAGTCAGTGTGTCACATGTAAGTTGGATCATGTTTGATTCACTGTTTACTCCAAATTTCTGAGATCTTACATGAACTTTGAGGCACTTTACAAAGCACGATGTTCACTTCTTTTGGTTTCTATGATGAATTGATGTTTATTCTTTTAGATATGTTCTCATTTCTTTAGTTTTATGAATTTTCAGCTGAATTTGCTGATCAAACAGTGGTCAACACTGTCAATCGTCATTGGGCTCTTAGTCATCTGTTACTATTTACAGCTGGATCACAACAGTTGATTATTTTGATGATTTTTGGTAGCATTTTTTTTGTCATGAATAAACCTGTACAAACATTAAAACAATAAAAATGGTATTCCTGTGTGTACAAATGGTCAAAGCTATATAATCTCATCCTGAACAGAGCCAACGATGGGGACAAACAGCCAGAACGCCACTATCATGGAAACAGAGGATGATGCCCGAACTTCTGCTCAGTTAAATGATGACGCCGCAGCGTGCATTGTCTCTGTGAAAGGCCTGAAGGAGAACTGGCAGAAGTGGTCCAATGAGCACCAGGAGTACCAGAAGCACAACCCCTTCAGTCACGACACCAGAGCAAGCGTGGTGGTCCCTCAGAGAGGGCGGGATGACTATGGAAGACCCCTGCAGGGGTCCATGACAGAGCAACGCGGGAAAGACGCTCACTCACACATCAGCAGAGAGGTTCAGGAGCTGTGCGAGGTGATAAAAAACATTGGAGAGCCCAGAGACAAAGATGGAGACCGGAAAGTGATCACAGTAGAATTCGCGAAGCTGTTTGAGCATTATGTGACTATCTCCAATAAACTGGTGGGGACTCTCCTCCGAGCGAGGAAACAGAGACTGGTGGAGTTTGAGGGAGAGATGCTGTGGCAGGGGAAGGATGATCATGTAGTTATCACTCTGCTGCAGTGACCAGAAACTTGAGATTAGTGTTGATGCCATGACTCATGCCGCATGCAGAACATGCAAGTACACAGCTGCTTCATGGAAGGGCTCACTGTGATAGACAGGTCGGGACTGAACTAAATGTATATGATTTGCTTGAAGGAAAAAAAAAATGACATAGATGATCAGTGATCGGTACTGAAAAAGCTTTGATGCTAAATACTCCTTTCTTTTACATTCAAGGCATACAAGTGCATTTTCTCTTATTGATAAAAACTTAATATATGCAATAATATATGTGAGTTTTCAAAGCAACAGCACTCAAGTAAAACCAAATTACTTGAACCTTCACTGGAGGTGCATCAGTCAAAACATAACAATATGTCAGACATACTGTAAACCTGTTTAGGAGAAGTTGACCCTGATATTTCACATCTTTGTAGCAGTGTTGGCCGGGGTAAATTTCTTGGTCGAGAAATGTACAATGGTACATGATGTCATCTAGATTTCACTCGTTGTTGCTCAGCTACACTCACTCTACATAACTTTGGTGAAAGAGAACCAGCCACACCTGAGTCCCTTTTGTTCCATTTCCTCCACCAGTATTGTAACCTGGTGAAAGTGGAGGAGCGAGCAGCTGAAACAAAGTCCGACTGGTGAATGAGACAAAACCAACGTAGAACACGAGGCTGCCTGTGACAGATAATATGGGTGTTATAGGATGACCTCGATCCGACTTGGCCCGGGAGCTTCAGGTCATGTATTTATTACAAGTGGGCTTTGTAATGAGGCAGTCTTGTTAAAGTTTGAAACTCAGTCGAGCTGAATCACACTGAGACAGATACAAAATAAATACATGCTGTTTTAATGAGAACTCCATAGTCCAGAACTGACTGATACATGCTATGATACCAGCTGCTATTAAACGTAATGGACAAGTTTTTTTAACATAAGATAATAGTGGATTAATCAACTAGCAAGGACTGCTTGGGTAATCATAATAAAGAAAAGAAACTGTATCCTGTCTGTTATTGTGTTACTGCAGGTGCTTTGAGGACTGTAAGCACTGACTGGTGGAGTTAAACTGGGAGTGTGTGTGTGTGTGTGTGTGTGTGTGTGTGTGTGTGTGTGTGTGTGTGTGTGTGTGTGTGTGTGTGTGTGTGTGTGTGTGTGTGTGTGTGTGTGTGTAAACCAACACTGAGGTATTACAAAGGCACTGAGAAGCAACAATATATTATTTATTCTGAATGAAAGTGATTCTTAAAGTGCATACCTGTTTGAACAGAACAAAGTGTTTTTGTTTTTACATTCTGTAAATATTGTCCAGCATATCACATATCTTATCTGACGTTTACACGACATCAACTCAAACATGAGGGTGAGCATGTATCAACGAATACATCATTGTACCTCAGTATTTGTTCAGATCATGAAGTGTATGTACTTTCAGAGAATTAGTTAGTGGCTTCCACTTTAAAGGAGCCATGTAAATCATGTAAATACTTCATGAAGATGTTAGTCCATGCTTTGACACTTGTCAGCTATTCTGCAGAAACAACACCGCTGAAATGAGCAATGTATACACAGTTGACACACATTAGTATGTCCCAATATGAATTATACAAACTTTTCTTGCAGTTTTAAATATAGTTCAGAGTTTACATGCAGAAAATCTGACCTAAAAGATGTGAGAGTAGTCGTACATAATGGGAAATGAAACGGCTTGTTGGTGTTTCCGTGTAAAATACTGATGATGAAAATGACCATCTCAGGAAATTTGTTGTTTGACTGCACTCACTTTCCCATTTAGTAGAAATTAAATATGAGAAGGATCTGAATCACATTGTATATAATCTTTGGTCCATAAAATAAGTAGTAATAGTAGTTTTTTTCACAGCAGATTCCCTTTTCTGTAAAAACATTAAAAACTAAAATGTCCCTACAAAATCTGTGTGGTGTGTTTCAAGCAGCAAAAAAATCAGGCTTTCCCTTGGCTTCAAGTCCCAAACATTTTCATACCAAAATTAAAAATCAAGTTGTCTCCTGTTGCAGTTATGTCACCAGTTTAAATACTGTAATTAGCTGTGACCAAACAGACAGTAAAGTAACGTGTCACCCATCCAACATAACGTGTAAGAAGGTGGAGTCTCCTCATCTCAGTCACCCGGTGACAGGAAGTGATCAGTTGGTCTCTCCTTTAGAGTTGAGAAGCTCAATCAGCTGGTCAGACTGTAACACATTAACAGAAGCGAACAGAATAGAAATCAGACTGATAGCAAGATGTCTTGACCTTTAAACTCCACCCGGATGAACGCAGTCAGTGTCACTAACAGCAACTGAATATAACATTCATGTGTTGACAGTGCAGACCTAAAAGAAACTGTTGTCTAGTCAGTTACTTCTATAGTACCAGTTTTTATTCTGCAAATTATTTATGCAGCACAGCAGAGCAGGGACTGGCTTTTATGTTTAATGAAGAGCAAAAGGAAATTATCACCATGCTTTTCATAAACTCAGGAATCTGTCAAATGTTGAAACTCAACACTTACTGTGTACTTCTGAGTGGCTGAGGAGAGCTACAGTTTTCAGAACGACAAATACATTTGAATTATGTCAGTGGTCTCTAAAATCTTAAAACACTCTACCTGCAAGAAATATTTTATAAGATTACTTTTCACGTTTGCCATTTTTACATTGCAAGTCAACAGTGAATTTAAGTATGATTCTGTTAACATGTCAGTCAAGTCTTACAAAATCGCATGTTTATTAAAGAAGCATGTGGCTTACTGTGATAAACCAATAGGAGTTGAGTCTGTAGAAGAGGCGGGCCATGAAGCCCATTTGACTGGCTGGTGCCAGGATATGCAGGTGTAGGTGTGTGACAGAACAGAATGGAGGCCAATGGAAACCAAACCTGCAGACAAAGGAGAGGACGTGAGCCAGTTTAAATGCCAGAAGCTCACAAGTTCTGTCAACAAAGAAAATTATGTTACCAAAGTAAATAATCAGTTTGTCCGTAACAGTTAAATACTATTACAAGATTATATATCACAAAGCAGCTCCATTAAATAGTATTGTTCACTTGGTAACACAAAAACTGAACTGAAAGGGACAAAAGCTGTCTGTAGTCACTTTGCAGCTCGTACATTCATGAGCAAAAACTACAAAGTAGCATTAAGAGCTGTGCCGTATTAAATGTACCACTAAATGTTCTCACCTGACATCACTGAGGTCTGTCACGTTGTTTTTGTGCAGGATCTCCTTCCCAGTCTCCACCATCCGCTTCACTAGACATGACAACAAGAACACGTCATCCTCTTAAAACATTTGCTGCTAAAATAAATAATCATTTTTATTGTTTATTGGTTGTTTTTTTTTACTTTGCAACTACTGTGTGCTTAATTCAGATGCAGGGTGTTTTACACGGTACAAGTCCCCGTCCACAGGGTTTAGATACTAATGCACGGTCAATCATATTGTCTGAATTGACTTTGACAATACACCTTTTCTCACGAGCATCAGTTAAAAGGACATTTAGTTTAAAGCGCACCCAAAGGCACATGCTCTTTGCTGAGAGATTTGCAGTTGCCAACATGTTTGGTTGGGACGACCAGGTAATGGTGCGGAGCTCCAGGTTTGATGTCTCTGAAACATGAGATCTCTTCATCCTGCAACAGCAACAAAACACACGTTTCGTTTAAAAGATCTGTTTGTTGGTGAACCAAGATTTTCTAGGTTTATCTTAACTGCACGGAGTTTACATGTATTAATCACACTAACACAGTACGTCCACATACATGTAAAACCCCTAATGTATGTTTGAATATGTATGAGACACACCTTATATCTTAGCAGACCAGCACCTTTACAACCACAGCATTACATGAAATGTAAGTTAAACGATACAGTTGACTTTAACGAAATTAAACGTCAGCTACATCTTCATAAAACCAGTTTTTTTTAATTTTGTATTTATTTCTACACGCTGCTGTCTCTGCTAGGTCACTATGCAACCCACTCGTCGCTTAATTATTACAATATTCTCACACAGTGAAGAAGCTCTGTGTCCAATTCATTGTTCACAATCCGGCAGAAAATACATTTCTTGTCGTATCCTTCGTTTGGTACGCTGCTTGTTTTGGAAATGTCAACCTGGGCAGCCTGGACTTCAGCCATTGTTGTCCTGTGACCTGTCAAAGAGCCAGACCTGTCACGTCGATCCAAGGCGCCGTCGAGCTCACCAGGGGAAACTAAACGATTCTCGATCTGCAGAGCGAGTTAGGAAGACAATCGCCACCAGAGAGCGATGTGGTTTAACACAAATCCTTCCTGGTGACCAGCGTTTTCATTAGAGAGCACAAAGTCTGTTTTCATAGTTATGCAGATGACACACAACTGTACATCGCCGTGGAACCAAACGATGACGCAGCCATGCGATCCGTCACCGAATGTCTTTTAGTAATAAATAAATGGATGAGCAATAATTTCCTAAAATTAAACGAGGATAAAACAGAAATCCTGCTCGTCGGCACCAAAAACAAAAGAGAAATCGTGGAAAAAGATCTGGGGCAACTAACTCCGTGGGTACGGTCAGAGGTAACTAGTCTGGGTGTAATCTTAGACTCAGATCTAAGTTTTAAGGCCCACATTAACAGGGTGACCAAAACTTATTTTGTTCCACCTGAGAAACAAAGCCAAGGCTCAACCGTTTATAAATCAGACAGATGCTGAAAAGTTGATTCATACCTTCATTTCTAGCCGACTGCACTACTGTTATGCACTTTTTATTGGCCGACCAAAGAAAACAACAGAGACTTCAGCTCATCCAAAACTCTGCAGCTCGAGTATCAACCCGAACCAAGAGGAGAGAACATCAGTCCAGTTCTGGCTGCCTGTAAGACAAGACACAGGGGTGACCTTAAGGTCCTCCTCCTGACATACAAAGCTCTTAATGGGCTCAGACCGAGTTACATCTCTGACTCTGTGGTTAACTATGTGCCTTCAAAAACAAAGTATTAGTAAAGAGTAAGAGTAAACTACTGTAAATAACATTTTATTGAATTGAGCTAATGTTCCAGGAAAATAATTTAGACACACCTTCTTTGGACTTTCCATGTTCCGTGAGATCATGGATGGGGAAATACAGTTAGCTGTGGCCCACAGACTTAAATTTTTTTTTTTTTTTTTTTTTTAAACGTCTGCAAATTAGCGCACCCACTGCACAGTGGGTTTTGCATCTCAACTTCAAAGCTCTCCAACGTCTTGTTGCTGCATGAAAGTATTTTGTGTTTCACTGGAAATGACACGGTATAAATCATAGAGAAACCATAGATTTGAAGTAACGATTGTCTCAAAATGAGTGAGACTCTTACCAAATGTTCTTATTACCTGGGAAACTGCAAGTTTACACAATTAAAACTGTTTCATTTACTTCTGCTTCTCCTCTGTAGTTCACACTGTTTCACATGAAGATTTAATAGGAATGTTTCAGTGTGTTTGTCTTTCTAAAATTTTGTCTTATTATAGCATTAATTCATTACATAACTCCAGGCTTCAGTCAACCAAATATGATATTTGGTATTCATAGTCTACTTTTATTTTGTTACTTGTAAAAATCTACCTCAGTGGAGAAGGTGATATGCAGGTGTAGGCAGTGAGGGTTAATTTAAACAAAATGACTGATGCACTCAGTTTCAACAGGAAATATCAAGTTTTAATGTAGTTTCAGAGAAACAACAATGGCAGCGCCAGCACTGCTCAGCATACTCAAACATTTGTAGAAATACACACAAGAAAAACAAACAGACATGAATGGAATTTTGCTTTGTTTCCCTGTTTACATTTTCTTACAAATATATTTAAATATGTCGTAAAAAAGATAAGAAATATTTACTTAAAGTTGTGTCCATTCCAAATAGACAGGTGTCCCACTTACAAAAACAGAAGTGACAGTTAACAGTTGAGTTCTCTTCCTCCATAAACAGGACAGTTCACAGTTAATATGTTGTTTGTAGTGCAACTCAGTACTTTTATTTGTGAACCTGACATGCTGCTGTGGACAAAAGGATAACTTTAAAATCAAATGTCGTGTTTAGATAGGCTCTTATCACGTTACAGTGTTTTTACCATAAAATAATTAATTAAACTTGAAAACAATTCCCACTTGCAAATTGTAAACACACAGAAATCCTTTTTGTTTTAAAACTATTTATGTCTCTTTATATAATTTTTTTTTTTCTTAAGTTCTGAATGTGCTTACAGTGGCTGCAAACTTTTCATCCGTCGGCATATTTGTGAACTTTGTATCGTAATGCTTTCCATAATCAAAGGCATGGAGGGCTTAAAGCTTCAGATGCCAGTTAGTTACTGAGCTGTTGGTGAACAGCCAGCAGTTTAAAACAGCAGGACCCTGAATCACAGGATTTAATCTGGACACTTGTCTTTAAGAGGCTCAGATCAACCACACCTCAAGTCCAGCCTGAAAGCCTCCACAGGCTTCTGTATGTGGAGTAACCTGAGCATGGCGCACATATGATAGCACCTGCTCTATCAGGATACATACAGTAGTGGCTAAACCACACATACTCCCTTAAGTCTTGAACTTTTGTGACTCCAAACAGGACAGGTGGTTTAACTTTGTTTTCATCTTGTTTTTTGAAATGTTTCCAGGCAGTTCTGCACAGTCCAGACCTCTAGGTCTTGCACTATAAAGTCTTCTTGTGTGGAGAGAGGCGCATTGTGGAAGGTAGGACAGGAAAAGCTTGCACCATGGTACAGATCAGCATCCAGCCACAAGGCGAATCTACCCCTAAAGAACAAGAAAATTGCAGCACATTAATGTCGAATCCTTTAAAAGTTGTGTAATGTTTTATGATAAGTTGCCTACTGTAAACTCACATATCTCACAGGTAGCCATTTTAGCGATTTGTTCATGGTCCTATTTTTCATGACTTTATGATTTTTTTTTTTTTGCCTTTGTTGAGCATGTCTTTATCTCACAGGGGAAGTCAATAACCACACAACTTACCCTCCTCCACCAATCTGAAGAGATTCGAAGTTCCCACTCATGAAGTAGGAGTTCTCCCCGGTCCACCTGTATGCCTAGATAAAATTCATATGCAAGACATTAGAAACTAATACTCAAGTCCATAGCGAATATATGAAAATATATTAAATTCTTACATATGAAAACCATATTATTATCATTTTTAAAGGTATAATTTTCCCTAGATTGTGTCTAGATTATGTTTAGTTATTTCTCTTGAAAACCAGGGCACAGGTGTTTTCTTGTATTAAAAATACACCAGTTCTGAGACTTGCTAATAGATTTAAACCAAAAATATTTCTGCTCTTACCCTGAAGTCAGGGCTGAAGCTGAACAGGAAAGTTTCTCCTGTGCCGTAGCAGTATTTACTGACTCTAAATGGATCAGATGAAAAAGCTCCAAACACCTGAAAATACGAAGACAAGAGTCCATTAAAGGAGAAATAAAGTTGATCAAGCTAACTATGTTTTTGTACTGAAAATTATTGATGACTGAAAACCAAGATGCAAACCTTTTTGTGCATGTCTTTGATGACCAGCAGCACTGGGCTGTCCAGACCAGCCATATTCCTGTACAGTGTCTTCAGGCTGCTCCCATGGACGGCTGTGCTGTAGACTAGCTGCCATTGGTAGCCTTGGGTCCTTGCTGGCATGTGAGCAGCAAGCTGTTGAAGAAGGAGATGCTAATTAAACAATGTCCTGAGAGAAAAAAATCATCACAATTCTTTTTGGGAAAACTTTAGTCGATGGCAGCAATCAATGCAAAATTGACCAATAATCTGATTAACTGCTGATTATAACTTACTCGCTTGAGGTGGTGGTCTTCTAGCAGCTGGCTGTGGTCACTTAGGACAGGGACAACATATTCAGCTTCCCCATGGTACTCATGCTCCTCTGCCTCAGAGTTCTCAGAGTTACACAGACTCCGGCGGCGCTTAGAGTCCTTCACTGTGATAATCTGCAGGAAGGCAAAAGATGGTGAGAAAACACAAACATTCTCATGCTCTATTTTGATTTCCTTAAAATCTCCCCCACATTGCATACAGAATCATATGGATAACTGACTCATTTATAGACAGCGCACAGTACAACATTTGTTTTTTATGATGCTAGTTCAACACAGTCGAATCACAAGCTGATTCATACCTGAACTATAACAACCTGGCCAGAAAGCATGAATGAATGGATCATGAAAACCAAAGCTTTGAATCCCCACAGTGTTGTATCTTTAACCTCATAAATGCAGCTTCTAACATTTCTACAATATTTTGTTCTTACCACAACATACGGCTCCACATGGTCACTGGCAAAATAAAGCACCTTAGTATTTTCCGGAAGCAGCTTCATAGCTCTTGATTTCTCTGTCAAGCCATGCACTCTGTTGCACCACATGTCTGATAACCATCCCTCTTGTGCCCCATATACTACTTTCACTCAGAGAGCTGGAAATGTCATTGGTTGGAAACTTGAGTAGGTGTCTGCTCATTGGTTATCTCAGATACTGGATAGTTTCTTTTCTCTCTAAACAGGAAAGTGAAGCACGGTCTAGGATGCAGACAGGGAGGGAGAAAGGATGTCCATATTTGGACAGTGGGATTTCCCACAAACCTCAGGGATAACTGCCATCCTCTTGGGTTACTGTAAATTACTAAAGACAGCTTTGTATTTACACACCAGGAAGCTCAGTGCTTTGGCCTAACAAAAAAAAATGCAGTGTTTTAAAAAAAAAAAATATATATATATATATATATATATATTATTAAATCTTTTGTAATATAAATGTGTTTGTGCAAACACTTACCTCCCAGTTTTTAGCAGCGGGGTCGGCAGGGTTGCTGAGGAGCTTGTTGATCACAGTCATGTTCTTCTCCACTACCAGATAATGCTTCTGATGTTTCTCCTTGATGAGGTAGTGAGGTTGGCAGTGCTTCTTGCTGCCTTTAGTGTAGATATCTGGTGTCCACTGCACAAAGAAGGTGTAGAGGTGGTCAACCCTGTGTAGGCAAAGGGACAAAGTGAATTTTATGATTCATGAATAAGTATCCCACTGAATATCGTACCTGCTGCACATATGGATTCATTCATTTGACTTTCTATGACTTAAAAATTGATTTTAATGTAAAATGCAAAAGACATAAATGTATCTGGAAATAAAATAAAATAATTAATTAAACTGTAGATCCATGTAAGCTGCATGTGTGAAGCATTAATGACAGCCTCAGCTCTATTTCCCACAACACTGAAATTAAAATGTTGAACAAATGCCTGATCTGATGGGATGTGACTGGACATGAATAGGAGGAAACTGTGGCATACGTCACATATTTTAGGCATTAATCATGCTGGGCTGAAGTTAGCTGAGGATGTAAGAGAGAATTAGGAGCCCTTTTTAACTATCCATTTTGGAGTGCCCTGCTCTCTACAGTTTTCCATAAAAAAGCAGTTCTGGGTAATTAAGAGCTGAAATCAAGCTTCTCTTTTTCTCACTCTCTTCCTGTCACATGCACAAAGGTTCAAACTCTTCGGCCGCCAGAGCTGCACTGCAACAACCTCACCATTAAACAACTAAAATAAGTACCACCTGCTTACTTTGCACATCTGTCATAATGACTTGACCCAACACATGAACACTAAGCATTTCCATATGACTTTACATGCATTTCATTTTGATTTGACCTCGAGAAGATTGGATTCAGAAACGTTGCCTATTCACTGCTGCATCGTCTTTGCAATTCTAAATGTACATTTCTTTTTTCCTTGAATTAGTTTGAACAAGCAAACCTGATTCAACACTAGATAAGACCACCATATTCAGGATCCAGCATGACATTCACTACTGCCTTGAAAATTTGCTTCACTTACTCTCCAACGCTGTAGGCAATTCCCATGACTGGCTGAAGACGAAGGTGTTGATGGTAAATTGCAAGGAGAAGGAGAGAGTTGATAGTATGGAGAGTCAGTGCTGAAGAAGCATTTCCACTCTGAGTCTCTGCCATTCCCACATTTTATACAAGCGGATCAATTGCTGAGATAAGCCCTTTGACCATTAACCCTCCCTTTCTCCCTTGACAGCTCTACATGACTTGCACATATTCGCACAGGGATTTCACAACGGGGCTTGAAAGCTGAAGCTGGTGACATATTAACTTGAACTGCTCTGGGTCGCTGTCCTTAAGTTTGGCAGGAGTGCAGGCAGTTACTGTGTCAAAGTAGTGTCTCAGTGACAGTATGAGGTGGCCTGGCAGAAAGACAAAGGCCTGTGCGAGTGTGTGTCTGATTGTCGTTTTATTGTGCCTTGCTGCCTTCCTGGATGTGTGATCTGTCTTCTCATCCCATCAGCAGTGAAGAGTAAATTCATTTCTTCTCTTGTAGCTACTCTGTTTGGGTATAATTTTCTGCAACCTCACTACATTTCAGGGCACGTTTCATGCCACTACATTCATCATTTGCTGACTACTTTCCATACAAATGTTTTTTTGGATCTATAATGAGCATATAAAATATGATGCATTAATATAGTGTAGGCTGCAGGAAAGTAACCGTGTGTATAAAGTAAACATAGTTCCACTTCAACCAGACACAGCACTGGCATGCTGCTCTTATGTAAATACACCAGTAAAAATATTCAAAAAATGACAGTGAAAGAGGGCCTTATTAATCATGAGTGTGTTTAGTTTAGTTAGCCACATTTTCTTGATAATACATACATGCACACAGATCTTGGTTCTTTGTACACTTTTGCTATTCATGGTACAATTTCTAATGCAGCATGGTACCAGGTACAGATTATTTCATTATTGTGGTTGAAGTTGCTAAAACCACTGCATCCTATTACATTCATTTCTCTCTTTTACTTTCTCTCTCACACTTGGTTTTCCTCTTACAGCCTGTGCTTTCTCTCAGGTTCCTCTTCAACAGTGTAAAAGGGAAGCTGATTAATGCATGTTTAAAAAAGGCCGTTTGTTGCATTTGGACGACGAGTGCATAAGGGCAGGATATGGTCTAGTATTCATGCTAATGTATCAAGTCAAGTCAAGTGCTAATGGAACTTACTGATAGCACTTTGTAGTTTGGCTTTCTGAAGAAATTGTATTTTCTTGATTCCTGTTGTTCTGGGTTTTGTACCCTCATGGTTGAAATGCACTTATTGTAAGTCGCTTTGGATAAACGTGTCAGCTAAATGAAATGTAATGTCATGTAGTTTGTTTCTCAGATTGGGGGTTTGTGTAGACACAGTGATGCATATACAAACTTTGTAATCTAATGCTATATCTGTCATTTGAGGCCTTTATCTCACCCAGTCAGGATTAGTTTTAGTCAATACAGCAAACCTTGATTGCAGTGTTGACTATGTCAAAATGATCAGTGTTCAATATTAGCTATTCGGACTTGATCAGTTTTCAGTGCTGACTATTATCTCTACACTTATGCTCAAACAGATTCACATAGTTTTCAGTTTTTTGTGGTCATTGGGATGACTGTGTAAACACAAATAAGCAAACTTCTACTGAGCTACAGTGCCAGCACTGTATTCAGCTGAATTACAAAATGATAAGTTATGATAATGATCCCAGTGCTCAAACACAGGTTTGTTCATGTTTAGATATCAGACCAGGAGATTACAATAGGGAGATTCAAGGGTCAACAATCTGACTTGATTTTCTTACACAAGAGAAATAGGATGGAAGAGATCAATTGGAGACAGTGTCCGCTCTGACACACAGGCGAGATCAATAACACAAAAGACCTATATCCACACTTAAAAAGATATACAGATGTCTATGCAAACACAAGCAGACACGCATGTACTCATACACGCACACTTGGTGCATACATACGTGTCTCTCCAGCATGTGCACACAAGTATGTCAAAAAAATCTCCACTCTTAAGGAAGGACCTTAGTTGGCTGGGAAAAGAAACAGTTCATATTTTTTTCCCCTTGTTTATTGATGTTTTCAGTCCCTCTGTACTGCTGCTCTGTGAGTGTTTTATCAGTAGTTTTGAGTCTGTCCAATGCATCACATTTGGAAGGATGTGGGCCATGTTCTAATAGCAGTCATGCATGGGTAAATTAACTGCTCAAGTGAGACGGTATGAGCACCAAGAGAGCAAGTGTAGTGGTGAAATTTAAGATTTCTATCTTATCTCATTGATGATTTTTTTTAATAACCGTGGCATTTGAGAGAAAACTAGCATGAAAATATCTTGGTCCTCAAACCTAAAACCTAACTAAAAAAGAAAAAGTGAGAAATTTTTGACAATTTAGGAAAAGCTCAACTCGTATATGAGTGAAATGTTTAACCCTCGTGTTGTCCTCGGGTCAAAATGACCCGCAACTGTGTTCAACCAAGTTCTATTTTATTTCTATATTTTTATATTTTTTTGGGATCGTTGGTCATCATTCTTTAAAGAAACCCTCGTAGCCTCCTTGTCACCAATGATCCCAAAAAAATATGAAAATAAAATAGAACTTGGTTGAACACAGCTGTGGGTCATTTTGACCCAAGGACAACACAAGGGTTAAGATATTATTGAGCAAAAGGCAGGTCTTAATATTTTACAGAGTGTCTCTCCTGTCCATTTAAAATGTCAGATAAATCATCCACTTTTCTTGTTTGTCATCACACGGTACAATATAAATCATGGTGGGCAATGTGTATTTGTATATACATTAACACATGTGATGTTTGGGAAATTATCTTTTAAATGCAGTTTAGTGAGACAAAGCAGACAGAATATACTGTATGGTTCACTTCATTGTAACTAAAAACAGCTGTGCTTCAGTACTAATGTGCACAGAAATTCACAACACCCAATCAGATACTGCTTGGGCCTTGTGGGTGAAGGATATGTGTAAATGGAGCATGTACACACACAAACACACACAGACACACACTTGCACATGTCTTCATCATTTTCTTGGCAGTAGGTTGTACAGCTGGTGTTGCTTCACTCTCCTCCAATTCCTGTAAATACTCTCTGCCCCAGATGCACGCTTCCAACCAGACATGGGAAAGCATGCGTCTGTCACACACACAGACTGGGACACAAACACTTGTGCAGGCATGCACACACGCACACAAACCAGCGTCACTCTGCAGGTTCACGTATGATTCCTTGCATGCATTTCATTTTTATTTGAGTCTGGAATGTAAATGCATTTAATGATTTGTCAACTATCTGATGGACGGGATCTAGAGTTGCCACTAAATATAACTTTGGAGCACAAGAGTTGGATATGTAGCATATCACATCGCCTACTGATAGATAAAACCAAGGTTTGACGTTTTCTGTGATAGGGATCTAAGATCAGCCACGATTGTGAACTAACAAGTTTTTGCTATAAATAGCTGCGCTGGCTGTGTTTTTCCACTTCACTGTACTAGGTAAAGCGCCTGAGCCGTTATGAAGCGCCTGTCTGCTCTGATGAACACACTGCATTTCTAATAAGTGTTTTTACAATGAAAGCATCCCACCGGTTCCCCAGTGGAATGATTTTAGTGTGAAGCAGCTCTGATGCGGCTGATTGGTAGTAGGTACGTGGAGGCTGCAGTGAGTCAACAAACAGGGAGTGAAAATAACCGTAAAGCCACAGAGGTTTCGGAAGAGGCAAAAAAAAAAATGTGCTGAAAGATGATCATGTACAGACTTATTTGTCTTGTGTGAATTTAGGACCGGCATGGGTTGGCTGTGGTTGGCCCTGCTGGGAAGCTGTAATAGGAAGTATTCCATCACGACTTGGCACGTCTTGGCCCTGCTACCTGGGCTAGTGGGCTGTCAATATTTTACTGCGGTTCAAAATTTAAACTCATTCTTTATAACCTATTTAAATATAAATTTGTCATACAGTGCAATTCACTCCTGTGTCTGAAAATGACATAATCGTCCCTAATATGGAGCAGTACATGTCAGTATCTTATTCTGAAATGTGTAGCCTATAGCTTTATTGCTGTACAATTTTTTTTTTTTTTTCAAATTTGGTACTTTTAATAAGTCTTTGATGTAGTTTGGCTTTGTTAAATGCATTTTTTTTTGCTGTTTGTTGCTGCCATTGTTACTCACCTGAATATGAGCGATAAATAAGTAGTTTGACTGTGATATAGAATGAAAGGAAATAACAAGCACAAGCAAATACAGTCAGGAAAAAAACAAAACAAAAACATCAGGTCGTATTTGCAACAGTGCTGGCAGATAACCGTGATAGACTTAAACCAACGACATTTAAAACTGATATTTTGTTGTCACCTTTGTAATATAAATAAATATTAAAAATACAGATCGGTCAAATGGAAAAAGTAGGTATTCACTCCTATTTCACACCTTCAAATCCACAAAAATATAATCTGTGGTTCCAGGTGTTAAAGATCAGAATCTCCTCAGAGAGCAACAGGTGGAACCTCTTATTCAAATATATAGGATCCAGTTTCTGGGGCTCTCTTTGCTAATGAAGTGTTTGGTTTCATCATGATAAGATATAAAGAATTCTCTAAGGCATTCAGAAAAAAGGTTGTTGATGCCTGTGAGTCTGGCAAAACATGTAAAAAGATCTCCAAATTATCTGATTTAATCATTTCACTGAAGAAATATCATCTACAAATGGTGTAGAGTTCAAGCGACAGTCAGTTTGTTCAGGACTGGCTGCCCCAACAACTTCAAATAATCTACAGGTAACTCTTGCAACTGCTGGTGTCAAAGGGTGTGCATCTGCTATCAGATAGAGATTAGCTACATACATTTGACATGTATGAGAAATGTGCCAGGAAAAAGCCTCTGCTGTCCAACAAGAACTTCAGAAGAAAACGATAGTTTCCCAGTATCAGCAAGGACCACTCTTTCTTGTTGGGACAGAGGGATTAAAGGAAAAGTTGTACACAGGAACAGTAACAATAACAGTAGGCAGGTTTGGCGCTAACCAGCTTTTCAAGAGAAGAACCCAATACAAACTGTGAAGTCACTGAGTCAACTATGAAGCCTGCATCAAAGAGTGCTTGAAGATAATGTGATGTAATCTATCTAAAAGTTGAACTGAAAGTGGATCTTTAACCTAGATCCTAGGCACACGAGCAAATCCCCCAAGGAATTACTGAAAAAGTGGAAATGATGTGAATGGCCTATAGTCAGTAAACAAAAGCCCAGATTTGAATCCCATTAAAATGTGGCAGGATTTGAAACAGGCAGTACATCCGAGAAAGCCATCAAACATCTTGCATTTAACAGACTTTTTCCTGGAAGAGTCAAATGTCAGAGATTGGTGGACAATTATGCCTACAAGAAGTTAAATTCATGTCTGCTGGTCTTTTTAATGTAAAGATTACCACCTTTGTAGTTTGGTTGCACAGCTATAGCTATTCACAGATGCTCAGAAACCATCCAGCCCATCACCGTTCATCTGTGGTTAACACTTACTTTAATTGAGTGTTTGTCAGGAGTTCAGTTTTGTCCTCCGTTTTGCCCCTGATCACCTCCCCGGACTATATGTACCCTGCCCCTGCACAACTCTGGTTGTCGGTGCATTTTTGTTAGCCACCCGTCCATCTTCCGCCTGCTCCCCGTCAGCTCCCTGTCAGTCCTGTTCCTGTTCCTGTTCCTGTTCCCGTTCCTCCGGCCTCTGTGTCTCCTGCGGATATCCCCGTCAAAATCACCAGTCGGTGGAGTTGCCCTCCCGGCTTGGAAGATTGTTGACGCCGTCCCTTCCGCTGGTCTGCCGGCTGCCCTGTTACCCGTGTCCCCCTGGAGCTGTCGGTTGAGTTGCCCTCCCGACTGGACGTAAAGTGGACACACTCGGTGCCACCTTTTGGTTTGTAGTTTTTTGTTTGGTTTTTTTGGACAATAAAGACAGTATTTTTGGAACTTGAAACCTTGAGTCTGTGAGCTTGCATTTGGGTCCTGGAAAAACACCCACCTCATAACAGTGTTACAGTGACAAAGAATGACTCATTAATTTAGCTAGTGCAACATTATGGGAAGTGTGTATATTCTTGCAAGACAATCTGTCATTCTTTTAAAATATCAATTTCCTTAAAATATGTAAAAAAAAACAAAAAAACAATCACCATGATGACTGTCACACAATACGTTTTGGAGACAAACACTGAATTCTAACTTTTGTTTGTTTACAAGAAAGGTCCACATGAAACCCCTGGAGCCATTGTAACTGATTATTTACAACAACAAATTTAATAAAATGACAACATTAAAACAATGAAAGTGGTTGCTGGCAGTGATGAAGCTACACAGAATTACCACTTGAATATGCATCTCTCCTCAGCTTTATAGCTCTTTACAGTACATTTTACCTCAATGTTGGAACTACTGGATGTGTACATTAGTCATATTTTGCACACATGTTTGCTGTATTAATTTGTGACCATAAAACAGGCTGAAAGGTTTTGGGTCTGTATATGGACAGGCAAAGACTATAACTTTTCTGTCATCCTGTTGTGACAAAGTGTACAACTCTTCTCAGTTCATCATCAAACATGTCATAGTAATTCAAACACAATCACATCAGCTTTGTTAGAACCATATAAAATTATATTCCGTTATTTGTCACCAAATAAATAGTCAACAATTTATCACTGTAACATTTTAGGATATTTTTTTACAAAAAATATATTATAATTATAATCACAATAAATAGGCTTAGTTTCTTTTCGTGTGAACCATCACACAAAACTGTAAAATCAAATTATTTATGAGGCTGTGTTTTGATCATATTTTATCATATCAGTAAAGTGACATGACCACAAGTTGACCTCTTTTCAAATATCCAAAAGTCAGTTAGGGGTTCGTGCTAATACTTACCAAGTGCATGCAAGTGTGTGCCGTAGATATGGGACGTGTGGGTTTGTTTGTGTGGCGGTTGTCTCCCTACATTTTGTGTTATGAGTATGAATTTATACATAGATCAAGTGTGTGGGTGTACACGCATGCAAGTCAACAGTGTATGTGTCTAAATTATAATAAAACAGGACTGAACATTTGTCAATCAATTCAGAGAGCATAGCCACAGTTCAATCAGAGGTTACAGGTGAAAGTGTATCAGCTTGGGTGTCCTGGGTCACTTTTAAATGAGATCTATATTACACAAAAAAACCAGTTATCTCAACTAGAAATGATGTTAACGTGATTACAACTGGAAATTATGTTAATGTGATTAGAGAGCTACAGCTAGAACAACAGTACATAATGCTAAAATAAAACAATGTTCAGCCGAAGCTGTCAAGCGCAAAGAAAAGTATCTTTCACCTTTATTGAGAAAACAGGTGGATTTTATTCAAATTGTGTGTACATTTGTGTTTCCATAGTTTTGTTCCCTTCATTTAGTTCCAAGCACCTCTTCCTTCCCTAGCATAGTCAGAGAGTTTTTACCAATGGCTGTTTGCTGGAACGTTTTACTGCACAAAATCGGGTTAATGTAATTGTGCTTCTGTTCTTTTTTTGGCTGCCTGCTACAGCAAATCTCAGAGTTCACAAAACCTGGTTTGTACTGGATCAGGGACCTGCTACTCTGTGTGTCCAGTGTGGGTTTCTGTCAGCTACGGTTTAGAACAAGAAAATGCAAAGGCAATATAAAGTCACAGCATTCAGGACATGCTGTACTTATAGGGATTGTAAACCTATATGACTATTTATGGCATCAAAATTCTGTCTCCCTCTTTACTCTCTATTCCTTGTCTCTCACTCATTTTCAACCCCCCTTCCCTCCTGTAAACTGCTTACTTAGCACTTTGAACTAACTGAGACACTTAACTTTAAGTAACATTTAAGTTAACTTTAATGACAGTCTGATGCAATGAGTGTAGCAGCAGGTGGTAAAGGGCAGTTTTAGGCCTGATGACAGTGTATAGCTCTGGCTCCACTATGTCATTTAGGGTTAATCAGTGATGTTTCTGAGAGAGTAAGCTTTTCATTGACCCACATATCGAACCGCATGCACTGTTCAGCACAGAGGTTACAATGAGCTCGTGAGAACAGTGGATAGAAGAAGAAAGCAAAATGTGGTTGGGGCCTTCGTTTCATGGACATTTTTGGTGCGTGCATCTTAAAAGGACAGTTTAACTGAGGAAATGTGCATCATCTCTTACTTCAACCTACATACTAAGGGGGAAAAAAACATTTCTGTTTAAAATTAAACATAAGACCTGTTATAATATATCTTTTTACTTGTTTTTTTTTTAATGATCAATATTTTATATTAACAATCGATTAAAACAACCAGGAAGCCCCTTTTTAATCCTTTCAGTAATTATTTTAGTCAGTTTGTTGGTCAGTGCACCACTTTGATCCTGACTCAAATATCTCAATATCTCTAGACGGATTGCCATGAATTTCTTTGCTAATATTCATGGTCCCTAGAAGATAAATCATAACGGCCTCAGTGAACTTTCCATCTCGTTCCACAAGCAGTTTAAATCGTTAATACTTTGGTTTGTTATGACATGCCTGCGAAATTAATGGAATATCAGCCCCAGCTCATCTGACGTAGCCTCAATTACCAAGCATGTGAACACATAAGGATTTCTTCAAAGTTTTTACTATATTTATGTAATGAGCACGGATAGCTGTGAAACTCTAACATGACTGGTTGGCAAAGGCATACAGCTACTAGGCTGTAATTTGAGTTTAATGTTGTATCTTTGTCATCATGCTAGATCAACAGAGTCTGCTGGCCTGCCAAAATCAACCTGAGTCTCAGCCAACTGAACAACTTCTGAACTTTAGACCAGACTGGACTTTAAAAAAGCCAAGGCCAGCATTGTGCTCCCTGTCTTTTTTGCTGTCACTCCTGCCTTTTATGGACTGACATATAACTGGACGTGTGTTTCTAAAAGTAAATCTGCCATAAAAGTTGGTCTGTCTTCTATGAGTAAATTGCCAAGCAGTACAGTGCTGCATCATTTATATTTCTGAAGTTAATGTAAACTACTCTCTTCGTATAACTTGCTCTTTTGATGCAGCTGAAGCTTATAGGTACAAAAATCAGTAAAATAATGCAATTTAGAATTTTTTTTGGGGGGGGGGTTGTTTATACATAAATGATATAAACATAGACTAAAATATGCATCATATATATACTTCAGAAGATCTTATGGTCAATGATCTTGGCAGGACCAAGACCATTTTAATGCTGACCCATAGCTAAAGAAACATTTGGAATGAATCTCCCAGCACTGCAAGTCTCTTTGTGTGGTTGTAAACTGTCATTGCTCATTTTACCCAGCCACACATATGAAATCATATTACTTACATTCCTAACTGTCTATCAGTTTATGTTCCAAACTGTCCTGTGGCTCTAGTGCTGTAGGGTGTCTAAATGTTGAGAAATTACTTGAAAAATTCTGAACTATGACTGCTGTTTTTCAGGTTGAGGGACTTTAAAACGGTCTCCAACCAACTGTATTGTCACAAGTAATCTAATGTGTTCAGTAAAATATAAACTATTTTGTGTAGGTGGTTTTCTTGGCAGTGCTGCACACACATTTACATCACAGTGAGAAGTTACAAAAGCTTGTTTGGTCTTGTTTTATCATGTGAAATGTCACTTGAAGATATCAGGTTTTTATGTTTAAGATATATCTTCAGGAAGTTACTCAATCTGTTTCCCCAGTTTGAAAAAAGATCATATGAGCAACAGCCATAATGATACAAAATAAATAAATAAAAAAATAAAAAAGTCTCAAAGCCAGTAAGCTTGTCACTGAAAACATTGAAAACAGCACAAGTAATTAATCAAATGAAAGACGGCTGAATTACAGTAAGCTGCTTCCGTTTCAGGGTTCTGGTATTGTGCATGCTGGCTCACTGACACACTGGGACATACAGTATAAACAGAACAGAACCATTAATGTACTCAGTAACACCTGTGATTTACCTGGTATTACAAGTCTGCTGTGAGACAAAGGACGTTATAATTAATGAGAGTATTACTGAATATTATTAAAAATAAAATATTGACTAGACTGAGGAAGAGAAATGTCTTTACTTGATGAATATGGTAAGATGTAACACAAATGTTAGATGTAGCAATGTAGATTTTACATGTGTCACTCATTAAAAGTGGATGTTATCAACATTAATCTTAACAGTCAAACACAAGTTTCCAAAGATACTAAATGACTCAAATAGGAATTCAGTAAGGACGATGTGTTCTCACGTTTAATCTTCATTCATCTGTGAGTAAGTTTTTCCTGCTGCTTCTTTTGTCAAATCCGCACTCCCATGCTGTCAAATCACTCATTCATAATCTTGTCGTTACCATTCCCGTTACCGTTGCCCATCGTTTCTGCCCATGCTTTTGGGCTAGTTTCTCATCTTTGTTCTTCAAATATCATTGTAATTCTGTGATTTCAGACCTTCTGATGTGTAATCCTCCTCCTTCCCCTCCACACCTGACCCGAAATTTTCAGATGAACCCTGACCTTTGAGCCTGGTTCCATCAGAGGTTTGTTCTTGTTAAAGGGGACTTTTTCTTTCCCAGTGTTGGATGTTTTGTTCCTGTTAAAAGGGAGTTTTTCTTCCAGCCCCCGCTCATGTGGGAATTGTTGGCTTGTTGGGTTGTTGTGTTAAGTTCCCTGAGATATTTTAATAACTGATGTGACGGTCCTATCCTACATCCTTTTGGGACATCACTCAATGAAGCGGCCTTTCACCAAAGCGACAACCAGCAGTGACATCACCCATTGATTTGTGAATGGCCGTTATGAAGCCTCGAGTTCGGAATTTGGCCAGCGCCATTTTACTTGTCCCAAGCGGTTTGGAGCCCATAGTGACCATATTTGGGCAAAATTTGGAGGGAGCAAGCGGTGGATCTGACTTGATCTGATTGGAACTCTGGCGATACTACGTCCTGCCCACCAATAGCTGCAACCTGACTGCACCACAGCCCTGTCAATCAAACAGACACGCCCCCCCCCCACCCATTGATTATTTTATAATCAATGAAGGAATTGTTTTCAGATGGATGGCCAGAACACTAATCTGGAAGATTTAATTTAGCAAATGACATACAGGAAACATATTTATGAAAAATATAATTAATAATAATTATTATAATTATAATACAAATTGTATTGCCTGAGAATTTCATGAGACACTTTTTGGAGTCAACCTCTAGCTGCACTTGGTGGTATTGCAATTTAAGACACTTCTGCATTGGCCTCATTTTTTGGAGCCGGGAGCTACATCAACCTTTATATATGGTCATGCTTTCATCGTCAAACTGCCAAAATGTATAAATCTTTGGTTAAAGTTTTCATCTGAAAATATTATCATTTATAATGAAAAAGATGATGATTAAGATTGCTCTTTGTTTCATAATTTATGGGACTGGTAAATATAGTTTGCACAGTTTAAAGGCTGCACTAAACTATTCTCTATTCTTCTTGTCTCTTTGTATTTTAAGTATTCTTAGTATTTTTCAGCTTTGCTCTCTGCTCTTCAGCTATAATTTAGGAGGTAAAATCATTTTCTAAATCCTGGAAATCTAATGAGCACAAAACATGAAAGACGTGAGCCACAAGGGTCACATTCAAAAAGTAAAACAGTTGTGATGGAAGGTGCAGAAAGAGCTCACTTCCTGTGACAGTTGTGATAGCCTAGATTCAGATCACAAAGCGCATAAAGAAAAAAGACATTTACTTTTATAATTTAAACCAGCTTAAAGCCTGTGCAATGCAATCAAGTGCAGCAAAACATCAGCAACAACAGCACAAAATACTGAGTTGTCTTCAATGATTTCACAAACTACAGATGGAAATGTCTCTGTCTTTACTAAAATATACCACATGGCTCACCAGTAGCTGAACAGCTTTGCACACAGATTTTCAGAAGCTCAATGAGGGCATCTGCTGGAGAAAGTGACACAGAGCACCAATTTTTTTTTTGTTCATTTCAAGTGAAACACCCCAACTGGTTGCAGCCATGTATTTAACACAAGGTCTCTAATAAAATCTGTAATAACAAAGATAATCATCAATAATAATGTGCAGGGGGATCAGTCCAAGTGCAAATTTGGTGTTATGCCGTGTTTCCAAAATGCTAAATTAACTGTCACACTTTAAATAAAGATTTCACAGAACGTAAGACATGACATAGATAGATAGATAGATAGATAGATAGATAGATAGATAGATAGATAGATAGATAGATAGATAGATAGATAGATAGATAGATAGATAGATAGATAGATAGATAGATAGATAGATAGATAGATAGATAGATAGATAGATAGATAGATAGATAGATAGATAGATAGATAGATAGATAGATAGATAGATAGATAGATAGATAGATAGATAGATAGATAGATAGATAGATAGATAGATAGATAGATAGATAGATAGATAGATAGATAGATAGATAGATAGATAGATAGATAGATAGATAGATAGATAGATAGATAGATAGATAGATAGATAGATAGATAGATAGATAGATAGATAGATAGATAGATAGATAGATAGATAGATAGATAGATACTTTATTAATCCCACAAGGGGACATTTTTTTATTCCCCTTGTGGTAATGGGTGGATAAGTAATCATGAAGCTTTGGGGCTTTTTTTCTGTGTGCTGAAAAAAAGATCTGTGGTCTATAAACTTCACAGCAAAGTGACATCTAGTGGTTTGAAAATAAATTGTATGAAAGACACATCAGTGATTTTTATTGTTTTCTTTGGAGTAAAGATGCCGGAAAACTCCAACAAAGGACAATGTCCTGTCACAACTTTGAACTCTATAGTGCCCTACAATACACAAATAGGCCTATCAACTGAGTCACACAAGACTTCAAAGTTTACTAAAAACTAGTTTTGCTGTAACAATCATGTAAAAGCTGAGTACATTTCCAGCCATATAAGATTGGTCTGACATCCGACCTGTTAAATTTTCCGACACAATGTCACCAACGATCTGTCAGTAATGTTATGGAGTAAACACATTGCTCTGTATAATCTACTACACATAATCCACATTGCGAATATCTGAAATTCAATTGTTGATATCGTATGAGAGAGCCCCGTACACATGAATGGCCAAGGTGACGTCATTTGTCTTTTTCACCAGGACGAATTGTATTACAGCTGCTTGCGTCACGCCTTTTTGAATTGTCTAATCAGCAGTCAAGTTTCAGTTTCTGTCTTCCAGTTACGGGATTTACGCTTGAGGAAATCCACACATTTGGTGATATCAAACGTAGAGGTAAGCTCCTTTCTTCAAAGTGTGTTATGTTGCTCTTGTCATAGCCGGATTTATCATGTTTGGTGGCTGCAGTGCGGCGATTTGTCGTAAAGTAAAGCACACGACTATGGTTGTTCGTGGTGGTTGTCAGAGGCCCAGCAAACAGCGAGCTATTTACGGATTCGCTCCTGTTGAGCTGCATGTTACTAACATCTGCTCTGTGTCACGCACACACACAAACTTTTATTAATGTTCATTGCCAGATAATATTCCCTAACCCCTTATTCTAACTTTATCTATCCCAATTCGATGCTGTAACATTAACCCTTATTACTACTGTAGTATTTTGACATGTCCGCTACTTGCAGAATGTATATCCACTTTAATGAAGGTAAATGCGGTCTTTAACTTTATTTAAAGAGAATTTTGATTTGTAATTTTCTTTTCTTTTTGTCTAATGAGGTAATTATACAGGCAGATATTAAAGTCATAAAATAAAAATGATAACTGCTGTTTATCAAACTAAGATATTGTTTTTTGTTGTATTAAAGCCGGCATCATGTGGGCCCTGTATGTGATCTTAGATAGCATGTTAGCGTTGCAGAATCTGAGGGGTCACCATGAGAAAAAAAAAACATGTCTGTGTGTTGTACTTCCTTTTCTGCCATGATTCATGATTCCTGTGCTTTTTGATCATAGCCTGTGTAAAGATGAATGATTTGGAGGAGGTGAAGGACAGACCCCAGTCTCCAGGATCCACATGTGAGTCCCTGAAGAGTAACAGGTCCAGGGATGATCCTCCTTTCTTCAGTAATAAACCAGCAGCCAAGTCTTCAGGATCCACATGTGAGTCCCTGAAGAGTAACAGGTCCAAGGATGATCCTCCTTTCTTCAGTAATAAACCAGGAGCCAAGTCTTCAGGATCCACTTGTGAGTCCCTGAAGAGTAACAGGTCCAAGGATGATCCTCCTTTCTTCAGTAATAAACCAGGAGCCAAGTCTTCAGGATCCACTTGTGAGTCCCTGAAGAGTAACAGGTCCAAGGATGATCCTCCTTTCTTCAGTAATAAACCAGCAGCCAAGTCTCCAGGATCCACATGTGAGTCCCTGAAGAGTAACAGGTCCAAGGATGATCCTCCTTTCTTCAGTAATAAACCAGCAGCCTCAGAAACAAAGTAAGAAACTGTTTCTGCTGTAGATTGACCCGTGGGTGATTAATTTCGCAGGAAGAAAAAATGCTTTTCTGTCTGTTAATGCCAGTTCATGCTTTCCACGTCTGCGTGTCCGCAAGGCTTGACGTGTCCATGTGATGTGAATTTTGTCACTTGACCAAGTGGAGACTTTTCCACGGATGTCTGCATGTTGTCCAAAATTTCTGAAACCAAATCTGAACCCAGTAGAATCCCTTTCAGATGTGGCAGAATGAGAAATTGAGTCATCATCAAAAGTATAATGATGCCTCTTGCACATTTCATTTTCACCTAATATCCTCCAAGTAGTCTTTGGTGCAACAAAATATTTCCAGAAAGTAAAATACAACAAAGTAAATGTACACACTGGTGCTCAAAGAAATTGAAAATGCAAGATACTGCAAAGTGCTCAAAACTACAAACATACAACAAAGCTGTTGTTTTCACACTATGACCTGTTAAGAAATGTTCTCAAAAACAGTGCTGGTATTAAACTTTTGAATGTATGATTTTTACTATGTTTTTTACTGGTCAAAATAATGTTTCCTTTTATGTTTATAGAGAGCAGCGGTCCCTCTGTGCTTTGTGTCAGGATGTCAGGAAGGATCTAGTGTCTACCAGCTGTGGACACTGGTTCTGTAAACAATGCATCACGTCATACTCGGACCAGTCTGCCTCATCGGGAGGCTACCCCTGTCCACATTGTGGGAAAAGGTCCAGAACAAGTCCTGGTAAGTTTAGCTGCATTAAACAAATCCATATTTTCATCCCTATATTTTTTGTTTGGGTATTGAAAACTAGTCAGTCTCTCTACCTTTTTTTTTCTTGGTTCTAGCTGATGCTGATCTGCAGAAGGTTTTAGATCAGCACAAGCTCAGTCTCAGGGGGAGATGTGAATGTGTGACTGAAGGAACTGATGAACCAGGAAGCAGAACCCACCTCACCAGGATCTACACTGAGCTCTACATCACAGAGGGACAGAGTGACGAGGTTAATACCCAACATGAGGTGGGGCAGCTTGAAGCTGCTTCCAGGATGAAAACCCTCAACGACACTCCTATCAGGTGCCACGGCATCTTCAAAGCTTTACCCCACCAGCAGCAGCACATCAGAGTTGTTCTGACAAACGGCGTCGCTGGCATTGGAAAAACCTTCTCGGTGCAGAAGTTCACTCTGGACTGGGCAGCAGGCTTAGAAAACCAAGACGTCAGTGTGGTGATTCTGCTTTCGTTCAGAGAGCTGAACTTGATTAGGGCTGAGCAGTACAGTGTTCTCAAGCTGCTCCATGTTTTCCATCCAACATTACAGAAGGTCACAGCAGAGCAGCTCGCTCTCTGTAAACTTCTGTTCATCTTTGACGGCCTGGATGAAAGCAGACTCTCATTGGATTTCAACAACGGTGAGGTTGTGTCTGATGTCACACAGATGTGTCCAGTCAACGTGCTGCTGACAAATCTCATCAAGGGTAATCTGCTTCCCTCGGCTCTCGTCTGGATAACTTCCCGACCTGCAGCAGCCAATCAGATCCCTCCTACATGTGTCGACAGGGTAACGGAGGTACGAGGCTTCACTGACGCCCAGAAGAAAGAGTACTTCAGGAGAAGGTTCAGTGATGAGGAGCTGTATGGCAGAATCATCTCACACATCAAGACATCAAAGAGCCTCCACATCATGTGTGGAATCCCCGTCTTCTGTTGGATCACTGCTACAGTTCTGGAGCACATGTTGACTGCACAGCAGGGAGGAGAGCTGCCCGTGACCCTGACCGACATGTACTCACACTTCCTGCTGGTTCAGACAAAGAGGAGGAAGCACAAGTATGACGAGGGACACCAGACGAGTCCGCTGGAGCTGATGGAGGCCAACAGGGACGTTCTCCTGAAGCTGGCGAGGCTGGCGTTCGAACATCTGGAGAAGGGAAACATCATGTTCTACCAAGAAGACCTGGAGCAGTGTGGTCTGGATGTCACAGAGGCCTCGGTCTACTCAGGAGTTTGTACAGAGATTTTCAAAAGAGAGTGTGTGATCTTCCAGAAAACAGTCTACTGCTTTGTTCATCTGAGCATACAGGAGTTTCTGGCTGCAGTCTACATGCTCCACTGTTACACCAGCACAAACACAGAGGTGCTGCAGACTTTTTGGGGAAATTCCTTTGAAAACACAAGCTGTAAGATATTTCTGGATGACTTCCTGAAGAGAGCCACAGAGAAATGCCTGGAAAGTAAAAATGGCCACCTGGACCTGTTCCTGCGATTCCTTCATGGCCTCTCTCTTGAGTCCAACCAGAGGCTCATAGGAGGCCTGCTGGGTCAGATAGAGAACAGTCCAGAAATGATCCAGAGCGCCATAAACAACCTGCAGAACATGAATGTGTGTTACTTTTCTCCTGACAGAAGCATTAATATCCTCCACTGTCTGATGGAGATGAACTACCTCTCAGTACATCAGGAAATCCAAGAGTTCCTGAGGTCGAAGAGCAAATCCAAACTCTCTGAGATCCACTGCTCGGCTCTGGCCTACATCATGCAGATGTCAGAGGAAGTTCAGCATGAGTTGGACCTGGAGAAGTACAGCTCAACATCGGAGGGACGACAGAGACTGATCCCAGCTGTGAGGAACTGCAGAAAGGCTCGGTGAGTCCAGATCTGATTATACGACAGAAAGGTTGTTTTATTTTTTTTAGATATTCACACTATAACTTTCTCATGAGTCTTTAAACAGTGTACCGCTGCAAACACTATTCTTGTTGCATATGTTCTTGAGGTGTTTCAAACGCTGTGAAAACATAGATGTATTTTAGTTAGCTATGTTTACAGCTGTAAAAAAAAGAAAAAAAGAACAGTTATTCTGTTTTTTGTCTCCTTGTCTTCCTTTGGGTTATGAAGGCGACATTAATATTATACAAATTCAGTCAGATACGATTATCTGAACCACTCGTGAAGAAAAAAAATGTCAGACATCACCAGATGGTGCGACACGCCATCAGTGATAAACCTGAGGTCAGGTGTTTCAGGTCGGAGATCATCAGACACCAGGTGACCCAGCCGGGCGTAATCAGCACCTGGCTTGAGTCCTTGTGGCGTGCTGCATAATATTTTTCATCAAATGCATTAAGCGAATATAAAATGTCCTTTTTTTTTCATAACATTTTGTAATATGTGTGTCATGACAGACTCTCGAGCTCTGGACTCAGACCGACTCACTGTGAAATCGTGGCCTCAGCTCTGAAGTCCAAACCCTCTTTTCTGATAGAGCTGGACATGAGTTCCAACAACCTGAAGGACTCAGGAGTGGAGCAACTCTCTGCTGGACTGGAGAGTCCAAACTGCATACTGGAGACTCTGAGGTCAGGTCACTGATTGAAGCTGTCATTTGTTTGTTTCTTAAATAGCAAGGTTATGAAGAATGGAGATACAGTTTTATTTCTGTGCAGATAAGAAACGAGATCGCAAACAGCTGGTGTTGGAGCAATGTCACGCTGACTATCATAATTTTCCTTGATATTTTTTATCTTGATATCAACAGATTAAAAAAAAAACAATCATTCGTTGTTGAGTCTTTTTTTGTACTTGTGTATCTTAAACTAACCACAGATCAAGCAGTAGATCAAGTCAGTACAAAGTGCAGCAATTTTGTGTGGAAAAAAGAAATTCAATCACGTGCAAAAAAGGTTTTGTACATGCAAAAAATTCCCTACTGGAAAGTTTGTATGTAGCTGTCAGCACCAGAGGGGCTCTTGAAGCACATGTACAAACAGTATACTACATGTGTGCAGAGTAATGAGCAGGGAAAAGCCTGTCTAGCTAAAATAAATGGTGTCTAAAGATTTAGAAAAATAAACTTTTAAAGAACATAATAAATCTATCTTTAAAACAACTATTGACATTTATTGAACAAATACATATATACATATCAACAACCACCCATGGGGGGGTATTCCATAACTTAATTTCTTAGACAGTTTAGTGTCACAAAAATCCCTTCATTTATAAGTGTTCTCCTGTTGGTTACACTACATCGCTTACTTTGAAAAAATGAGCTGTTGCTTAATTCTGAGAAGTTTTTTGAAAAAATTTAGTTTGCCAGTTTCAGCCTGCGTTGTGTTGGGTTCAGCTTTTTGGAGCTTCCATTTTTTTCAAACTTCTCTCTTCTTAACTTGCATGTTTTTTTTTTCTGTTTTCAGTTTGAAGGGCTGCAGGTTTATCTGCTGTGATTCTCTGGTCTCTGCTCTGAAGTCCAATCCTTCCTGTCTGAGAGATCTGGATCTGAGCTACAACAGCGTGAAGGACTCAGGAGTGGAAAAACTGTGTGGTTTTTTGGAGATTTCACAATGTAGACTGGAGACTCTGAGGTCAGCCCACTATCTGTCTGTAACTATTGTAGATTTTATGTATTTGATTACCAACCGAGCTTCCATCTAAATGTGCTTTTCTTCGTATATTTGGTTTTCCCGTCCTAAATCGAGAGTTTTCTGTAGGTGCATCTGTCTGGTGGGAGTTTTGTGGGTCTTTCCTCAAGAAAAAATTTAGTTTCTCATCGAAGAATATGCAATTTCTCCAAATTTTTTACCATTATTATTTCCGTATCTGTGTAGACTTGTCCAAACATTTGGAAAAGCTAGACCAGCTAGACTTAAACAGAAGATCCTCGAAAACTCATTTCTAATAAAGTTTACTTATATATAAAATCTCTAATGTTTGATCTATAATGTCTGGTCACTAATATTTATCCTTCAGAACACACACACAGAAACACTATCATATTTACAGATGTAGGTGTCCCAAGTATCAATCCAGTATTGATCCTGTAATGACAGATTTGATGGATGTCAGCAGCACGTTCTTAATCTGTGTTCATCTTAATGTTGTGCTGACATTAGGATGACGTTGGTATGATGATCCACGACAATAACATTTGAATGACTAAGAAAAACTCATGTGCCGAGCTGCACATTTAAAACTTGGAACACATTCGATTGGATCATAAATGATTTTATCTCGTGTTTTTATCATTTAGATTGTATCGCTGCGATCTGTCAAAGACCAGCTGTGCTCATCTGATCTCAGCTCTGAGGTCCAATCCGTCCCATATGAGACATTTGGACCTGAGTGGAAACAAGCTGCAGGATTCAGGAGTGAAGCAGCTGTGTGATTTTCTTCGTAGTCCACCCTGTCGACTGGAGACTCTGAGGTCAGAATGCTATGATGTAAAAGTTGTGGTGACACTAAACTGCAGACATAAGGCTGATATAATATTGATCCATACTGATAATCTTCCGCTGTTTTCTTCTTTCTTCAGTTACAGATTAAAACCTTAACAAAGAAGAACATGCTACACTGGAAAACTCGCTCTGAAACTCTGATAGACTAGAGTGTCATCTTAGTTTCACCCTTTTTTCTTTTAAACAAATTACAATTTAACATTTAAATACGCTGAATAAGTAAACGCATTTCAAATATCAAACAATAACAAGTATTTTCAGTATTTGCTTGGCCAACACTTTTAAGGAGCTCTTTGAAGCTTAAACTGCTGAACTGTTAAAACTTGAAGATGTTTTTGCTTTAATGACTACTGTATTCTAGAGAAAGTATTGTTTATGTCTTTTGTTTACTTTTCCCCAAAATTCATCCCGATGAGTTTTTACAATCTTTGAGTAGAATGTGAAAAAATGTCAGTTGGTTTTTGCTTGTGTTTGTAGAGATGGAGCCACTGGCAGCGTTAAAGAGCTGAAGTCACGACGTCTTCATTAAAGCTGCAGCTTGTTGTCATTAGTATTAATGAGAGCTTTTTGAACTTTTTCCTTTTTGACTGTTTTAACCTGCATCGTGTTGTGATCAGCTCTATGGAGTTCCCATTTTCTAAACTTCTAAAACTTCTTCAGCTCTTTCCAGATTATGAAACACTGAATGATTTGAAGGACGAATTTTGTCTTCTAAACTTCCACTTGTATTCTTCCTGCAGATTGAGTGGCTGCAGTTTGTCAAAGACCAGCTGTGCTTCTCTGGCCTCAGCTCTGAAGTCCAATCCGTCCCATCTGAGAGATGTGGACCTGAGCGACAACAACCTGCGGGATTCAGGAGTGAAGCTGCTGTGTGATTTTCTCAAGAGTCCACACTGTCGACTGGAGACTCTGAGGTCAGTAGAGGATTAGATTTAGCCCACGTTGCTCTCAGTGCCACACACAGTTAGTAAAGCAGTGTTTCTCGTAAACCCTCAGCCTTCCCAGTGTCTGCTTTCATCAGAGAAGGAGACAAGAGTCAGTCTGTTATGAGGTGGAGTATTTTTCCAGGACCCAAATGCAAGCACACAGACTCGAGGTATCAGTTCCAAAAATACTGTCTTTATTGTCCAAAAAATAAACAAACAAAAACTACAAACCAAAAGGTGGCACCGAGCGTGTCCACTTTACGTCCAGTCGGGAGGGCAACTCAACCGACAGCTCCAGGGGGACACGGGTAACAGGGCAGCCGGCAGACCAGCGGAAGGGACGGCGTCAACAATCCTCCAAGCCGGGAGGGCAACTCCACCGACTGGTGATTTTGACCGGGATATCCGCAGGGGACACAGAGGCCGGAGGAACGGGAACAGGAACAGGACTGACAGAGAGCTGACGGGGAGCAGACGGAAGACGGACGGGTGGCTAACAAAACAATGAACCGACAACCAGAGTTGTGCAGGGGCAGGTTACATATAGTCTGGGGAGGTGATCAGGGAGATGCAGCACACCTGCAGGTGGTGATCAGGGATGAGTGGCTGCATCTGCTGGGACTGGTGAGGGGCGTGGCCACAGACAAAGATAGGGGACACAGGAGGAGAGGTGATCGGGGGCAAAATGGAGGACAAAACTGAACTCCTGACACAGTCAATCAGATCAGCCAGAGGCCTGTTGTGATCTTGATTTGAAGTTGATGAGATGACTGATGTTGTAAATAAAGCTGGTTTACAGCTGACAGCCTTACAAGATGTACAGAGACAGTGGTTCTCATTTTTAAATGGTCATACTGTCACCACAGCTCTGAGATCAGTCTGACTGAAGCCTGCAAATCACTGTCTCTTATTTCAGAGAACCATGAACCATGTATTAAGTAACCATGTGGTCTTTATAGAGACCAAAATCTCTGACGAAGTCAAGTAATCACATTTGTCTATCTGTTCTTCTGTCATTTGTTTCATCCAAATATCTTCAATGTCAGCCTCCATATTTATTTGTCAGGTAATATTTAAGAAAAATTTGTTAAAATGTAACAAAAGTTGTTTAAATGTCAAAGCAGTAAATGCATCACAGAAGTGTTCATGACTCAGCAGTTTATTTCCACTGTGAATTTAAGTGAAATCTGCAGAGGTAACAAACTTGATGGTCTAAGTCTCTGCTGGTCTGTTAGCTTTAAGCTCAGTGGGTTCACTCCAACACATTATGTTCAGAGCCAAAAGGAAGCTGGCTACACTACAAAGCTGCTCCACTGATGGACTTTATACGGGATGTGTTGCATCACTGGCTGACGGCTGGTGAAGTGAGTCTGCAAACACTCATTAACACCTCTGTTGTTTCTTCTTCTCTCTGCAGCTGGAAGTGATGATCTTTGTAAAGGTGAGGGTGACAGTTTGTGTGCAGAGAGAGAATTAGCTTTGTCCTGATGATCCAGAGAGGTTGAAGCAGCAGCTTGCGTGTATCATATCTACAAACTTGCTGCCTTTCATCAGTCACCCTCCATCGCCCTGGACGAAGCTCCTGGGAAGGCTGTCTTTGGTTATCACATTGAGAAGAGAGCTGTTGTTTGCTCTGCATGCCTAACCATTAAGCTAGCCATTAAGTGTGGATCTAGTTGGACCATCTGCTCGGTGCTTTACCTGTTAGACACAGAGCTTTCACTGTAACACAGAGGTTGTATTGTTAGGACCAGGCGGCCAAAAATGTTTTTTATTTGCAGCCTCCACAAATTG
This sequence comes from Brachyistius frenatus, assembly GCF_029030835.1. Lineage (NCBI taxonomy): Eukaryota > Metazoa > Chordata > Actinopteri > Embiotocidae > Brachyistius > Brachyistius frenatus. Next base: position 1,941,841 of record NW_027210613.1, on the reverse strand, counting down.
ATTTAAATTGGCCCTGTGACAATGAGATATCACAAGCCCTGCATTTGACTGTAAATACTTAATTTTTGTTGCATTTTGTATTGCTACTGGAGTTCAAATATATCCATGACAGTTCCCAGCAAGTAGATTTACTGCCATTATTGTGTCATCTGACCAGTTTTAACACGTTTCTAGGTTGCCAGTTTTTCAAACGCTAGTAATGAATTATCTTGCAGTAAATTGACATCATCTGACTGAATGAAGAGAATATAAAATTTTGCAATTGTTTTAAAATATTTTCATATTTATCATAATACTTGTCTTGTTTGTCCAAACTGAGTGAGTTTGGATAATTTTCAGAGAATGCCGTCCATTTTAAGACTGAGTAATTAATTTTAATTTCAGTAATTTGATCAAAAAGTGAAGTGTGCAGGTAAACAACTATAATGTTTTTGATGAAATGTATTAAAACTGAAATGTTTCAGCTGGTGCAAAGACTGCCATTTATGTGTTATTATTACATTATAATTTCATTTTGAGATAGTGTTTTTTGAAAAACTGAATTTAAAGACGGTCGTACGATACAATATTAAGTGCAGACTTGTTCATATCAGTTAATCTTAATGAGCGTGAATTCAGTAAACCTAAAAAAAAATGTACTTTGATATTGTTTTTTTTTAACTTTGTGTTTTTACAATGGGTTTTTTTTTTACAACTTGTTTTTATAATATCTGAAAGCATTTTTTCGTTACTAAAATAATAAAAATTCAATAAAACGTATGTGTTTATCAAAACAAGATGCTGTGTTTTTGTTGTAGTCTAATCTCAAAGCACTCTAAAGGCTTCATTTGTGTATTAAAATCACCAATAGTTCCTCCTAAGGAGAATGACTGGATGCACACTATCTGGTTTTAGTTTCAGGTATTGTTTCCTTGTCACTACTCAAGAGTTGTAGGTAGGTCTGGTGTTGACGGGCTCTGACTGGAACATGTTACAGGGATGTTGAGTTGGCAGAGAAAACAAAGTCTCATACCACAAGCATTAAACAAGTCTTGACTGCATCATTGTGTCAATGAAATTTATGCCAGTTGAAGAGACATACTTAAACAAATGAACTGCTGACATGAAGCTCATCTGTCTTGATGTTTTTTCAGAGAAATGTTATTGTTCCGGCCTGACCCACTCTGAGACTCCTCTAATTCCCTGAGGCAGGTGCGGTAAAGGTCCCTGGACGGGCACCCCGACCTTATGAACTGACTGTACAAGATCTGCATTATTTACACTTAGATTGGAGACAGTCAAAAATTGAATGGTAAACGCCTAAATTAAAAGAAATATATAAAAATGTATGGAGTGTTAAATCTGGTGTCAGTGAACAGGTGTGCAGTGGTTCACCTGTCAACAATGTGAGGGTGTGTGTGTGGTTTTATACATATCAGTGCCGTTGTCACAGTATCAGATCATCCTTTCTTCGAGACTCAAGCTGGTCTCGGGATCTGTCTGGTCATAAACATATAAAAATGGACCAACAACCCCCCAAAAAAGAAAAGAGAGTTAAACATTTTAGTGTACTACTTAACTATTATTTACATTTCCTTTAGATATAGATTGTTACCTGAATGGAAGTTGTTTCGATGTGTAAGAACATTTCTATGATGATGATGATGATGCTCTATATTGAATCTGTTTTCCCAGTTGTCTCTGGGCGCCTTCACTCTCCAGAATGTTTTCCCTTCTGGTCTTTGCTGCACTTTGTGCCAGCTGCCTGGCTAAACGTAAGGAGTTAATCCATATATTAAGTTGTTTGTGCATCAATTTATACTTTGAAAGATAACATCTGGTTTCTAATAAGGTCTTTGTATAGTCAGTTGATTTAAGTTGAGTCCAGATGCAGTAGCTTCTTTCTGTCCTTCACATAATCATTTGTTTGAATGTCTCCAGCTGGCTTGGTGCACTACTCCTACTCTTGTGCTGTTGGAGGTGGAAGTGGCACTTCCTTCTCCTCTGAAGGAGAGGGAAAGATCACGGCCATCAGGATGTGGGCGAATACCAAGTTACATCACAGGGTCAGTCTCCCTCTCTTTCTTGCCTACATGTGTTAGAGACAGAGGTATGACATTGTTGAACAAGATCATGAATGCTTTTCTCACCTCAGATTTATGATTACTTCAACTGCGTGCAGCCTTCCATTGAGCTGCCTTCTGTAGTGCCTTTAGGCACTGACAGTGGTGATAACTCTTTGGGTATAGTTGAGTGGCTGTTTGGTAATCAATAAAAATGTTTGGATTATTCATCATATTTTCTAATAGTTCTGCAGTCTGTCTATATGTGGGTGACTACACTGGCCATGTTTAATTTACAGTAATGTTGATTCATTTACTGTTGATATCATGAAGATGTGTTGTTTTTACAAAACTACTATATATATATTTTTTCGACCATATAACATTTTTTTAAGAAATATTTAATTGAACTGTGAGCGATTTCATATTTCTGGTGATTTACAAGCACTGTCGCAGTGAGTATGGGGAAAGGACAGTTTAAAAAGTATAGTAAATTTAGAAAAAATAAATCATTTAAATTACTCAATTATTTGTACTCATTTGGGGCTGTTAAAATCTCTATCAAGATTATACAATCTTTTGAAATTAGTGCAGAAAGTGGTGCAGTTTTTCTTCTGAGGCATAGAGAAGATCTACTGAATGTTGGGGAGGGCTTTGCTTTGCTTTGCTTTGCTTTCCCTGTGCCAATAATTTAAATGTATTGCTTTTATATTGATTATTGTTTATCATTGCTCTCAATGCATTTTCTGTAATGCCTATTCTTGCATGATTCATGACAAGATCAAGCCCCATTGTGACTTTACCTAATGTTTTTTTTCTAATAATTATACTCCTTTCTTCATGTTTTGGTTATATTTGGTGAACAACGCTGTGTTTAATTTATGTGTTCTCTGTCTATTCCAGCATTCAGGTGCGCTATGAAAGTATTTGATCTTCAAAGCGTGGTCGCTCACATGGAATAACACAGGAACTGAACCCACAAGACGGAGAGGTCATTATTCAGGTTGAAGAAAATATTACTATGATATTATCCCCATCTGATAAGTGTTTGTGTTTTAAAAAAATAATAATAATATGATTTATTTCACTTATAATATACCGTTGTTTTAATATACCAAGTGGTTATTGACATTTATTGATTTTTTTTTTTTTTAACTGATTTTCTTTCATGATTAGTGGATTTCTTACTAGATCCAGTAAAATAAGAAGCATCATTAAAAAAAAAAAAAATCCCAAAAATTATATACTGTAATTAATTATATAATGTATTCAGTACATCATCATATATATGATACATAATTTGTCAGTGATTTGTTTGCTCATGTTGCCATGCATGTTTCAGGTTTCTGGTAAATACCACAGCAACTACATCGATCAGATAATAATTGTGACCTCTAAAGGGCGGTCTCTCTTTGCCGGCCAGCCCATGCAGGTCTTTACCTTTTTTATTTTTTTTAATATTTTTTTGTGGTTAAAAATTCTAGCACTGATGTTTATGTATTAACTTTTGCTTCTGTGTCACAGCGCTCCTTTAACTTCTACCCGAAGTACACGGACACAGAGCTCAGACGATTGAGCGGCCGCCACAATGGCAATGGGATTACTTCACTGGCAGCTCACTGGGGAATGGTCTACCAGGAGCAAAGCAACAGTACGGATGTTAGCGTGTAATCAATACTCTAGTTTATTCCAAATGAAAAGACTTTATAGTGATTGTCTAAGATAAATTCTGTTTGTAACTCGGTTAGTGTTATGTATCAAATTAAGAGGCCTCAATTAAAACCATTTTGTAACAGTGAAGGAGCAAAAGCAGTGATGTATTACTCTTTTTAAGAATTCACTTGTTTGCAGGAATGCTACCTGCAAGAATAACAACAGATTACACAAATGATCACATTTTTATTCATATGTTGTACATTACTTTATGGTCGAAGGAGAAATGTGTATAATGTTCAGTGTGAGCCATGTAAAGATTTTCAGCATGCAACATACTACTGTGGTTTTTGACCTTTAGATCTTTTGGCAAATATGCGAGACTGATATAACGAAAAATAAAAGCAAATTGGTTGGAGGTAATGAAGAACTATAATTACCACCTTGCAGTTGTATGCCTCCACCAACAGGTCAAGTTGCAATTTACATCCATATCTGTCCTGACTCATATCATGTACTGTATGTAGTGAAGACTTTGAAGGAATCCTTGTATGTGTTGACATATTTGGTCAATGAAGCTAAATGACAGTAAACAATTATTTAAATATGGATATTACTGCAAGGAAGCTACAGTTTCTAAAACATGGATGCTTCACACACATCTTCGACCCAACAGCACAGAAAATGTATACAATCCCAACTTTTTTAAGGTGGACACCCAAGACTGGTGTCACTGATAACCAAATGTAAAATATGGTCAAATTCCCCTCCACATTTTTTGACTCATGGTGTTGAATAACGGACAGAAAGGTATTTTTGCTGAACATGTGGATGCCACATGAAGTTGACCTTTTACCTTTTGAAAGTCAAATGTCGACACTTCACGTTATTCTGCAACATTTTGTATGAAATGTTGTCATTAGTGCATCAATTCTTGAGTTATGGCTATAAACGTGTTTTGCTAGTTCACAGTGATCTCTGATGGTTGACCACCAAAATCCAATCAGTTCATTCTTTAGTCCACGTGAGCGTTTGTGACAAATTCGAAGAAATTCCCTTGAGGTATTTGTGAGATATCTTGCTTAACAGACTTGGATAACTTGTGACAGTGACTTTTGACCCCTAAAATTGAATCAGTTTACACATTGGACCAATTGAACGTTTATAGTAAGTCTGAAGAAATTCCTTCAAGGCGTTTTTGAGATATCGCATTCACAATAATGGGATGGGTGTGCATTCAGACAAACAACACATAAACATAATCCCTCTGGCTGTCGCCGTTGCCAAACTATAAAAAGCACAAAGAAGACAAGAAGAAAAACTACACCATACAAAGATTATTTATACTTAATGTCCAATTCAGTGTTATTTTATTTTTCCACATTAGCAGAAAGATGCACTGAAACTTAGCACAAAGGAGTTGACCACTGGCTGCACTTCTTTTGACACATAAAATCTGAACGATGTTGTAATAAAAGAGGAGGCAATGACACTACTGTTCTTCTTCTGTGGTTTCCCAGACCCAATACCTTGGGGAACTGATTGCTGCATAACACAGTGTGGTCAGAAATACAAAGAACTCAGAGAAGAGATGAGAAAAACATGAAAGCAATCATATGAAGTGTTGTTACATTTTAATAGCCTATCTTTAAATCATACTTTAACCTACACTGAAAAATGAACTCATGTACTCCAAGTCAAAGCAATTTAAAAAAAAAAGTACAATACACAGCAGATGTATTTGCCGTACATAGACGTCTACTCTACAGCTGACACATCTGGAAATTGTCACCTATTTAAAACCTTTCTTCCAGGAATTATCCTGAGTCACAGTAATCTTCCCTATTAAAGAAATGTTTTGTTACAGTGACAGAACAAGGGCAGTCAACTCACTGTCCAATAAAGGGTGCTAAGATGCCATCCTTATGCATTAGGTCTGTTTATATTGATTGAAATTACATTTAAATTGATTTAAATGTGTTCTGGACACGCTGTACACAATTTATGGCACAACAACTTTGATTTCTCAAGTTATTTATTCATTTAACTGTGCCATTATTTATATTTCATATTTAAGTTGTTATGATGAAGTTTCAAAAGGTTTTTGTGTGTCACGATAATTTTGCAGTTATACCTTGTTTCACCTTGAGCCTTCTTAGAACAAAAAAAGTAAAACTCATCCAAAAACGTGTCACTAACAGAACCTGCCCACAGTGAAGGTGCACATTTTTGGGAAACCTTGTCTCTGCTTCCTCTAAACTTTGCTTGCTCCAAATTATTCCATTTCTTTAGTCTTCTTTTATTTCACCACAGAAAGTCAGAACATGGCTGTGAAACAAAGTCAAAGGTGTTTTGATGGACAAATAAATAACTAGACAAGCATTTAAGTAGCTATTTCGCGACTTTGAAATATGCTGTTGTTCATCTAGATTACCAAACCTTGACTGGAAGGTGTAATGTTGATATATATTCGTCCTGTATCAACAGCAAACAAGATATAATCTTCCTGCCATCTATTTAGATCATCATTGCGACCATCAAATTGACCTGTTAGGGAAAATCTGAAATTCCACCTTTGTACCTGCAGTGTTCACTTAAGAGCGAAACAACTGCATACTAAGTTGAAACTGTGAGAATTAAAAAAAAAAAAAAAAAAAAGCTTTAGATGATTATCTAACATGATCAAAGGACACAACTCTACATATAAATTATTTTCTATTGTTATCCCATTAAAACCTGGTATTGCCAGCAAGCTACTTCCGTGTGTGACGGTGCTGCTTGTTTCCAAGCAATAACAACAATGTCAGTTGTTATTGTTACTTTCTTCTGAAAAAGACAATGTTTGACTAAAGTAGCAGTAATATGAATCCCCCATTTCCCCTATGATCACTCCAACCCAATGTCCATATGCAGCTTATCAAACACTCACCCAGTTAGAAGACAATTCAAGAGCTACACGGAGTAAACATAATAAAAACATACAAAAATGTAATAATTTAATGAAAGCACAAATAAATAACAATAATTGTTATCACTAATGCCTTTGCACATGCACATTGCTCAAACCACATTGCCTGCCAAATCCACATGGCGTATTAATAAATGTATAATTGAAACGGATGTTTTCAAGAAGGTATCCAAAAGCATGTACAATTATAAAGCTTTTGCGTGTCTTAGTTTTGTCTCTGTTTTTTCCTCTTCCATTGTCAGTCAATCTCTGGGTGTGTTAAGCAACTTCTTCCCAGCAATGGGAACAGGTTTGGGCACCACCTGTTCCGAAAAATGAACTCAGTCACCACCAGGTTTGATGCTTATTTCTGTTTAAGATATACTTCCTGTACTTCATCGGGCCTCTTCATCCAGTGCTGTGCACGTCAGGAATGTGGTTTTCAGATTGTGTGTCAGGCTGCTCTGCGATTTCAAATATTTGTTTTGAAACAATAGGCCAGTTACAAGCACACGCACAAGCACATTTAAGCAGTGACTTAAGTTTTCAGACCCGAAGACTTTGTCCATTTTAATATACAGTCTATAATTAGAAGCAGTTGTTCAGGTGTCCAGAAAGTTTTACTCTCTCAACATAAAAAACGGAAATAAGATCAAACATTTGAGTGTTGTTAGTTGTTAGTTTTTCTCTTTACAGATTTACTTTTTTCAGTTGGTTGGATAAGGTAATTTTAGAAAAACATTAAAAATTAAAATGAAAAAAATCAACAACAATGAGGCCATCGTCCAGCCTGTTTGTCTGTGAAATTACATATCATACAGTGACATTTATTCATCTGTCCATGAATTCCTGTCATCTGTTTTTCTCTCTCCAGCTGTGTAATCTGTGACCATTAGCAAAAGAAAAGAACCAGAAGATAAAGACATTGTTTTGATTTTTTTTGTTTTTTTGTTTGTTTGTTTCTTGCTAATGAAGCCATCTCAAACTTCTGCCTCCACTTTGGATCTTTTTGGAAATGACTTTTGAACTTTTTTTTTCCATCTCCCCTGATGATTTGAACACCGGAGGGTGTTTCACAGAACGGCCACTGTGGGTCAACCCCTTAAACTTTGCAGCTTCTGGCAGTAAGCTGCTATGTGATCAAAAGTAGGGCACAGACAGAGTCCGAATTGTCTTAACAAGCATGCACTGAAATGTAGCATTCTCTCTTGTCTGATGTCTGTGGTCAGGAATAATTTCCTTATCTTATTCCAGACGTCATTAACAGCCACGTATTAATAATATAATATATAAAACTTGTTTTATTTTTATGATAAAGAAGCCACAGGAAAAGCAGGAAGTTTTATTTATGAGAAATTTCCTCAGATGAGTAAGGAGTGTAAAGTTTCAAAAGGGTTTTTTCGACTGGTTCCGGTCAAACCAGTTAAAAGAACAATGGACTTTATTTTCTCATTTTATTTCCTGGTTGTATGATGGTTATCACTCTGTTCAGATAAATAATTCTTTTTTTGTTTGATTTGATCTCTCTAGGACATGTGTAGTATTCCTCAATAGAGGTAAGCAAAGAGTAAATATTAAAAATTCTATCAACAAAACAACCTTATCTCAGGCCTTTCTTAAGCTTTTAATTATCTCATGATCTTCATCAGCAGATTGTTTATTGAGCTCAAGAATGCCTCATCTAAACAATTTGTTAAGTTTAAGAATTAACTCCTGATAGTCTTTGTATGAACATTTGAACATCCACATTTCCATGACAACTGGACCAACTTCATCTGCTGATGAAGTTCATGTTATTATCAAAAGCCCCAGAACATCTATTACATGGGCTTTGAGGTGATCTAACGTGGCCAACTATTTTTCCAAGGTCGAGCATGCGTTTTATTTAAGTGACCCAAACGAAGTCAAAACATTATCATTAATCATACAGCTGCAGTTAACTAACTTATGAGATACAAATTCATGTCAGATGGAGTTTATAAACTCAACTTGATAAACTTGAGTAAAGCTCAAATGTAATCAAGTGAGGTGTGAAGTATTTTTGCTGGACTTAATTATGAGCCTCTTTCTATTTTCTCTTCCTGGTTCAAATTAAGATTCCCAGAACCAGAACCTATTGTTGAAAAGGAATCCTTTTGTTCGACTGCCTGAGGCTGTTGGGTTGAGAGAGAGTGTGTGTGTGTGTGTGTGTGTGTGTGTGTGTGTGTGTGTGTGTGTGTGTGTGTGTGTGTGTGTGTGTGTGTGTGTGTGTGTGTGTGTGTGTGTGTGTGTGTGTGTGTGTGTGTGTGTGTGTGTGGTGTTGGCGGTTAGTATCGCTATATAAGAAGCCAGTGTGTCACAGTATCAGATCTTCTTTTGCTGTTTTGCTCTGGACTGACACTGGTCTCAGGAGATCACGACTGCTGGTAAGTCTCAACATCTGTATCAGCGGGTTTTAAGGATGTGAGGATGTGATAACTCCTTCAAAGGTGCAATATGTAAGAATCAAGTCCTGTCTTTTTATACCATTTTGTATATTAAGAGGCGATTGTGACTGCAGAGTCCAGGCAGTCTGCCACCTGACTGGCTCTCAGAGTTTTTGCAGTTCGGTTAAACTGTATTTCTTTTCTTCATTAATTAGAAGTTGGCTATTTTTTAATGACTGCTGATTGTAAAGTTAGATTTGTATGGACCCAGCAGTGGATTGACTGACATAATGGTAATTGGTTAAGTCAATAGTTTACATTATAGCTTCCTTATCTTTTTTTTTAAATTATTTTTATTTTTTTAAAGAAAGGCCATAATAGCAATTAAACAGCCATTTCAAAATATCTACACCATTTAGACAGCTTTTCGATATAGTTTTTGTTGTCATTGGATACACTAAAGATCCACTTTGAAATGTCTAAACAAGGTCTGTTTTACTACATAAAACTGCTTCAGTTTGGTAAGATAGCTAGATGATGATCTGGCAGGGGTAGTCATGTCCAGCTATTCTAACTGCTAACTGTTGTGAACCGCAAATCAACAAACAGATGACTTACAATATTAACTTTATACAGATAGCCTACTTACCTTCATAAGTTATCGCTGTATAGCCAACATATACCATTAACAGCTGTCTACTCACCAGTCTAGAAGAAACATTGCAAGTCAGCATTAAACTGTTACCAAGAGCTGACTCTAGCAGTGGAAAGCAACACAAATGTAATTTTGCCAAAAGTTTCAGCCCTCGCTGTGTTTACTGTTCCAATCATTATAATATCTTACAGTGGCTGTAGTGGGCACTGATTTAAGGAACTCTTTGTTACTTTTGATTACATTGGCTACAGGTAATGTCAAGATTGTTGAGTTAAAAGGATATCAGATGGTTTCAATGTGTAAGAACATTTCTATGATGATGATGATGATGATGATGATGATGATGATGATGATGATGATGATGATGATGCTCTGTATTGAATCTGTTTCCCCAGTTGTCTCTGGGCGCCTTCACTCTCCAGAATGTTTTCCTTCCTGGTCTTTGCTGCACTTTGTGCCAGCTGCCTGGCTAAATGTAAGGAGTTGATTCATTTATTGAGTCCATTGTGCATCAGTTTTTACTTTGAAATATAACGTCTAGGTTCTAATAAGGTCTTGGATTCAAGTTGAGTCCAGATGCAGTCACTTTTCTTGTCCTTCACATAATAATTTGTTTGAACCTCTCCAGCTGGCTTGGCGAACTACTCCTACTCTCGGGCTGTTGGAGGTGGAAGTGGCACTTCTTTCTCCTCTGAAGGAGAGGGAAGGATCACGGCCATCAAGGCCTGGGAGACTACTAATGCTTACATCGTAGGGTCAGTCTCCCTCTCTTTCTTGTCCACATGTGTTAGTCTTAGGGCTAAAATGGGGGAGGGTGGTGTCCAATTTTTGGGAAAGGTCCCTGATTCTTAAATGTATAATTATTTAATTTGTGTGCTGCCTTTAATGAGCTGCCACCTGTGCCCTCTGCTTACACACTAGCAATGGTGATAACTCTTCAGGTAAACAATAAGCATTATTCCATGTTTACAATGATGACTCATCGGGTTCTGCCTTGCTACCTCACCAATAATTTAAATGTATCACTTTCATATTGATCCTTGCTGTTTTTGTACTTGCTTTATTGTGTACTTATTTTTGCACGATTCATGACAAACTTTAAATCCATTAAAACTATGTGTAATGGTTTCTTTCTAATTATTCTACCCATTGCATATCACTGTGTTTCCTCTCTGTGCCCTCTGTTTATTCCAGCATTCAACTACGCTACGATTACATTTGGTCGCCCATGGTTGGTCGTGCAGTTGGAAACAGTCACGAGCTGGAACTGTTTGATGGAGAGGTCATTGTTCAGGTCAGAGATTTTATTGATTATTTCAATAGGTATTTAGATGATTTTTTTTTTTCAATATAATTTGTATATATTTTTGACTACAGATCCAGCAAAATAATTAGTAAGTAAGTAAAATGTATTTAATATAGCAACTTTCACTGACAAAGTCACAAAGTGCTTCGCAACAAAAACAACAAAGGAAAAACTGTTGTATAGCAGCATTTTTTTAAACAAGTAGTATTTGTAGTTTTGTAAACAGGCATACACTTACTGTGTTTCAAAAGGTGTACGTACGTCCTAACACTTACAATTTGGATTGCATAAGTACATTTACACTGTCAAGTACAGAAACATGCAGTGCACTACCCAGATAATGCACTCAAAACAGCTCAAAAATTTAGTACAAAACACTACACTTTTCACCATAATCGGTCGCCAACTTGGCTACGGAGGAAAGTGAGGGATGACTCACGTAAAGAATTTTGAAATTGCTAAAACTGCTGTTGGATAGCAGCCATGAATATGCTTACTGAGTGTGTGAAAAGGAGGGCAGAAAACACGTTCATGGGTAAAATAAATAATGTCAGCAGATATGTTGGCAGGTGATTCATTCAAATACTATGTTTTTTCCGGTCAGTGCAGAACGACAGTGTGTGATTTGAGACAATACTATCCTGTCGAAATTTGTAGGTACTACACAACTCAGTGTACTAACATGTAAGATGACTATTTGGGAGTGTACTAAGGCAAGTACACCATTTGGAACACAGCCACTGTATAAATAAACCATAATTTGTCAGTAATTTTTGCTCGTGTTCCCTCAGATCTCTGGTAAATACCATACCAACTACATCTATCAGCTGATATTTGTGACCTCTAGAGGGCGCTCTCTGATTGTTGGCCAGCCGTATCAGGTTTCTACCTTTTCTGTTTTTATGGAGTTAGAAATGATAACACATATGGTCACATTTTTAAACATTGCTTCTGTGTCACAGCGCTCCTTTAACTTCTACGCGGGACACCCGGACGCAGAGCTCAAACTACTGAGCGGTCGCTTCAATAGCAATGGAATTACTTCACTGGGAGCTCACTGGGGAATGGTCCCCATGGATGAGCGCAACACCACCATGTATGATTAATAATCAGAAATGAATGAATAATCAACCTATTTGCTTCCTTTGAAGAATGATTAGTGCAACATAAGTGCACAAATTTATACCTATACCTCTGGAAAATTGTGTTTGTGGAACAGTGACTTATTACAAATGAAAAGAAAGAATTGCCAGTGCTTTTATATATCAACTTTGCACATCTGCAGGACTGAAGGAACCAAAGCAGTAATGTAATGTCCTTTTAATCTAAGTTACATTTGCATTTTTTTAGGAATGCTAACTGTAAGAAAAACAACAGGTTATACAAATAATCACATGATTTTTTTGGGGGGGTGGGTTGGAGAAGAAATGTGTATCATCCAAATAAAAATGTGTTGCATGCTAAAACAAATTTTTTTTTGTTTACTTAATCCTCTTGGGGTCTTATGGCAAGCCTGCAAAATTCAAAGTACAGACTGGTAAAAGCTATAATATTGCCAACAGTACTAAGATGTTCTACTTTGGTAAAAGTAGGCTACATATAACACTCTAAAAAAAAAAATTAAAAGTGCATGTTTTATTCAAATAGTCAGAAACCTGCTACATAGATATTCCTGTAGAGAAAAGAAAACACAAGGAAAAATAGTTATACATGGATGAGACTAAAGCAGCTAACAGTGACATCATGCATTGATTTGTGAGTTTGTGAAAGTTATGAGGCCTTCAGTTCGGATTTTGGCTGCTAGTTTAGAGCGATTTGGAGCCGGTAGTGACCATATTTGGAAGATCTGGGGAGGAGCGAGCTGTGAATCTGACTCGAGCTGATTGGAAACCCGAGGACACTACACCCTGCCCACCGGAGAGCAGAAACCTGAAGGCACCAAAGGCCTGTCAGTCAGAGAGACACGCCCCCCCCCTAAAACAAGGCTTTTTAAGTCATCATTTCTAATCAATGATGGAATTATTTTCAGATGCGTGCCAGAAAACTAATAAGGAGTGTCTTTAGGTAAGAACAGGAAAGATAAGTTTTGCTCCTGTCTCTTTAAAGCCCCCCTCAGCCAATCAGAAGAAAGCATTCTTCTTGTTGGCCAACTTTCAGGAAGTCTGTGGAGTAAGCTTGTGGAGAAGAAAACTGTAAACTGAAATAATTTAATGGAAATGGCAACTTCTCAAATCCACCCGAACTTGTTGGAATCTGATCTGCAAAGAGTGGAAAGTAGCCTTCAAACATCTGCAGCAACAAAGATCTCTGTTTGGTAAATATTATGTTCATTTCCTACTTATTGTGTAAATTTTGTCTTTAAAGGAGCTGTATATATAGATATAAAGATATAAATATCTCTCTCTCTATATATATATATTCATTGAAACTATATGACCTTGTGAATGTCATAGTAAAATCTCATTCTGCTGTTTTAGCGGCTGTCTCTATTGGCATAGGCCTACATACACTATCTTGATTGTGGATGTAAAGTTGTACACTATTGGCTGCACTTGGTTTTTTTTAAGTGACGCCTTACATGCAGCATCTTACATCCCGAAAATCCCATTGTTTCTTTTCCAACTAATTTATTTCAACAGTAAACTCAACTTTTAGTTACAGTGTTGGCAAGTTTGGTGATACAAAGCGTCCCCCTCTGCAATTATATGTGCCTGCTCTCAATATGTCACACATGGGAGTCTGAAGGATATTGCAATAAAAAGCAGGAGGTAATGAGACTACTGCTCCTCTTCTGTGGTTTTCCAGGCATGGTAGCTCAGGTAACTGCTGGCTGCATAGCACAGTGTGGTCAGAAATGCAAAGAACTGAGAGGAGAAGAGATGAGAAAATACAAAGGGAGGGAAAACAACAAGAAGGTTTGAAGTTAGATTTAAATATCTTAAAAGTATAATTCAATCTATACTGAAAAATCTACTCCAAGTCAAAGCAGTGCTGACATTTGTGTAAAACAGCAGCTTTTTGTTACAATGACAGAACAAGGATGTTCTGTAGGACACTCACCTCACTGTAATCGATCTTTATAATATTTGAATTGATGTAAAAAAAGAATTTGAATGTTCACATATCATTTCATTATTAATTGTGTTTGTAGAATCACCATTCACGATTTGTGGCACACAAAATTTAGTTTAATTAATTGAACTGTGCCATTGTGCACCATGGATTGTATATCTAAGTTGTTATAAATGCTGTTTCAAAGGCCCTCCATTGTAGTTTTTCTTATCTGCCTGTGAGAGCAGAGACTAAATGTTTTCTGAAGGGAGCTTCCAAAGGTGACCAGATGATGTCATCATTAGTTAAATTATCAAGTTAAGATACCACCCAGCTCAGTTATGGGAAATGTGGGCTACCGTGTTGTTTGGAGATAAATTAGAGACTAAACGTTTATGTTGCTCAGCTTCTTTTATGAGTCTCTTAACTTTATGGAAGTGCAGGACTTAATCAGCTCTGAGACCCACTCTGTTTATTTGGAGAATGTAGACTATTTCCCAAAAATAATATACGGACCCTGATGTCCTCTACACTCTTATTTGCAGAAATCCTAGATGACATTGTGCGTGTGCTTGTTGTGATATTCCTTCATGTTTTTCTTAACTCATCAAAACAGCTTGCACTTAAATTTTGAAATAAACATTCCCCTGAACAGATTACATTAACTGGAGTGCTCTTACTGCAGATGCTGCCCAGCAGTTGTAGTTGTGGCGCCCCCTAACGGCCTGGCTGACGGAGAGAGCATCTACTATTGAAGTCACCAGATACAGAGCAGTGGCACTGCAGTTCAAACACAGAGACTGGAGGAGACAAAGATGCAAACAGTAAAATACACACAAAAAACACAAAGCAGTCAGGACATGTGTTAAAACACACACTTAAAAAAAAAAAGTCAAGGTGACAGATATTAGAAAAAAGGAGTGAAACATACAGTTTGTACAGTGTGTGTGTGTGTGTGTGTGTGTGTGTGTGTGTGTGTGTGTGTGTGTGTGTGTGTGTGTGTGTGTGTGTGTGTGTGTGTGTGTGTGTGTGTGTGTGTGTGTGTGTGTGTGTGTGTGTGAGTGTTACCAGTGTCGTCCAGGGGATCTGTGGTATCCTGTTGTGGACTCCAGTGAGGTAAATTATAAAGAGGCAAACTGTCACAATCCAGAACAAGATGGCAATAAACATCACCCAGCAGAGAGAAGACAGGTAAAAATATTCTGTACCCCCAACCAGAATCCACACGAACATCCCACACACCTGCAGAGGAGAGGAAGAGGAGAGGAGAGGAGAGGAGAGGAGAGGAGAGGAGAGGAGAGGAGAGGAGAGGAGAGGAGAGGAGAGGAGAGGAGAGGAGAGGAGAGGAGAGGAGAGGAGAGGAGAGGAGAGGAGAGGAGAGTCCCAATTAAGTCCCAATATGTCATTGTAAGGTATCATAAGAAGAAGATAGATTTGGGACATTAATTGTCCCATTTTGATGCAGCTGATGGGAAACTTTGCACCACAAAACTAAACTAAACAAACATAAAAATCACAACAAAACATATTGTTTTATGTCACTTTTCTTATTTATTTGTTATCCATACATAATGTCCAACTTGCTCTATCTCGGCTGAATTAAGGTGTGGCGGCGGTGGTGGTAACTAAATCTCTTTCCTTCCAAACGCCACCCTTCCCTTTTCACAACAACAGATTCCTGCTGGATGTTTCATATCACAGGAAGAAAACATTTTCTAGTGTGAAACGTGACTGTGAGCTGCGTTGGCTTCTTATAGAATGAAATCACTTGTAGGGTATTTGACATTATAATATGCAGAGTTAAGAAATCGTTTCTTTGCTCACAGTCACATTCATTAAACCTGAAGGCTAGACTTTGCAGTTAATTGGCCATTTTCAGGGTGTAATTTTCATCATTTAGTTATTCCAAAATGATCTCCCACTTTGAGAATTAATTTCTAAACATACAAATCCAAAAGCAATATCCTACTTTTTATAAAATTGCAATGGTTTAAAATCAGATTAACTTCCACTGCAGCCTGCCCAGCCTCTGCATGGCAGCCAGCCAGACTGTATTTAGAGAAAGGCTGTCCTGACTTTTTTCCTCCAGCTGATTTGGAACGGAAGAGAGACAATGAGGGAGAAAACAGAGGAAGAGTTGATTTGCTTGGTGTTTTTGGTTAACTTCCTATTTTCATGGAAACATAGTTCTTGTAGTTTTTATTTGACTCTGTTCAATGCAGTTAAAGGAATACTTTAAAAAAAAATACATTCTTTAAAAAATTGTAATAGAAATGTTATATACATTTTATTGTAAAAGATTAAAGATTATTCTTTTTTCTAACTCAAACTCTGTGTGTATATGCGTCTATGCTGTATTATACTGTAGACTCGAAGCAACTCAAACACTGATCAAGTCGTAGCTACGTTTGTGTTTCACATCACGTGCTCCACGCATGTACTCTTTAAACTGGAAAGGGCTTCACTTCTCTATTAACATGTCTTGTAAACCTCACAATTGCTGCCACAATAATCACTGAGCATATAATCTGTTGGCAACTTCTCATCATCGGCTAAAATTTCAGGATTGCCGAGCGTTTCTAATGATGTCGTCTTCCAACATCCCAAACTCATAAGGCCCACTTACTATCTCAGCCAGGAGGAGTAGTCCTTTGGCAGTCGTGGTGAAATGTTGGTCGAAGGCCAAGGTGGAGGTTGAGGTGTTGTAGTCCGGTACAGAAGGACTCCTGCGGGCCGACACCACAGCGGGTCTATCCATGATGCAGACAGCCTGCCTGTGTGTGTGTGTATGTGTGCTTTCAGTGAGGTTGTTGCTGCAGCAGAGGAAGTTGTGTTCGTGTCCCGGAATCCAACAAAGACAGCCATCTATGAAACGTTGGCTTAAACAAACATTTGAGTTGTCTTAGCCTCATTTGATCAGAAAGACAACTTTATTTTTTGTCTGTCAGGTTTTTAAAAAGTTTACTCTGGTACTGAATAAAGATAAATAGTTTTCTTTTATTGCGTGGTCAAGTAATAAATGCTGTTGGGAGCAACAATACCCACAGAGGTGACATAAAACAGGAAGGAAATGAAGACGGCAGTTTCTTTAGAGGTAGTCGTAGCTTGAAATCAGCTTCAGGACACTGATTACAGAAGTTCTGATGATGATAAGTGATGCTGGTGGCAAGAGGAAGAGCTGATGTCTGTGTTAAGGACCAACACCTATAATTGTGCATGTGTTTGCCCTTTACCTACAATAATTGATTATTTAGGTTGATATGCTACATGTCAGGATGTTACTGTTTTAAGCAGTACTGTGACTTATCTATTTGCAGAGATTTAGTCCTGCTTGAGTTCATCCACTACAATAACCTTTATTTTATGAAAGCATTTATGGAGTTAGTCAAATCAGTTTTCTTTGTATATCACGTTTAAACAAAACATAAGTTAACCATAGTGCCTCATTAGAAAAGATTAAAAAAAAAAAAATTTAAAAAAAGATAAACAAGTAAATGGCTGTGATTTAAAAGATTATTGGGAATATATTATTTAGCCCTTTAAAAAAAAAAAAAATGCTGTTTTTTTCCATCAGAATAGGAAGTCAACCCTAAACATTTCTTTGAAGTTTCTTTGAAAAAAGCAGTTTTAGTTTTATAGTGCAAATTGACTGCTTTCATTGAAATGACCTGAAACCAGTGGAGATGAGTTAGAATATCCCTCCATATCCTATATATCTTAAAAGTAAATTTTCAGTAAACAATGTGTACAGGAGGGTTTGAGTTTGTACGTCACACTTGTGTACGTCGCACATTGGGACATAATTGGCTCCAAACTAGTTGTGATGTCACAAAATCTTTACAGAAATATGTGCTCATGTTAAAGTCAGATTTAAAGTGAGCACAAATAAACTTTCCACCTGCAGCAGATTAATGTGAAAACAGCCTCCTCGTGTCAAACTGCACAAAATGCAGTGAGTGAACGGGCAAAAGGTAAAACCCATGTTTGAGTGGAGGGGAGGCTCTGACGAGAAAATCTTCCTAAGACCCTCAGTTGATCAAATTCTGATCCCTCTGAGAGAAGAAAGGTTCGTGGTCTCATTAAAACCTTGTATTTTATCCAAAATGTGCCCCTGCTGCAGTGCAATAGTAACAACTATGACCACACGGGGGCAGTAGTTACACATGGCCATAAAGCTTGCTTCAGAGGGAACAGCAGAGCACAGGGACAAAAGACACAAGGTCGAGGCCCAACAAGACTCACCGGGCCGTTAATTTCCGGCATGGTGTGTGTGTTAATTGTTATTTTCACTCCTTTATTCTTTGTTGTTGTTGTTGTTGTTGTTTATCGACAAAGCAACTATATCAATACCTGAATGCTTCTTCCCCACAAAAGTGTGCCTTCAGGGTTCCTGCAGTTCAGAAGAAAATCTGACCACTGACAGGAAATATAAGTGTGCAGAGCGAGGTCTTTTCCTTCAAACTAGAATAAAAATTAAAGAAAATTAAAGAAACTGGAAGCCCTCTATAATAGGACTTTTGGCTCTGGTAGCAGTTTCCTCTGGAGTCAATTCCAGACTAACTGTGACAGGACAGAAGTGATTGGAATCACCAGGTGACTGTAAATCAAAATGAATATAAAGTCGATAAGAATCGTGATTAACATAATAAAAGAGAGATTCATTGGGTTGAATTCAAAGTTCTCCCTCTCCAACATCAGATGCAGACAAATAGACCAATAACCTTCACATTAAGATGCTTTGTGGTGTTCTGCTGCAGTCGATATCCTGCACCATGCATTATCTGACAGGATATTTTACATGCTTTGTCTTATGCTACTTGATAGACTAATTTTGGCCTGCTGAGCACATTCTGCTCTGCACAGCAATATATCCACTGCAGCAATCTATACCCTGCATTACTCTCTCTCCATTCACTCAAAGCAGAGGGCTTCCAGCTTCTCTTGTCTTCAGTGCCCACATGTAGCCAATACATGAACAAAACTAATGGCCAGCCGAAGCATTTCTGCAGAAAGGATTGACAGCTGTCTGCACTCAGACATTTGTCTTTCTTTGAGAGCAATATTTTCTATATCAGCTGTCTGAAAGCTAATTATCACAGCGGGATGGGGGTCATTTCACTTTACAGTCTATTAATTCAAAATGGAAATACAATCTTAATGTCATGTACTAATGTCAGAGTGCATTCTTAATTACTTCGTGACAGATTGAAGGTGTGGAATATTGTGGTGTACATGATAACACGCTTTTACAAATATTTAGTTTTACTGTATTTCTATCACTGCTTTCATCATACAGCCTATAGTAAAGTAGTGTTTTCATCTTAAATGAATAGTTAGATTCATTTTTGTATGTAGGTCTGTTTGCGCACTCTATTAGACGTCCTGTTCATTCTGCAGAGTAGAATCAAGACACATAGAGCAAGCTTTATGGCTAACATGCTTTACAAAATCACATAGGAGTGGACTTTGTCCTCAGCTACAGTCATGGGAATACCATGATTGATGACATGCTCAGTAGTTGTTCTTAAGTTATTTAAGAGCTTTTCCATTCATTGAATACCCATCCACCACTCCTCTCTCTTCTCATTCTCTTCCTGCTCCACCCATGACTCCTCATCCGGTGCCCTTATTTGTCCCCACACTAGGATTCACAGTGTTTACCATAAACCACTTATGATGTGCTCAGATCCTTACTAAAATTATTCATAGATGGGATTTTTTTTTTTTTTTTTTTTTTTTTTTTTTTTAAGACTTAAGTTAACTTTGCAAAATGAAAAAAAAAAAAAAAATTCTAATGAAACAATTACATCACAGACAAATAATAATAATAAAAAAAACCTTGTAATACCAGAAAATCCAGCCCATACAGGCATTAGGGATGGATCACATCAATTGATATCTGATTGCCAGCGTGATCTTGTATGGTTACAGTCATAATTAGTAGCAATGGAACAGGATTTTCTGCTCATCAATAACCTCCCGTAATAGGCTCTTTCTCTGTAGTAATTAAAACGAAGCTCAGTCAATTGTCTCAGTGGCTCAATTAAAATTTTGTTTCTCCTTTAATTCCCTGAAATACCACAAAGGCTTGGAAGTGCACAGGTGATTAATGGTTATTTCCCTGCTTTTGTAGTGTTTTACTGTGTATGATTTCGCATACATTATTATTGCTTTGGCCTTTTATGAGATTTTACATTATTTAATAAACGGTAATGATGAACAATTGAGATGGAAAAATCATATCCACATTATTGTCAATCATAGATTTTATGTAAAGTCCATTTTAGCTCATTATGATCCTGCAGTTGGAAGCTAGAAAATAGCAGAAAAACATACATGTGATGATATACATAATTAGACAATTTAAAATAGAATAAAACAAGGAAACATTTTGATGGAATATTTGTGAGGCTACTTGTCAGAAACTTCCCCTATGCTGAAGAGTCATTTAATTCATTTGAATGAAATTAAAGTGAAGTAGGCCTATCAGTTGCTCACAATCATCCAGAACATCCTGCCAAGTAATCATCATCTCAGTGATTTAATTGAAAATAAAAAAATAAAATGAATAGAATTAGCTTTTGCACTGGCTCCAGCGGGAATTATGCAATAGGACTAAAAATGTACAGAGGTGTACCTTTTGTTGCTGGGGTTGTATTTTCACTCTGCACCAAGTGTGGAGAGAAAGCGAATATGCATCACATCTCTGCTGGAACTGATAGAGCTTTTATTTAGTTTTTTAGTTTTTTCTCCCCTACCCTAACATTGCTTGCAGTGTCTTTTTCCACTCTTACCATTGTCTTCGCTGCTTCTCTGTATTTACTCATCTCTCCTTCCCTCTAATTCTCCACTAGGTTGGTCGTCTTCCTCGTGGTGTGTGTTTAGAATATGCTGCTGTGACACAAAGCTTTGCCATTGTTGTACACCGGCTGCACCATTTACTGAAACTCTACATGCTAAGATGTGAATAACCTGAACTCCGCCTGAACCTCCCCATCCCCTCTACACACACACACACACACACACACACACACACACACTAATAAATGTGTGTTTGCCCAGATGCTGCACTGTAATTGGCCACTGTGGCTTCCCGCTGTGGCAAAGATATTTTTAACGCACACACTTAAAGACACACACACTAATCCTTGCCTCTGCAACATCTGCCACATCCCCCCAACACATGTGCTGGTTAAATGCACCCTCACATACACACACACACACACACACACACACACACACACACACAGATCATGCGTGTATCCAGTGTAACCATAAAGGCAGCCCCTCCCTGTTTGACCACCAGTCCTGACATCAGCTCTAAATAAAATGATGTGGTTACTCACTGAAAGGCACAACCTCGCCCTCCGAGCCTGAATCCGCTGCTTTTTTTCCCTCCTCAGCAGTGTTTCTTTTGGACTGGTGTCTTGGCTCTGTGGAAAGGCCTCTGGAACAGTGATTGGATCATGTGACGGTACAACATTTCTAACAGAACTTGATGTGAAAGAGTTCAATTCTTTAAAAAAAATATGTCCGTCACGTAACACCAACATCTATCAGAGTTCATCTTGAGATCCCTATGTGTTGCTCATTTATCTGTCTTTATTTCACTTCTCTCCCATGTTCTTCTATCATGAACTTTTCCCTAATCTTTACAAAAAGCTCTCAAGTTTCTCTTTCACACCTGCATTACCAACATCACCGGCTTGTTTTTCACAAAAGACGTGATTTCCCCAATGGTCACACCCCGAGTTTTCATTTCCTGTTTTTCACGAGTGTCGCTGTCCGTATGTGTTTGGGTAAAGCGAGGTGTGCTTTGACAGTAATGCTTCAATAAATAATTGTGATGTGATGTTAAACTCGCCAGCAGCTATTTGAGGTTGGAGCTCGGTGCAAAATAATAAATGCGTGCCCCTAATTAGAAAATCCCTGAGAGGAAGCCATGGCTGCTTTTCACTTTTTCGACTCCGAGTTAATTACTTCTGAGAGAGTAACGGGGTGACGAAAGATTGTTTAAAATGGCTGAGATGTTCAGTTCTGTTCTTGGTAATATGTGTCTGAAATATCACGTTTTAAAAGACATTGTTTTAACCTTCTTATTCTGGCAACAGCTGTGGAAACAGGACCTGAAATGATGCAATAATATTAAACTGGCAGCAAGTAAGAGTGGGCGACAATATTTATTTTATAGCTCTGCCTTTAAAAATATATGTTATCTTAAAGATCAAAACTCAGACTACACCCAGAAATAATCAGAACGGCAAAATATACTGTCATACTCTCAGCATTTGCAAAGGACGGTCATTCAGTGATGCTTTTAACTCAGACTACAGTCAAGTCAGTTTTGTTTATATGACCTGGTGCCACTATTCATACATCTGCCAGAAGGGGCTTTACAGCCTGCCCGGCATATAAGCTTTTATTTTGATATAATTGAGTTTTCTCCCATGATTAAGGAAACATTAAGGACCATATGAATGCCTTGCTTTTAATGGTAGCAGTTGTTTTATCAGTGTCCGAGAGGCAGGGACGCTTGGGTCGGCGAATGGACAGAGACCTTCCATCTCTTGAAGAGCGTTTACCATCTCATGGCCTTACTAGTTAAGAGAGACAGAGGGTGGGGCAGGGAGGGGAAGGGGAGGGGGGCAAAGCGAGAGGGAGAAAGAGAGAGAGAGAGAGCGATGGATGTATCAAACAGCAGCCCCCTGCTGAGCGGGGAATGGAAAAGCTGCTGGCACCAACATGAATATTTCAGCAGAGCGCAGCTCTGTGTACACCCCCACCCCCCTTCCCTCTCTGTCTGTCAGTCTCTTGCGCTCTGTCTCTCACCTTTTTCCTTCTCGCCACTTCCCTCCCTCTTAACCCTCCAAACCCCCCACCCACCCTTGCCTACCTCCTTTTACTCTCTCATGGAGTGGACTGTGATAATGAAGGGAGTAATAGAGAAGAGTGAGACAGATAGACCAGATAGACCAGATAGAGAGAGAGAGCGAGAGAGACCTCTTCGGACTGAATCCTGGGTAGAAAATGGCTCCTGTATGTAAATCTGGGAAGGCGGCAGCAGAGTGCTGCCTCAACTTGGCTGCTTCCCCAACCCCCCTCCCTCCCTCCCCCCCTCTCCTCCCGCCCTCCCCCCCGCTAGACACTTGTGATGGTTTGGCCCGGGGTAGAAAGACAATAAAAACTGAGCAAATGGAACAAAACAAATATCAGCAGGCAGGGAGTTTCTCTGGAGACCTAAATAGATTTTTAGCAGTCTTCTAGTGCTATTTTATTTTCAATAATTTAACAACTTCTTTCCTCATCTGCTGTTTATTTTTTAGCAGTCTAGTTATCTTTTCAATTTAATGTGTGTGGATTTATATGTGAGTCTTTAAAGCTGGTCTGTGTTTTAGGGTGATGATAAACACTTCTGACTGATCACTTAAAACTTTTTGATCAGTAAAAACTAATGTTTATGATAATTGCATACAGCTACAGCACACAATTTGAATGCACAACTCACAATAAAGGTGAGCTGTTGCCTGGAGGTGCAGTCTATGTGATCTCAACTTGTTTTCCCTGCAAAAAATAAAAAATAAAGCGCTGTTGTAAATTTGTCTCGAAAGTGTACGCTTTAAGCCGGAGTAAAACAAGCCACTAGAGATTGGGAAATTTATTTGAATAATATTCAGACTTGATCTGTGTCGCTGCGTCTAGTTCGTATTTTTGGCATCATACCCAAAATAAACAAAACCCCTGGGTTGCTGGGAGTTTGCCATCAGAAACTTTTAGGGAATAAGGGATTCAGTGTGTCTCATTCATCCAATTTAA
Source organism: Brachyistius frenatus (assembly GCF_029030835.1). Lineage (NCBI taxonomy): Eukaryota > Metazoa > Chordata > Actinopteri > Embiotocidae > Brachyistius > Brachyistius frenatus. The sequence goes on along the minus strand of NW_027210613.1, from coordinate 1,917,969 downwards.
AAAGCTCCTGTCACCAATTCTTTCAGTCTTATGAGAAAAGTCATCAACTCCAAAAAACTGACTACACTGAGTTCTTAAGGATATTTGTCAATTTACTGTAATGATTGATGATTAATTGGTAGGAAAGCAAAAATTCACTTTTGAGGTTGATGAAGGAAAAGGAATTATTTCAATTTCAATTTTTCATCTATTATATTTTCAAGTCTGAAGTCTCAAGTCTGTGGACCTATAAACAATGTTGGAAAGTGTACGTTTGAAATGTAATGGGTTACACATGATGGCTCATGCTGTTAAAAATGTAATGAGTAATATAACTATTTGAATTACATTATTAAAATTAAGAAATTTATTACATTTGATTATTTTTTACCAAAAAGTGTTTTTTTACTGGGCAATAAAAGCTGAAAAGTCCTTAAAAATAAATGTAAACTAGTCAATGTAAACCTAGCAACAGAACTCAAAACTGATT